>NC_054471.1:79989365-80295904 GCF_017639515.1 Carcharodon carcharias
TCAGTGTTTCGGAAGGATAGGCAGGAAGGAAAAGAAGGTGGTGAAGATTTGTTAGTAAAGGAAGAGATCAGTGCTATAGAGAGGAATGATATAGGCACTGCAGAGCAAGACATAGAGTCAGTCTGGGCAGAAATAAGAAATAGCAAGGGAAAGAAGTCCCTGGTGGGAGCAATCTATAGGTCCCCAAACAGTAGTTCAGCAGTAGTGCACAGTATAAACCAGGAAATACTGGGAGCACGTAAGAAAGGAACGGCAATAATCATGGGTGATTTTAATATGCTTACAGACTGGACTAATCAAATTGGCAAGGGTAGCCTCGAGGGAGAGTTCATAGAGTGTATTAGAAGTGTTTCTTGAAGCAATATGTTGTGGAACCAACCAGGGAGCAGGCTATTCTGGATTTTATTTTGTGTAATTAGATGGGATTAATTAATGATCTCATAGTAAAGGATCCTCTAGGGAAGAGTGTTCATAGCATGCTAGAATTTCATGTTCAGTTTGAGAGTGAGAAATCTGAGTCCCACACTCGTATTCTGGAGTTAAACAAAGGTAACTACATAGGCATGAGGGCAGATTTGGCCCTAGTGGACTGGGCAGGAAAACTACAAGGTAGGACAGTTGACAGTGGCAAATATTTAAGGAGATATTCAATTCCTCCCAAGTAAAATATATTCCAAGAAGAAGAAAGATGGTGAGAGGGGGGAAAAGCATCCATGGTTAAGCAAGGAAGCTAAAGATAACATAATGGCAAAAACAAAGGCATACCAAATTGCAAAGGTCATTGGCAGGCTGGAAGATTGGGAAACGTTTAAAGATCAATAAAGGGTTATTAAAAAATGATAAAAAGAGCAAAGGTAAATTATGAAAGAAAACTCGCATAAAATGTAAAAACTGATAGCAAAAGCTTCTACAAGTATATAAAAGGAAAGAGAGTAGCTAAAGTGAATGATGGTCCCTTGGAGGATGAGACTGGGGAGTTAATAGTGGGGAACGCAGAAATGGCAGAGACGCTTAATCAATATTTTGCCTCAGTTTTCATGGTGGAGGACACTAGTACCTCCCCAACAGTAACAGGTAGTGCAGGAGGTATAGAGAAGGAGGAATTTAGAACAATCACCATCACTAGAGAAAAAGTACTGAGCAAACTTTTGGGATTAGAGGGTGACAAGTCCCCAAGACCTGATGGCCTATATCCCAGGGTCTTAAAGGAAGTGGCAGCGGAGATAGTGAATGCATTGGCTATAATATTCCAAAATTCTCTGGATTCTGGAAAGATTCCAGTGGATTGGAAAAATGCTAATATAATGCCCTTATTTAAAAAGGTTGGGGGGTGGGAGGAGGCAGAAAGTAAGAAACTATAGACCAGTTAGTTTAATGTCTGTCTTTGGGAAATTGTCGGAATCCCTTATTAAGGAAGTAAAAATGGGGCACTTGGAAAGTCAAAATTCAATCCATCAGAGTCAGCATGGTTTTATGAAGAGTAAGTCGTGTTTGACTAATTTGCTAGAGTTCTTTGAAGATGTGACAAGCAAAGTGGTTAACGGGGATCCTGTAGATGTAGTATATCTGGACTTCCAGAAGGCCTTTGATAAGGTGCTGCACAAAAAATTTATACACAAAATAATATCACACAGAGTTAGGGATAATATATTAGCTTGGACAGAGGATTGGCTAACAACAGAGAGCAGAATCGGGATAAATGGGCCTTTTTCTGGATGGCAAGCTGTAACTAGTGGGGTGCCACAGGGTTCAGTACTTGGGGCCCCAACTATTTACAATCTATATTACTGACTTGGATTCAGGGATAGAAGGTACTATAGCGAAATTTGCAGATGACACCAGAATAGGTGGGAAAGTAAGTTGCAAGAAGAAATAAGAAATTTACAAATGGAGATGAACAGGTTAGGTGAATGGGCCAAAATTTGGCAGATGGGAATTTAATGTGGATAAGTGTGAGGTTATTCATTTTGGTTGGAAGAATAAAAAGACGACTTATTATTTAAATGGAGAGTAACTTCAGAATGCTTCAGTGCAGAGGGATCTGGGTGTCCTCGTGCATGAATCTCTGAAAGCTAGTATGCAGGTACAGCAGGTAATAAGGAAGGCAAATGGAATTTTGGCATTTCTCACTAAAGGAATAGAGTATAAAAATAGGGAAGTGTTGTTGCAACTGTACAAGGCATTGGTGAGACTGCACCTGGAATACAGTGCACAGCTTTGGTCCCCTTACTTGAGGAAGGATATAGTTGCATCGGAGGCAGTTCAGAGGAGGTTTACTAGATTGATTCCAGAGATGCGGGGCTTGTCTTATGATGAGGTTGAGCAGTTTAGATCTATACTCACTACAGTTTAGAAGGATGAGAGGAAATCTAATTGAGGTATGTAAAATGCTAAAGGGGATAGACAAAGTAGGTGTGGAGTGAATGTTTCCCCTCGTGGGGTACTCTAGAATGAGAGGCCATAGTTTTAGGCTAAGAGGTGGTAGATTTAAATCAGAGATGAGAGGGAATTACTTTTCTCAAAGAGTCGTGAATCTGTGGAATTCACTACCTCAGAGTGCAGTGGATGCCAGGACACTGAATAAATGTAAGGAGGAGATAGACAGATTTTTAATTAGTAACGGGTTGAATGGTTATGGAAGAGGGTGGGAAATTGGAGTTGAGGCCGAAATGAGATCACCCTTTTATCGTATTGAATGGCAGCGCAGGCTTGAGGCGTTGAATTGCCTCCTCCTGCTCCTAGTTCTTATGATGTTCTTATGTAATTATGTGATTGCCTCCTGGTAGAAAGCATCCAGGTAACTTTCCCTTCCCTGGTGTGTCGCAGAGTCTGCAGCTCAGCCTCCAGCTCGATGACTCTGAGCCTAAGTTTCTCATGCTACAAACTGTACAGATGCATTTGCCCTGGATCACAATGTTATCCAGGCGCACCCACATGTTGCAGCCTTGGCACATCGCCTGTCCTGCCATCCTTAATGTGTTTTAAATAATTGCTTAATTATATTATTCACTTATTTATGTTGCTTTTTAGATATTTTATTAACTTTACCACCAATTTGTGTACTATTTGTGTACTAGGGATAGAATAGAACTTACCCACTTACCAGATACTCACCAACCAGCTAGCTCCTTTCCCTGTAGTAGAGTAAGGACCAATTCCTACAGGGTGAGAAACATAGAAAAAGGAAACAAACACCTCCTTTCCCCGCTTCACCAAACTCCCCCCCTCACCAAACTCCAAGTTTGCACTCAGTTTCCTCAGCTGGACTCCATTTGCTTTAAATGCGCAAAAGAGACCTGTATTTATAGCCAGCTGAACTGGGGCTAGAGTAACCAGATTTAGCCAATTAGCTGATAAACTACTCAGCTCTCAGATCAGATAGTGAGATTCCCCTGTCAAAACTGCAAGAAAAAAAATCTTTACCTGCTTACACAGTGCGTTCCAGTTACTGTTAATTACAGGCTAGATTAGATTTTAAGAGCAAAACTTAAGAACAAAATTAACACTTTAAACTCCCCCACTTGCCAAACTCCAAGTCTGCTCTCAGTTTTCTCAGCTGCACTCTGCTTTGATGAAGGCCACAGCTGAATGGCTTTGGCAGTTCAAATTTCCAAACATAATTTCCTATAGTATGGATGATGTTTTTGACGGTTGTGTAGCGGTAATGTCACTGGACTAGTAATCTAGAAGCCCAGGCTAATGCTTTAGGGACAAGGGTTCAAATCCCAGCACAGCAGCTGATGTAATTTGAATTCTAGTAATAAGCTGGAATTGAAAAACTAGTCTCAGTAATGGTGACCATGAAGACATCATTGACTGTCATAAAAACCTACTTGGTACACTAATGTCCTTTAGGGAAGGAAATTTGCCATCCTTACCTGGTCTGGCCTACATGTGACTCCAGATCCACAGCATTGTGGTTGGCTCTTAGCTGCTCTCTGCAATGGTGGGGGAAGCCACTTAGTTCAAGGGCAATTAGATATGGGCAACAAATGTTGGCCTTGCCAGCGACACCCACATCCCATGAAACACTAAAGAAAAAAAAAGACATTTTCTTTGGCCTCCCGTGTTTCACAACTTAAATCCTAGTGGACCACAGAATGGTTGATCACATTAGGTGCCCAAGTATCAAGTAGCTGAGTTTTGCCGGAATTGACTTAAGCAACTGAGTGACGTGGACAACAAAACCAGAAGCAGCATGCCAAAAACATGAAAAAGTGCAGCCCCATTTGTCTTTGCTGCGGTGTTAATCACCAATTACCTTCTGTAATGAGTTTTTTAAAATTCATTCATGGGATGTGGGTTTTGCTGGCTGGGCCAGCATTTATTGCCCATCGCTAACTGCCCTTGAAAAGGTGGTGGTGAGCTGCCTTCTTGAACCGCTGAAGTCCATGTGGTATAGGTACACCCACAGTGCTGTTAGGAAGAGAGTTCCAGGATTTTGACCCATCGACAGTGAAGGAATGGCGATATATTTCCAAGTCAGGATGGTGAGTAACTTGGAGACGAACTTTCACGTGGTGTTGTTCCCATCTACCTGCTGCCCTTGTCCTTATAGATGGTAGTGGACGTGGGTTTGGAAGGTGCCGTTGAAGGAGCCTTGGTGAATTCCTGCAGTTCATCTTGTAGATGGTACACTGGTGCTACTGTGCGTTGATGGTGGAGGAAGTAATTATTTGTGGTTGTAGTACTAAGCAAGCGAGCTGCTTTGTCCTGGATGGTGTCAAGCTTCTTGAGTGTTATGGGAGCTGTATTCATCCAGGCAAGTGAGGATATTCCATCACACTCTTGACTTGTGCCCTGTAGATGATGGACAGGCTTTGGGGAATCAGGAGGTAAGTTACTTGTCACAGGATTCCCAGCTTCTGACCTGCTCTTGTCACCACAGTATTTATGTGGCTAGTCCAGTTCAGTCCCTGGTCAATGGTATCCCCCAGGAAGTTGAGAGTGGGGGATTCAGCAATGTTGATGCCATTGAACATCAAGGGATGATGGTAGGATTCTCTCTTGGAGATGGTCATTGCCTGACACTTGTGTGGCACAAATGTTACTTGCCACTTGTCAGCCCAAGCCTGGATATTGTCCAGGTACTGCTGCATTTGGACATGGACTGCTTCAGTATCTGGGGAGTTGCGAATGGTGCTGAACATTGTGCAATCATCAGCAAACATCCCCACTTCTGACCTTATGATGGAAGAATGGTCATTGATGAAGCAACTGTAGATGGTTGGGCTGAGGACACTACCCTGAGGAACACCTGCAGCGATGTCCTGGAGCTGAGATGACTGACCTCCAACAACCACAACCAAATTCCTTTGTGCTAGGTATGACTCCAACGAGTGGAGTGTTTTCCCCCTGATTCCCATTGACTCCAGTTTTGCTAGGGCTCTTTGATGCCACACTCAGCCAAATACTGCCTTGATGTCAAGGGCTGTCATTCTCTCCTCACCTCGGGAGTTCAGCTCTTTTGTCCTTGTTTGAACCAAGGCTGTAATGAAGTCAGGAGCTGAGTGGCCCTGGTGGAACCCAAACTGGGCATCAGTGAGCAGCTTATTGCTAAGCAAGTGCCACTTGATAGCACTGTTGATAACCCTTCCCATTACAAAAACAGAATTACCTGGAAAAACTCAGCAGGTCTGGCAGCATCGGCGGAGAAGAAAAGAGTTGACATTTCGAGTCCTCATGACCCTTCGACAGAACTTGAGTTCGAGTCCAGGAAAGAGCTGAAATATAAGCTGGTTTAAGGTGTGTGTGGGGGGGCGGAGAGATAGAGAGACAGAGAGGTGGAGGGGGGGGTGTGGTTGTAGGGACAAACAAGCAGTGATAGAAGCAGATCATCAAAAGATGTCAATGACAATAGTACAATAGAACACATAGGTGTTAAAGTTAAAGTTGGTGATATTATCTAAATGAATGTGCTAATTAAGAATGGATGGTAGGGCACTCAAGGTATAGCTCTAGTGGGGTTTTTTTTATAATGGAAATAGGTGGGAAAAGGAAAATCTTTATAATTTATTGGAAATAATCGAGAGTAGACTGGTGGGGCGGTATTTGGCCGGGTTTGATTTGCCCGGCTTTTTGTGCACAGGATATACCTGGGAAATTTTCCACATAGCCAGGTAGATGCCAGTGTTGTAGCTGTACTGGAACAGCTTGGCTAGGGGCGCAGCAGGTTCTGGAGCACAAGTCGTCAGTACTTTTGCTAGAATATTATCAGGCTTCATAGCCTTTGCAGTATCCAATGCCTTCAGCCATTTCTTGATATTATGTGGAGTGAATCGAATTGGCTGAAGACTGGTATCTGTGATGCTGCCAACCTCGAACGGGGCTGAGATGGATTATCCACTCGGCACTTCTGGCTGAAGGTTGTTGCGAATGCTTCAGCCTTGTCTTTTGCACTGATGTGCTGGGCTCCTCCATCATTGAGGATGGGGATATTTGTGGAGCTGACTCCTCCTCCTCCAGTGAGTTATTTAATTGTCCACCATTCACGACTGGATGTAGCAGGACTGCAGAGCTTAGATCTGATCCGTTGGTTGTGGGGTCGCTTAGCTCTATCATTTGCTGCTTATGCTGTTTGGCACACAAATAGCCCTGTGTTATAGCTTCACCAAGCTGACATCTCATTTTTAGATATGCCTGGTGCTGCTTCTGGCAGGCCACCCTGCACTCTACATTGAACCAGGGTTGATCCCCTGGCTTGATGGTGATGGTAGATTGGGGGATATGCCAGGACATGAGGTTACAGATTGTGTCTGAGTACAATTCTGCTGCATCTGATGGCCCACAGCGCCTCAAGGATGCTCAGTCTTGAGTTGCTTGACCTATTCAAAATCTATCCCATTTAGCATGGTGGTAGTGCCACCACAACACGATGGAGGGTATCCTCAATGTTATGTTGGGATTTCGTCTCCACAATGCCTGTATGGTGGTCACTCCTACTGATATTGTCATGGGCAGATGCATCTGCGGCAGGCGGGTTGATGAGGATGAGATCAACTATGTTTTTCCCTCTTGTTGGTTCACTCACCACCTGCCGCAGATTCAGTCTAACAGCTATGTCATTTAGGACTCGGCCAGCTCGGTCAGTACTGGTGCTACTGAGCCAGAGTACATTCTGCACCCTTGCCACCTTCAGTGCTTCTTCTAAGTGATGTTCAACATGGAGGAGCACTGATTCATCAGCTGAGGGAGGGTGGTACATGATTATCAGCAGGGGGTTTCCTTGCCCATGTTTGACCTGATGCCATGAGACTTCATGGAGTCCGAAGTCAATGTTGAGGACTTCCAGGGCAACTCCCTCCTGACTGTATAACACTCTGCCGCCATATCTGCTGGGTCTGTCCATCCGATTGGACAGGACATACCCAGGGATTAGTGCTGGTGGAGTCTGGGACATTATCTGTAAGGTACGATTCAGTGAGGGTGATTATGTCAGGCTGTTCCTTGACTATTCTGTGAGACAGTTCTCCCAATTTTGGCACTAGCTGCCATGTGCTAGTAAGGAGGACATTGCAGGGTCAACAGGGCTGCAATTGCCATTGTCGTTCCTGATGCCTAGGTAAATGCTGGGTTTTCCATCCGGTTTCATTCCTTTTTTGTGACTTTTGGGACTAATATCCTAAAGGACAATCCTAAAAGGACTAATGTCTAAAAGGACAATCTTTTAGGGCATTAGTGAACCTGATGGGTTTTTACAACAATCGTAAAATGGGTTCATGGTCATCATTGGACTTTTAATTCCGGATTTTTATTGAATTAAAATTCCACCACCTGCCATGGCAGGATTGGAACCCGGGTTCCCAGAGCATTACCCTGAGTCTCTGGATTACTAGTCCAGTGACAATACCACTATGCCATCATCTCCCTTTTCTACAAATGTTATTGAAATGGATGTAATTAATGTCTGTGCAAGATCAATGAATATCTTTTTGCCTCACCAGCTGCAAAGTTGGTTGCTCTGATCCACTGCTTCAGACTTTGCTGTCCCTCTGATACCATTCCCAAGGTATCAACTTTGTTTCCCTTTCCCCGGTTAAGTAATAATACAAGTAATTCAAATATATTAAAGGAGTCCACACAGCAGAAAACTGTGAATGCTGTGGTGTCACATTATTTAATGTAAGTTCTAGCTTAGGAAAAGTTCTAAATATCTTCATGGAAAGAATGTGCACTTCTTTTAATCACTGAAATATGATGTGGACCACAATGATCTGGATCCAGAGAAATTATTTACGTTCTGAACTCATTCAAGAATAAATAGCACTATTCTAAAGTCATAAAGAGCAGAAGGACTGATGTTGAAATAATTCTTCTCCAATTAGAGTGCTTGTTGAGAACATATTCATGATTGGCCCACAATACTGCATTGTTGATCCCTCATATGGAACACCACTCTCATGATCATGATGGAAAATTAATAAGTTTCTGAATTTCTTTCTGCAGTAAATTTACTAAATATAACTCTATCTCTGACAATCTTATTTGAAACCAAACTGGGCAAGCAGTTCTGTCAGAGGTCTCCAATAGACACAACCGTACAATTACACTTGTAGCACCATTGAGTAAAAAATCAGGTCAGATAACTTGTAATGGATGGAGTGCAGCAATGAATAATCCGAAGTCACGTTAGACCTCTTGGAAAATGTTAGGCTGTGCCTTTGACTCTTGTACATTTTTCTCATATAATCCATTGTATTTCATATAAGATACAAATTATGGGGCAGAGGTAGGATTTCACACTGCGGTGGGGTTCCTGCCCACACCCCACCCTAGTGCAAAGGTCAGTGGTGAAGCTATACTTAATAAATTTATTGCAGAAAGAAATTCAGAAACTTATTAATTTTCCATCATGATCATGAGAGTGGTGTTCCATATGAGGGATCAACAATGCAGTATTGTGGGTCAATCATGAATATGTTCTCAACAAGCACTCTAATTGGAGGAGAATTATTTCAACATCAGGGCACTGACATGTTGCCCACAGCCATTTAAACCTAGAGGAACGCAAATTATTTGAAACTTCTGCCCAATCTAGGGAGGTAGTCCCGCCCCCGAGAGCTGCTGGCCAATCAAATGGTCAGTGGCTCCCTGTTTCCAGCAGTGCCACAGGGACTGCATTCAGTCCCCTGACAGAGGTCTTTGCTGAAGTCAGATAGGAGGGCTTTTGGTGGGGACAGGCTAGGAGGCCCCAGTGCAGGTCACAAAGGGTGAGGGGAGGGGGGGTGGGGATTGGGGTGTACAAGACAGGGGACAAGGGAAAATGCAGGGAAGGGGAAGATGTGGGGGAGGGGGTCACTTCTGATGGGCTTAGGGGGCCAGAAACAACATACTGTCCCCAGTACCCACCAACAGCCCAAGGAATGGGACCTGGTGGGCTTCAAAATTGGTGCCAGACTCCACCAACTATGTCAAAAATTACAATGGGTTTGAGACAATTAATCGGCCATTTAAGGGCCTCAGTTGGCCCAGGGGTGGGTGGGCCACCTGATATCTCTTCTGCCACATGTAAAATTATGGCGTGGTTGGGGGTCGATCATGTAGGCACTGGGAACAATGAATTACACCCTCCATCCCCTGCCTACCCAGCCCAGGAGGAGCATAATTTCTGCCCCTAGCTAACAAATTTTAATGGCCATTCAGGAGGATTCCATACTGGGAATTGGAGCTGATAATGAAATTTGAACACAGAGCTCTTACCTCTTGAACTAAGTTTGATTCCTGATCAGGTTAGTGAATTGAAAGTCCCCTTAGTCGAACGATTGGAAAATTCTAATATGCCTTCAATATTACTTTCTCACATCCATCTCTATTATAAAATAAAAAGTGGGATTAATGTCAGCGGTAGTGTCTCTCCAAAACATAGATGTGTTTAAGTCAGTGTAAATGCTCTCCTCTATTAAAGACATTAATAAGCCAATTATTAAGTGAGGTGCAAATGCCTGACATTATAACCCATTCTGAAAGTAGTGCTCTTAGCTACACTTAGACCAAGGTCTAATGCTGCTCATAGCTGTGCATCAATTGTTTAATGATTTTTATCATCAGGAAGAGACTTCCTTGTAAATGATAATGTATCAGGAAACAATACTAATGAGCATTAGCAGCATCGTTGGCAGATGTGACATTTCCAACAAATCCATTTGCACTTTCTTACAGTTCTGCTGCAGTCTTAACAAGCACTGAGAAAATGTGTGACCATTTTCAACAATGTTGCGTCCAAAAAATCACAAGTTTTGATGTGGCAAACTGCAAGCCAGCCTTTGCAATCCTGGACTTTATGAAAACAGGAACTGAAGGATCTATAGAGTAAAGGTGCCTTGGATGTGTGACTAAATATTTCAGAAGGGTGGACAAGAGGCTCTGTGATACGTATGTCCCAGCTGCCTGCAAAATCAGAATGAAATAGTGGCATGGTGAAGAAAAGCACACAAGATCAATGAATGTTTACATTTCCTTAATGTTAAAATAACAATGTCCCTGGGCACTTCACAAACAGAACGGCAATAAATGGCTGCTGAATCAGAAAGGGAGAACTTAGTCTGTAATAAAAACAAAAAAACTGCGGATGCTGGAAATCCAAAACAAAAACAGAATTACCTGGAAAAACTCAGCAGGTCTGGCAGCATCGGCGGAGAAGAAAAGAGTTGATGTTTCGAGTCCTCATGACCCTTCGACAGAACTGCCCCCTACCTCTGCCCCATAGTTCTGTCGAAGGGTCATGAGGGCTCGAAACGTCAACTCTTTTCTTCTCCGCCGATGCTGCCAGACCTGCTGAGTTTTTCCAGGTAATTCTGTTTTTGTGTTGAGAAGTTAGTCTGCTTGGCTAAAGACGGGGATTGGGAAAAGGCTTGAAAACTTAAACAAGGTGGCAAGGCAAAGGGTTTGTACAATGGAGTTCCAGACAGTAGGAGAAAAGGAGCTGAAGGCAACTAAAACAGTTTAAATGAGTAGTAGGATCCAATTAATCAGATGGAATCCAGGTTTGACTCCCACCATGTCAGATGTTGGAATTTGAATTCAATAAAAATCTGGAATTAAAAGTCTAATGATCATGAAACCATTGTCAATTGTTGTAAAAACCCAGTTGGTTCATTAATGTCCTTTAGGAAGGAAATCTGCCATCCTTACTTGGTCTGGCTTACATGAGAATCCAGATTGACAACAATGTGGCTGACTCTTTAATGCCTTCTGAAATGGCCTAGCAAGCCATTCAGTTGTATCAAATCGCTAAGAAGTCTAAAAGGAATAGAATCGGTCGGACCAACCCTCGGGGGACAGCGCCTAGCCAAGCTGTTCCAGTACAGCTACAAAACTGCCATCTGTCTGCCAACATGGAATGTTACACAGGTATGTCCTGTAAACAAAAACCAGGACAAATCCACCCCGGCCAATTACCACCCCATAGTCTACTCTCCATCGTCAGTAAAGTGACAGAAAGGGTCATCAACAGTGCTATGAAGCAGCACTTGCTTAGCAATGACCTGCTCACTGACACTCAGTTTGGGTTGCGCCAGGGCCACTCAGCTCCTGACCTCATTACAACCTTGGTTCAAACAAGGACAAAAGAGCTGAACTCCAGGGGTGAGATGAAAGTGACTGCCCTTGACATCAAGGCAGCATTTGACCAATTGTGGCATCAAGGAGCCTTAGCAAAACTACAGTCAATGGGAATCAGGGGGAAACTTTTTACTGGTTGGAGTCATACCTAGCACAATGGAAGATGGTTGTTGCTGTTGGAGGTCAATCATCTCAGTCCCAGGACATCAATGCAGGAGTTCCTCAGGTTAGTGTCCTAGGCCCAACCATCTTCAGCTGCTTCATCAATGACCTTCCTTCCATCATAAGGTCAGAAGTGGGGATGTTCGCTGATGATTGCACAATGTTCAGCACAATTCACGACTCCTCAGATACTGAAGCAGTCCATGTCCAAATGTAGCAAGACCTAGGCAATATCCTGGCTTGGGCTGACAAGTGGCAAGTAACATTCATGCCACACAAGTGCCAGGCAATGACCATCTCCAACAAGAGAGAATCTAACCATTGCCCCTTGACATTCAATGGCATTGCCATCACTAAATCCCCCCGTATCAAGATCCTGGGGTTGCTATTGACCTGAAACTGAACTGGACTCACTATATAAAAGGTGTAAGCTACAACAGCAGGTCAGAGGATAGGAATCCTTCAGCAAATAACTCCCTAAAGTCTGTCCACCATCTACAAGGCACAAGTCAGAAGTGTGATGGAATACTCTCCACTTGCCTGGATGAGTGCAGGTCCGACAACGCTCAAGAAGCTTGACATCATCCAGGACAAAGCAGTCCGCTTGATTGGCACCCCTTCCACAAACATTCACTCCCTCTACCACCAACGCATAGTAGCAGTAGTGTGTACCATCTACAAGATGCACTGCAGGAACTCACCAAGGCTCCATAGACAGCACCGTCCAAATCCATGACCACTACCATCTAGAAGGACTGGGGCAGCAAACAGATGGGAACACCACCACCTGGAAGTTCCCTTTCAAGCTACATACCATCCTGACTTCGAAATATATCGCTGTTCCTTCAGCGTCGTTGGGTCAAAATCCTGGAACTCCCTCCCTAACAGCACTTTGGATACACCTACACCACATGGACTGCAGTGGTTCAAGTAGGCAGCTCACCACCACCTTCTCAAGGGCAATTAGGGATGGACAATAAATGCTGGCCTAGCCAATGATGCCCACATCCCACGAATGAATAAAAAAAGACACACAATAAATAATATTTTTTATTCTCGCAATTTTCTCCTTCTTCTTCTGAACTCTTGTTGGTGTAAAAGTCCAAGGATTTTAACAGCCTTTTCTATGTCTGACTTCAACGGCCACTTTCTGGTAGTAATTTTTAAGAATTCAGATTGAGATAACCAACCCTTTCGGCCATAACTCAGTGCGCAACCGTCTTATCTCAAGTCAGAAGATTGAAGATTCAAGTCACAGTACATAGATATGAGGGGAGGCAGTGATGTAGCAGTATTGTCACTGGACTAGTGCTCCAGATACCCAGGGTAATACCCTGGGGACCTGGATTTGAATTCACCACAGCAGATGGTGAAATTTGAATTCAATAAAAAATCTGGAATTAAAAGTCTAATGATGACTATGAAACCACTGTCATAAGAAACCATCTGGTTCACCAATGTCCTTTAGGGAAGGAAATATGCCATCCTTACCTGGTCTGCCTTACATCTGACTCCAGACCCACAGCAATATGATTGACTCTTAAATGCCCTCTGAAATGGCCCAGCAAGCCACTCAGCTCTCAAGGAATTAGCGATGGGCAATGAATGCTGGTCCAGCTAGCGACGCCCAAATCCTGTGAACAAATATAAAAATTGAGTGCATACTCGAGGCTGACAAGTCTAGTACAGTACTGAGGGGTGGTGTACTGCTGAAGGCACCTTCTTTCTGATGAGGAATTAAACCAAGGATACATCTGCCCTTTCAGGTGGACGTAAAAGTTCCCATGGCACTTTGTGAAGAGCAGGGGAGTTTTCCTTGTTGTCCTAGCTAATAACCCTCAAACAGCAACATTAAAAAACAGATTACCTGCTCATTATCATATGTTTGTGGGAGATTGCTGTGCACCAATTGGCTGCCATAGTTCCTACTTTACAACAATGGCTACACTATTGACTGCAAAGCACTTTGGGACATTCTGAAAGGTGCTATATAAATACAAGCCTTTATTCCCGTTTCTTAATTCCATTGAAATATAGTCAAAATAACATTAAAACTGAAAAATGGATTTTACTGCCATTTTTGTTGAATATATTGGCCTAGTTTTTGTGGTAATCAGCAAAGGAACAGTGCATGCAGTTGAGTACACTTACAGCTGACCATAGGCTTTCTGTTGTAAAAACTCATCTGGTTCACTAATGTTCTTCAAGGAAGGAAATCTGCCAATCTTACCTGGTCTGGCCTATATGTGATTCCAGACTTATAACTGCCCTCTGAAATGGACTGAAATGGGCAACAAATGCTGGCCTTGCCAGTGGCAGCCATATCCCAAGAAAGAATAAAGATAAAAAAAGTCTAAATCATCTGAAAATATCAAGAACACCCACTTACCCTAACTTCTCACTTATTGTCCAATGACCAATTTTCTCTCTGCACTGCTACATTTCCTCTTGCTCCATATGGCTGAACTTTTCTAATGAGCTCCTTGGCAGGCATCTTATTGAATGCCTTCTAAAATTTTGGATTGACTAGATGTACTGCATTTCCTTTATTTATCAAATTGATCAATGCTTCAGAAAACTCATTGCCTTGGAGACATTTATTTGGAGAGGATTCAATATTTCTCATGCAACTGTCAAGTGCAGTTGAAGCTTTTTTCTTACCAAGGTTCCCTAAAGAGTAATGTCCATGCATTCTTCTACATAATATCACAGGATTTTTAACTTTTACTTGCTAAGTTACCCTAGAATATATCGCTAGTTAAAATTGAAAACCCAGGCATAAAACGGAAGAATGAGTGGGAGTTGTATTAATATAAAATGCAGGAGGCCGCTACTAAAATATCATGTGGAAAACATTCAGTGATGTTTTCTATATAGTCAGCAGGAAAAATGTAGTTTATGTCATTGACTGTGACAGGAGAATATATTTTAGATTTGTTTTCCTCCACATTGCTTTCCATAAAACTTCTTCTCAGTTGCAACTGCATCTCATCCTTCACCCAGTTCACTGCCTAATATGACATGTGTTGAACTAAATGAGACATGTTGCATGTGAGAATGACAAAATTGTTCTATTTTATGGACCAGCTTTATCACTTAGCTTTGTCATATTCTCCATTGTCCAATTATGTCACTCCTTTCTGTTTACTGGTTCACTTACTTACTTCTGTCAAACAGTCATGTCAACAAGTTTACGTGGTTCTTTCAGTTTATTTTGTCTCCGCACATTGACAACTATAACTGTCAGCTCATTCCTACTCAGTTTCCATATCTTCTTCACTCAACTACCATCACTTGTCTAGACCTGTTACATAGTTCCATCCTCTAGATGAATGCTACACTTCTTATTCCCTCATGTTGTCAGCTGGTTGTGATATAGTTCTGATGCAAGCTTTTACTTTGCTGTTTTTTGCTCATCAACAAGGCGTACATTGTGGGTATCAATTGCAATCTGGACTAATAATATTTGTTTTCTGTCTGTCCAACTGTTCTGATTGATCAGTTTATGGGGTGAGGCTGTTGATGGGTTTATTTGCTGGGTGGTGTCTGGCCCATGCAGAGGCATGTGGAGCACATGGAGGACTGGAGCTTGTGATGCACATAGTGCCATAAACACTTTAATCACAGGAAATGGTTCATCTTTGAGGACTAAGCACGTACTGGAAGATTGTTTGTGTTTTTAAAAGACACTGTCCCTTAAAGGGTTAATGCAAGGACTCTGGTTGCTGCTGTTCCTGGAAAAGACAGCATTTTATACGAAAAGGTAATTAACAGTTTTAAAGAAGCTGGACACCTCTTGACCCTGGTGGACTGTTTACAAAAGAGGTCACATGGTGGTTTATGGCTTTGGAAAAAAAACATGCCTGGAAAACTTTAAAAAGCTGGGTTTGGTTTTGCTTTGGAGAAAAGAAGGATCAACTGCTCATGTAAAGAAGACCACAGTTCTTTACAATCCAGGGTCAGTCCAAAGCTGGACATGAACAGAAGTTGCTCCTAAGTTGCTTTACATTCCGCAATTGAGTGTCTACAAGATTTCCTCAAGTCCGCCTGGAAAGTAGTGCGAGTGTCACTATTTCACAGACCAGTGCTGAGAACCCAGCTGTATAACCCAGATGCCATTTCAAGGACTCTACCATCTATCCTCTTCCCTTGAACCATTGATTTTTAACCTTTTGGGAGAATTCCTCTATTTTATTTTATTTTCCTGGCAAGTGAGTGTGTGTGTGTGACAGTTAGTGTATTTAGAAAGAGTAATTATTATACTTTCATATTTCGTGTGATGTTTATGTTTAACATTTATGCTTTTTTGTAAAAGTACATTTTAGTTAAAAAGTGTTATATTAAAAAATCCTGACAATGGGGTGTGCTAAGTCCCAGATGTTTAACCCTCTGATGCAGAATAAGAAATAAAGGAACCTTCTGGTTTTTTTTCACACTGGTAGCTGGGGTTCAGAAGCAGATAGCTGTGTATACGTGTGTGTGTATTCTTAATTGTTAAGAAGTGACAAATCACTTCAAATGGCGACATGGATGCAATCATCATTATTAGGGGCTTTAGAGTCTTTTGATTCAGCTATTATGGGCTTAGTTGTTTATGTTGAACAAATGGAACAGCTTTTCATTGTGAATGATATTGAAGAGGAAAAGCAGGCTTCAATGTTTCTAACAGTCATTGGAATGAAAAATTTCACTTCACTGAGAAATCTGATTGCTCCTGACAAGCCAGCAGATCAGAGCTTTAAAGAACTTGAAGACGCTTCGACCCAGGACCAGCAATTGTTGCCGAGAGATTCAAGTTTCACCGAAGAGAACAGCATGAGAGTGAGTTGGTTTCCCAGTTCCTGACTGAGTTGAGAAAATTAGCGGAACATTGTGACTTTAAAGATTAACTGGAAGAAATATTGTGTGATAGCTTGGTTTGTGGACTAAGAAATGAAATAATTCAGCATAGATTGTTAGCAGAGCAAGAGTTGACACTGAGGAAAATGTTCAAGATTGCACAAAGCATAGAAATAACAGAGAAAGAAGCCAGAGATTTGAAAGCATGCTCTAACAATGCCGAAGCTAAAATAGTAAAGTCAAAGCATACTCGCTTTCAAACATGTTACCACTGTAATGGAATAGGACAAAGTAGGGCTGTAAGTGGAAAACTGCTGATTGTCGCTACTGTGGAAAAAAGGACACATACAGCGTGCATGTAGATCAAAGGCTTATCGCAGTAAAGCAGTACCGCCAAGAAAAGAGCATCACGAGGAGCACACAGACAAGTCATGCTTGAACATAAACAGGCAGGTTAAAAAGATGAAAAACAAAAACAGAATTAACTGGAAAAACTCAGCAGGTCTGGCAGCATCGGCGGAGAAGAAAAGAGTTGACGTTTCGAGTCCTCATGACCCTTCGACAGAACTTGATTTCAAGTCCAAGAAAGAGTTGAAATATAAGCTGGTTTAAGGTGTGTGTGGGGGGCGGGGGGGCGCGGACAGATAGAGAGAGAGAGAAGTGGGGGGGGGTGTGGTTGTAGGGACAAACAAGCAGTGATAGAAGCAGATCATCAAAAAATGTCAACAACAATAGAACACATAGGTGTTAAAGTTGGTGATATTATCTAAGCGAATGTGCTAATTAAGAATGGATGGTAGGGCACTCAAGGTATGGCTCCAGTGGGGGTGGGGAGAGCATAAAAGATTTTAAAATATTTAAAAATAATGGAATTAGGTGGGAAAAGAAAAATCTATATAATTCATTGGGAAAAAAAGGAAGGGGGAAACAGAAAGGGGGTGGGGATGGGGGAGGGAGCTCACGACCTAAAGTTGTTGAATTCAATATTCAGTCCGGAAGGCTGTAAAGTGCCTATTCGGAAGGTGAGGTGTTGTTCCTCCAGTTTGCGTTGGGCTTCACTGGAACAATGCAGCAAGCCAAGGACAGACATGTGGGCAAGAGAGCAGGGTGGAGTGTTAAAATGGCAAGCGACAGGGAGGTTTGGGTCATTCTTGAGGACAGACCGCAGGTGTTCTGCAAAGCGGTCGCCCAGTTTACGTTTGGCCTCTCCAATGTAGAGGAGACCACATGCCTTACTTGGAAACAAAATATAAAAGTAAGACGAGACAGAAAGCAAAACTAACAGCAACAATGCAGAAGAGCAATTGTATTGCATTCAGTCTGATCTGAAACTAGGTGAAGGTCTAAAGGTTGACATTGCCTTAAATGGTAAAATGGTTGAAATGGAGGTTGATACTGGAGCAGCTGTTTCTATTGCTTCAGAGAAGACTTGGAAGAAAAGTTTCAAGAAATGCCCATTGGAGAAAACCCTCCTCCAGCTTCTACACTGGTGAGCCTATGAATATACTTGGAAAATGTCCATTCAAGCTAAATATGGAGATCAAATAGCAAGGTTGCACTTATCATTGTGAAAGGGGATTGTCCATCGGAATAAAATAAATAAAAGTTCATTGCAACCCCATGTTGCAGTCCTTGTTGAACAAACATTACATCTCATGCTGTATGTTAATGAACTCTTCCTTACTACTTGACAAGACTAGTTTTATAATAAACTAATAATTTTGTTGTTTATTGAAGAAACCTGGGCATTGAGTGGCTATTCGGCGATTAATAGCTGAAGCACACATTTGGCCATATATTGAGCTGGAAAAATCATTTAAATATATGTTGTGACCCATGGAGTAGTGGAACTAGAGACAGTATATTCCTCCCATCTTGGTCATGACAATGCCGAGGGGCTGAATGGCCTCCTCCTGTTTAGATCTAGGGCCCCGAGCTGTTGAGTGGTTGGGGGTAGGAGATGAGATGGCTCTGAATCCAGTCTCAAACTAAAAAAATGTCCACCAGTGGAATATCTAAACACGTTTTCACTCCTTGTCTTCATTATGATGCTGCTCTCTCCTCAGCTTGCATGAAAGATATGCTTTTTTAAGTTACGGGGAGGCGGTGGCGTAGCAGTACCTCCAGATACCTGGGTTCAAATGCCACTATGGCAGATGGTGAATTTGAATTCAATAAAAAAAAATCTGGAATTAAAGTCTAATGATGCTCATGAAACCACTGTCAATTGTTGTAAAAACCCATCTGGTTCACTAATGTCCTTCAGGGAAGGAAATCTGCCATCCTTACCTGGTCTGGCCTACATGTGACTCCAGACCCACAGCAATGTGGTTGACTCTTTGAACAAAAATGCCCTCCAAAATGGCCTAGCCATGCCAAGTTAGTTCTCAAGGGCAATTAGGGGTGGACGATTCTTAACAAATGCTCTCATAAATGTTGGCCCAGCCAGATGCCCACATCCTATTCCATGAACAAATAAAAAAAAGTTATGCAATTCTTGTTAGATGGACTGCTTTTGTGCAGTGGATTGTTCTGTGGATTCGTCCTCACAATCCCATATATTCTCTTGATTAGTTATCTTCTGCCTGATGATTAATTTGATAATTAGGTCTGTAGCTTTGACTACTTTGAGGATCAAAGTTTGTTTTCGATTGAGCACTCATTATCTTTGTGACCCTGTACTTCTTTGGATACTTTACTGAAACTTG
Organism: Carcharodon carcharias; assembly: GCF_017639515.1. Classification (NCBI taxonomy): domain Eukaryota; kingdom Metazoa; phylum Chordata; class Chondrichthyes; order Lamniformes; family Lamnidae; genus Carcharodon; species Carcharodon carcharias. The sequence continues at coordinate 80,008,634 of NC_054471.1, forward strand.
CCAACATTTAAGAGCGATTACTAGGCACATTGTCAGAGTGTCTTAGATACATCTTCATTTGTGTTCAAAGATGAGATTTCTACTGGTATGTTGCAAAATTGTTATATTTTACTCTAACATTTAGTACTTCTCAACTACCATAACCAGGTTCTTTTAACTGAAACAGTCTCTCATCCTTTTTATTCTTGAAAAATCAAAATTAACCCAAGAGGGAAACAAGTATCTGCTGCTAATTTCCTAACTATGCAAACTGGATTAGCTACGGGATCTAAATATTTCCTATCCAGACCTCTGCTCATTCTTACAGCTCTCTTGTAATAGGGTTATAAAGTCCAACACAGTAGGAATGGTTAGCTGCCCTATCTGTGGAAGGTGAAATTGGAGATGGGTGGGGATGACAGACCCTTATGCTACTCACCTGACATTCAGTTCGTCCATTGTCAATGAATATGATTGGAGTTGAATATCAGGCTGAGTGGATGTAGAAAGTCTACCAATGCAACACTCCTTGTTTATTGCTTCTGCTCCTTTATAATTTCACCAGAGACTACAGTACTGAGCTGAAAACTGAATTTGTAGGTGTTATGTACAGTAGCATTTGCAGATGTTGAACAATCAAGACTCCAGCAAGGTGCCAGACCAATGTTAGTATGTCCACTTCATTGTTGATCACTGGTGCAAAAGGTCCATTTGATGAGATTGGCATATTCTATTAATCTTGGTGCTTATTTAAAGTAACTTGCACTTAAGCTATTTTTTTTTTCTCTGTGCATTGTAAATCATTAAAATTAATGCAATCCATTCCATGTATTTGTAATGATTGGTTGTGGACTAGCAACCTAGAAGTCATGAATTCAAATCCCATTAGAGGAAAGTGATTGCAGTAAACCTTACAAGAATATGAGCTAACACCAGATAACTGATCATGAAAGCTACTGGATGGCATTAAAAGCAAATCTGGGCCAGTATTGGCCATTAGGAAAGGAAACTTGCCGCATTTGCTTAGTCTAGTCCACATACAAGTCTAAAGCACACCAAAAGTGGCCCAGTAAGTCACTCAGTTGTTGTGCTGGAGGAAACCTGCCCTCTGGGCAGCTCAGGATGAACAATAAATTGTTCTGCCAACATCATCCACATCCTGAGAATAAATAAACCAAATATAATTTTAAGAAATTATTATTCTCAACAAAATGAATTGTGCTGAAGAATAGACGGGTTTTACATTTTTTGACTTTATGTTAAAGAAACAACAAAACTGCATTTATAAAGTGCCTTTCATGTCCTCATAATGTTCCAAAACACTTCACAGTCAATTACACCCTTTTGAGGTATGATCGTGCAGCAGTCAATTTATGCTTAGCAAGTTCCCGCAACTGTAAACAAGAAATGATGAGATGATCCATTTTCCTGGTGTTGGTCAGGACACTAGCAGAATTCTCCTGTTCTTCTTTGAATAGTACTACAAGACTTCTTACGTCTATCTGAGAGGGAAGACAAGCTCTAAGTTCCAGCTTTATTAAAGATAGAACCTTTGACAGTGCAACACTCTCTCAGTACAGCAGTGAAGTGCTAACATTAGCCCAAATCTTCCCATCAGGATCGGAACCCCTATTGCCAAACATGATCAGACAAAAAATACTCTCATTACTTCCTCCGATTTTTCTGGGCAATCTTCCAATGGGGGATCCTTCCAAAGTGACTCAGTGCAGGAACCCTTGGAGACATCAACGAAGGGAATCCGTGCAGAAGCCATGTCCCCTTTTTACAGCACTAGCTGCCATATTCTGGTAAGTAATGGGTTTAAATGTCCCAAAGCTGCTTTGAAAAGCTATGGAGAAAAGATTAATGTTAAGTGGTCAGTAAGTGGGTAGAGTAGATGAGGACGTAGGGTGGGTGAGAGGGGTTTGGTGGGTAAGGGGATTGGGTGGGTGAGATAAATGAGTAAGGTGGGTGAGGTGTGGGTAAGGCGGTAGGCTCGGTAAGGAAGTAAAGTAGGTTGGGGGTAGGGTGGGTGAGGGCAGTGAGTGATTAAGGGGATAGGGTGGGTAAACAGGTAGGGTGGGTAAGGTAACTGGGTAAGGGGTAGGCTGGCAGCTGGGAAGGTTGGTGAGTTCGGGTTGGGTTGGGTGGGGTGTAGTTGAGGAGTTGCGGGGGAGTGGGGTGGTAAGGTTGGGTCAGGTCTGGTAAGGGTGTAGGCTGCAGTCATAGGATAGAGCTGAAGGTTCGGGAAGAATCATGGGTTCAAGGCGGGAGTTGGGTGGGTGATTTGTATAGTTACCCAGTACTTAGGTTAGGATATTTCTGTCTAATATTTCATGGGTAACTATTCAGGTTGGAACTGTCCAAAGTCTTCCATTCAGATTTGGAAACTTTTTCAGAGGGATCCAGGGAGCAGGGAGAATTCCCCATTGGAATTTCAAACTTCCCAGGCAATTTCCATGGATTCATTGTGTTGGGACCTCCAAGGGGTCATGTGGTGCATTAGTGACTATCTGGAAAAATCTGGGCCATTGGGCTGAATATTATGGGGAGGGGGCAGGCAGTTCATTACCCCCCACCGCCCCTAGAAGCAAAGTTGGTGTGGAGCCCCGCAGCCACAGCAGCACAGCAGGCAGGCTAAACAAGGACCAAGTGGGACCTCCACCCTTCACTGGGGAGGAAGGTCAGCAACTCCATCAGTCCTGGCATCACCAAGAGCGTGTTGGTGGGTGTTGCCAGGACTGCAAGACGCAGGGGAAGGCAGCCCAACAGACCCCTGGAAACAGGTAAGTCTAGGGTCTTGGGCAGGGAGGGTTTGGGCAGTTTAGGGAGGGGGGGTGGGGCTGGTGGGTTTAAGGCTGCATGTGGGTAGGAAAAAAGGGGGAGTTCTATCTTAGGGGGGGCCGCCCCCGCCCCGATCAATAAAAGGCAGCCTCTGAAGATAGAAATCCCCCTTCCTCCCACCCTTTGAAGAGATTATTTTAAAAATTGGGCTGCCTCTCCCAACCATCTGCCCACGCCAACTGTTTTGTGGCATGGTCAGTGTATTATCAGGGTCGATTGCCTTGTTAATAAGCCGAATTAACCCTTGATTATCGTTTTAAATACAGACGGGGGGGGGGCTGCTCCTTTTGGTGCCTGCCCGCCATATGATGAGAGTGAGGTTGGGGGTGAGCAGGAAAGGTGGTGGGGTCGTTGCCCACCTTATCTGAAGTGCTCCCCTCAACCCAGCCAAAGACATGCTTGGTAGGGCACATAAAATGCAGTCCCCTAGATTCTGCACCCTGGAGTGAGATTACAGCATCAAGTACCTCATCTCGTATCATCTCATCTGTATCTCAAAACAGATAGCACGTACAATACATCTTAGCCTGGCTTGAGAAGATCCTCCACTGCACTCCTCTACGTGCAGCAACCATTCTTTAAGCATCTTGAACAAATGGGTTCATTTAGAGCGAACATCAAATTATTGTTGATGTGTAGCCATTAGAAAACTAGGTTGAAATAATTGACTGATTTCATTTCTTGTCTAGGCTTGAAAGGGTTGGGTGCTAACTAGTTTTATCACTACAATTTAAACCATCAAATAATAGAAAAGTAGAAAATAGGAGCAAGAGTAGTTCATATGGCGCTTCGAGCCTGCTCCGCCATTCAATATGATCATGGCTGATCCTCTATTTCAATGCTGCACTCTTGCTCTCACCCCATACCTCTTGCCGCCTTTAGAGTCCAGAAATCTATCTATTTCCTTCTTAAATATATTCAGTGTCTACTGTCCATAAAATTCACAAAGTTACCGATGTTTCTTTTTATTCATAAGCCTTTCTCTTTGCTGAAAATTAAATTGTTTAATTGAGGCAATACATCTATAATTTTTTTCTCTGCTAAGTTACGGAATGTGGGTGTCACTTGTAAGGCCAGCATTGACTGACTTTCTGTTGTTGCCCTTAAATGGTGAGCTGACCTTCTTGAACTGCTGCTGTCCACGGGGTTTAGGTACGCCCACAATGCTGTCAGGGGAGGGGAATTCCAGGATACTGAGGCTGTGATGAAGTAACAACAATCTATTCCAAATTTAGGGCAGTTTGTAATTTGTTGCCTTTGTTCTTCAAAGTGATAGCGGTTGCAGGTTTGGAGCAAGTGGAGAGTGTTTCATCACATTCCTGGCTTGTGCTTTGCAAATAGTGAAAAGCCTTTGGGGAGTCAGGAATTGAGTTACTTGCCACAGGATTCCTAGTCTCTGACATGCTCTTGTAGCCACAGTATTTATATTGCTAGTCCAGTTCAGTTTCTGGTCAATGGTAACCCCCAGGATGTTGATAGTGGGGAATTCAGCAATGGTGTCATTGACTGTCAAAAGCAGATGGTTATTGCCTGGCATTTGTGTGAAGCGCATGTTACCTGCCACTTAGTAGCCCAAGTGTCATTGCTGCATTTGGACATGGACTGTTTCAGAATCTGAGGAGTTACAAATGCAACTGAACATTGTGCAATTATCAGCTTAATGTTCCCACTTAGGATGGAAGGAAGGTCATTGATGAAGCAGCTAAAGATAGTTGGGCCGAAGACACTACCCTGAGGAACTCCTGCAGTGAGGTCCTGCAGCTGGCGTGATTGGCCTCCAACAACCATAACCACCTTCCTTTGTGCTAGGTATGGCTCCAAACAATGGAGAATTTTTCCCGATTCCTAATGACTTCAATTTTACCAGGGATCCTTGATGCCACATTCGGTCAACTACAGTCACTCTCACCTCACCTCTGGAATTCAGCTGGAATTCAGTTCTGCTGAAGGGTCATGTGAACTCGAAATGTCAACTCTTTTCTTCTCCACCGATGCTGCCAGACCTGCTGAGTTTTTCCAGGTAATTCTGTTTTTGTTTTGGATTTCCAGCATCCGCAATTTTTTGTTTTTATCTCTGTGATAATTGGCCAGACTGGATTTGTCCTGTTTTTTGTGGACAAGATCCATCTGAGCAATTTTCCACATTGTCTGATATATGCCAGTGTTGTAGTCATGCTGCAACCGCTTGGCTAGGGGCATGGCTAGTTTTGGAGCACAAATTGAGGAAGCTCTGCAACAGATAATCTGTGTAGAGAGACTGAACAAAGACTGCGGCCAACTAAGCAAAAGTACCTTGGACCATTTTCCCATTGTCAGTACATCAAGGAGAAAACCGTGATTATGGCCCATTATGGCAACATCCTCCATGTATACATGAGTTCCAACACAACCACAAGTGAATCAAGTATGTTAGTTAACCTAATTACTGACCAAGTGTATCCAATCTAGTTCAATAAGCATGCGTTTCAGACTATTAGGTTAATGGAACTGAGCTTTATGATACATTTTAGTGGAACATAGACTTAATATTAGACATACTGTCATTACTGGACAGAAGCTCTCTGAAGCAGAATGGTCATGTCAAAGGGTGACACTGGAATTGAAGGGACCTGTATTGACTCTAGCTACTCTGCTTGAGCCTGTTAAAATCAAGGCAAATGTTCATTTTCAAACTGTAGAGTAATCTTGGGCCTCAAAAGATGCTTTTGCTGGTGTTATCCGTCCTTGGTGCCCAGCCGAATTGAGAGGGTGAATGATGTTCTGTTCGGAAAGGCTGGCAAGTACATTCATTGCTCCTGGAGTGCCAAACAACAGTTGACCACACAGTAAAAGGATATATGGATGCTATCAGTCAACCTGATGGCAAGCTATTAAAGCTAAGGGAGTCTGTTCCTTTAGCTTACCTTCAGTTCCCAAAAACGATTCTACTAATGACCGCAAAATACACATGGCTCATTTGTTCCCAGAATGCGTTCCTGGTTATTTTAGCAAGTTAACCAACTGCAAAAATCATTTTGGCTTGACCTTTGGACCCCATTATAATCATGGCACATCATGTTTTAACTGAATCACAAGTGACAGTCAAGAATTAGTACAATGGGTGCAGTAAACCACCCATTCAACAGAACAACAAATCTTTGATTTCAAATAAAATTTAGGTCCAGGGGTTACTTTACAGAATCATTTATTTCGAGTCTACAATGTCTGCACAATCCTTCCAACACAAGTGACATGATCAAAATGAAAAATTGGTGCATGATTAATACTCTCAATAAAAGAGGAACAGCTCCTACAGCCTGTGCTGGGGAGAAATGCATGTAGACTGGGAAAAGAGATGGGCCACAAAGGTGGATACCATAATATCACTTCTGTCAATGCTACAGGAGCCTGGAGAGGTTAAAAATGGTGTCCAATCTGATTCTGACCACTTTGTGTGTGGATTTCCATGCCTGAAAGGGTGATGGTGAGGGTGTGCCACATATAGGAATATACCAGCAGGAGTAGGCCATTCAGCCCCTCGAGCATGCTCCAACATTCAATTTGGCTGATCCTCTGTCTCAATGCCGTTTTCCCACACTGTCCCCAAAACCCTTGGTATCTTTAATATCTAGAAATCTATTGATCTCTGTCTTGAACATACTCAATGACTTAGCCTCCACAGCCCTCTCAGGCAGAGAATTCCAAAGATTCACCAACCTCTGAGTGAAGAAATTCCTCCTCATCTCAGTCCTAAATGGCCTACCTCTTATTCTGAGACAGTGTCCCCTGGTAGTGGACCACACCCCACCCCATGCATTCCCCCCCCCCCAGCCCCCCACCACTCACCCACCAGGGAAAGCATCCTTGCTGCATCTACCCTGTCAAGCCCTGCTAGAATTTTGTATGGATCAATGAGGTCACCTCTCATTCTTCTAAACTCTAGAGAATACAGACCCAAGTCTCTTCAATCTTTCCTCAGGACAATCCCAGGAATCAGTCTGGTAAGCCTTCTGTGGCAATTATATTCTTCCATGGATAAGGAGACCAAAACTGTAAGCAATACTCCAGGGGTGGTCCCACCAAGGCTTTATGTAACTGAAGCAAAACATATTTACTCCTGTACTCAATCCTCTTGCAATAAATTCCAACATACCATTTGCCTTCCTAATTGCTTGTTGCACCTTCATGTTAGCTTTCAGTGATTTATGAACAAGGACATCCCGGTCCGTTCGGCTATCAACACCTCCCAATCGGAAGCATGCAGTGTGAGCAGATTTTGACATCATTCAGCATCTAACCCGATCTGCCATTTTGGATGTCACAAGTTCTGTTAAAGCCCTCTATTAAATACTTCCAGCTGAATATGTGTTAAACTGCGCAAGGGATTTCCCTCCCTGATAAAAACAAAAAACTGCAGATGCTGGAAATCCAAAACAAAAACAGAAACAGAAATACCTAGAAAAACTCAGCAGGTCTGGGAGCATTGGCGGAGAAGAGTACAGTTGATGTTTCAAGTCCTCATGACCCTTCAACAGAACTACGTAAAAATAGGAGAGGGGTGAAATATAAGCTGGTTTAAGGTGGGGTGGGGGGAGGGGGGGAGCGGTTGTAGGGACAAGCAAGCAGTGATAGGAGGAGATAACCGAAAGATGTCACAGACAAAAGAACAAAGAGGTGTTGAAGGTGGTGATATGATCTAAAAGAATGTGCTAATTAAGAGTGGATAGCAGGACAAGCAAGGTACAGATAGCTCTATTGGGGGTGGGGTGAAATAAGACTAAAAGGGCATAAAAGGTATAAAAATAATGGAAATAGGTGGGAAAAGAAAAATCTATATAAATTATTGGAAAAAACAAAAAGGGGAAGAAAAAGTTATCTCCTCTTATCACTGCTTGCTTGTCCCAACAACCATCCCCCCATCTCCCCCCACCAGCCCCCCTTAAACCAGCTTATATTTCCCCCCTCTCCTATTTTTACTTAGTTCTGTTGAAGGGTCATGAAGACTTGAAACGTCAACTGTGTTCTTCTCCGCTGATGCTGCCAGACCTGCTGAGCTTTTCCAGGTATTTCTGTTTCCCTCCCTGATATCTCCCGCACTAGCACTAGCACTGTTTACAGACATCAGCATGGGAACTTTCAGGTGAAGTGCTTTAGACTTTCTTTTGCTCTTGCAGAGTAAGTGTAAGTGCTGTGTGCTGGGTTGTTGGAGGAGTTCTGAAAAGGTGTTAGAATTGGAAAAGAGTGGTGCTGGACTTTGATATGGAGTTCAATAGAGTTTGAAGGCCTCTGAGCAGAAAGCTATCACTCATGGGGCTGTAGTTGCTGTTTCTCTTGGGTGGCAGCATGACAGGGAGACAGAGCAGAAACAGGAGAGAGAGGAAGCTGCGTGCAGAGGAAGGCGGAAGAGAACTGGCAACAGAGGTCCCCGACCCACCACGGGTCTTTAGGGAATATTTCCCCTACCTCCACAGCAGCCAAGAGCAGACAGCTGCGGTTCACCAAGGAGGTGGTAACTGAACTGTGCCCCCTCCTCCAATCGGACCTGCAGACACAGAGCAGGGTGAGGACAGTGCTGTCAATGAGCCTAAGGATCAGCATGGTCCTCAATCTCTATCCAAGCAGTCCTTCCAGGGCGGCAACGTGACCAACATTTCACAGCCCACCATGCATTGCAGCAGCAGGGAGGTTGCCAAGACACTGTATACAAGGAGAGAAGATTTCATTGTCCTCTCTCTAAGCAGAGGTAGGCAGGAGTGAGTGAGCACCTGGCTTTGAAGGATACTCAATGATGCAGGGAGCCATCAACTACACACACGTGGCACTGCAGGTGCTATATCTCAGTGGGGAGGTGCAAAGGTTTCCACTCCCTTAACACACAGTTGTGTGAGACTGCAAGCACAGGACATCATGTCGACGAATGCCCCCTATCCTGGCAGCAGCTACAATGCTTTTATCTTTTGCCAATCAGCCGTTCCTGACTTATTCAACCCATCATGAGAAAGTGAAGGGTGGCTGCTTGGTGATGTCCCATCCCCCCTTAAACCAGCTTATATTTCACCTCTCTTCTATTTTTACTTAGTTCTGTTGAAGGGTCATTCGGACTCGAAACGTTAACTGTGTTCCTCTCCACAGATGCTGCCAGACCTGCTGAGTTTTTCCAGATATTTTTGTTTTTGTTTTGGATTTCCAGCATCCGCAGTTTTTTGCGGGCACCGTTGGATAATTCTGCTGTGATTTTACCTCGACGTGAAACTGATTTCTGCCCCACCCGCCAAATTCTCCCCCACATCGTCCACCAAGATGCCTGTGCAAACAGGAGCAGACAATTCTGTCTCAATCTCTGGTGATAGACTGTCCAGCAATATTCATTACAAGCCTACCGACTCCCACAGCTACCTTGACTACAGCTCCTCACACCCTGCTTCCTGTAAGGACTCCCATCCCATTCTCTCAGTTCCTTCGCCTCCCTCGCATCTGTTCTGATGATGCCACTTTCAAAAACAGTTCCTCTGACATGTCCTCCTTCTTCCTTAACCAAGGCTTTCCACCCACGGTGGTTGACAGGGCCCTCAACCGTGTCTGGCCCATCTCTCGCGCATCCACCCTCACGCCTTCTGCTCCCTCCCAGAACCATGATAGGGTCCCCCTGTCATCACTTATCACCCCACCAGCTTCCGCATTCAAAGGATCATCCTCCGCCATTTCCGCCAACTCCTGCACGATGCCACCACCAAACACATCTTCCCTTCACCGCTCACCCCCCCCCCGGTGGTATTCCGTAGGGATCGTTCCCTCCGGGACACCCTGGTCCACTCCTCCATCACCCACTACACCTCAACCCCCTCCCACGGCACCTTCCCATGCAACCGCTGAAGGTGCAACACCTGCTCCTTTACTTCCCCCCTCCTCATCGTCCAAGGGCCTAAACACTTCTTTCAAGTGAAGCAGCATTTCACTTGCATTTCCCTCAATTTAGTCTACTGCATTCGCTGCTCCCAATGTGGTTTCCTCCACATTGGAGAGACCAAACGCAGACTGGGTGACCGCTTTGCGGAACACCTTCGGTCTGTCTGCAAGCATGACCCAGACCCCCCTGTCACTTGCCATTTCAACACACCACCCTGCTCTCATGCCCACATGTCCATCCCTGGCCTGCTGCAATGTTCCAGTGAAGCTCAAAGCAAACTGGAGGAACAGCACCTCATCTTCCGACTAGGCACTTTGCAGCCTTCTGGACTGAATATTGAGTTCAACAACTTTAGATCATGAACTCTCTCCTCCACCCCCACCCCCTTTTCGATCCCCCTTTTTCCAATAATTTACATATATATTTCTTTTCCCACCTATTTCCATTATTTTTAAATGTATTTCTATCCATTGTTTTATCTCTACCTTTTAGCCTATTTCAATCACTTCCCCCCACCCCACCCCAACTAGGGCTATCTGTACTTTGGTCGTCCTGCTTTCTACCTTTAATGTCACCATTGGCACATTTCTTAGCTAATATCACCACCGTCAACACCTACCTCTTTGTCCTTTTGTCTATGACATCTTTTGGTAATCTCCACCCATCCAGCTCTACCTGTCTTACCACCGCCCCCCCCACCCCCCTTCGCCGCCCCCCTTAAATCAGCTTATATTTCACCACTTTTCTATTTTTCCTTAGTCCTGATGAAGCGTCATTCAAACTCGAAACGTTAACTGTGTTCCTCTCCAGTCAGTGCTGTCAGACCTGCTGAGTTTTTCCAGGTATTTTTGTTTTGGATTTCTAGCATCCACAGTTTTTTGCTTTTATTTTATTCCACCTAAAGTCTTAATGATGAGGCAGAGTGGCGGCAGAGAAGGAAAGAAAAGGAAGCAAATCCTGCACACTCTGGATCCTGCTTCCTCGGTGGGACATCCTGCCCCATTTGCGCAAAGATTTGTGGTCGAGAATTGACCTGTTCGGTCACAAGACCACCCACAGCGGAAACTCATGACCCTGAGTAGATGTCATCAAATTGAGGGACAACCGCTGCCACCAATGTTGCTCTGTATTAGTGATTCTAACGCTGTAGTATTGTCCTGCATTACATTAACATATACACTTGTCATACTGACCTGTATTAAATTAATATATACACTGGAGTATTGTCCTGTACTACATTATTATGTACTCTGCAGTAGTGGCCTGTTTTACATTAAAGTATAAACTGTCATATTGACCTGTATTAAATTAATATGTACACTAGCGTATTGAGCTATATACATTAGTATATACACTGTTGTATTAACCTGTATTACATTAATATGAAGACTGTAGTGTTGTCCTGTATTATTGTGATCTATCATGGGAGTATCGTTCTGTTTTACATTATTATGAACACTGTAATTTTGTCCTGTATTACACTAATATAAACGCTGTAGTATTGTTTTGTACTGCATGCTGAGGAAAGGATGAAGTGCAAATATGGGATTTTTTTTGCAAAACATAAATACTCAGTAAACACTGAAATAAAATGCAACAACCATTTTACTTCAGGATTATTCACAGCCTTCAATATTTTCAGCTTCTGAAAATACTTAGCCTGTGCATGATGTATTTTCAAAGTTTTTAAGATTAATAAAGTCACCATTGTGTTTATTCAGTGGCAGAGCAAGTGGGTCAGGTCTCTCTCAATCAGTTTTTGGTGGGGCAATTATGCTTGCAGGAGTCACTTTCAGCTACCTTTAGCCCCCATGTGTGACCTGCGAATCTGCACATTTCCCAGCTTGGCTTTCAAACTGAGTTTGACGCCATATTAACAGCAATACCCTCATCAATCCTCTCTGTTACCTCTTCAAAATACTCCAGCAAGTTAGTTAAGCATAATTTTCCCTTAGCAAATTGTGATGGCTTCCCTTACTTAACCAGCATTTGTCCATGTGACTATTAATTTTGTCCCGAGTTATTATTTCTGGAAGTTTCTCCACCACTGAAGTTAAACTGACTAGCCTGTATTTGCTGGGCTTATTTTTACACCCTTTTTGAACAGGGTGCAATGTTTGCAATTTTCCAGTCCTCTGCCACCACCCCTGAGTCTAAGGAAGTCCAGAAGGAAAAAAAAAACAGTAAAAGCTGGGAAATAAGAATGCTGGTCCGAACTGCTTTTTCCTTCTGGGTGACTGAAAAATTATGGCTGGTACGTCCACAAGTTCCACTCTCACTTCCCTCAATATCCTTGGACGTATCTCATTTGGACCTGAGGCCTTATTGACTTTAGTACAGACAGTCTATCTAATACCTCCTTCATCTCGATTTTAAATCTTTCTATTCTATTAATTAAGCACCTAGGAAGGCAAATGGTATGTTGGCCTTTATTGCCAGAAGATTTGAGTACAGGAGTGAAAAAGCTTGTTATATTTACATGGAGCCTTGGTGAGACAACACATTTTTGGTCTCCTTACCTAAGGAAGGATATACTTGCCATAGAGGGAGTGCAATGATTGATTCCTGGGAAAGCAGGATTGTCCTCTGAAAAGTGATTGAGGAGACTGGGCTCATAATCTCTGGAGTTTGGAAGAATGAGAGGTGATCTTATTGAAGCATACACAATTCTTACAGGGCTCGATGGAGGAGATGCAGGAAGGATGTTTCCCCTTGCTGAGGGTCTAGAACCAACGACACAGTCTCAGAATAAGGAGTAAGCCATTTAGGGCTGAGATGAAGAGGAATTTCTTCACTCACTGGGTTGTGAATCTTTGGAATTCTTTACCCCAGATGGCTGTAATTGAGCAGTCATTGAGCATGATCAAGACAGAGGTCGTTAGATGTCTAGATATTAAAGACATCAAGGAATATGGTGATAGTGTAGGAAAATGCATCGAGGTAGATCAGCCATGATCTAGCAGGCTCAAGGGGCCAAATGACCTTCCCCTGTTCGAATTTCCTATGTTCCTGTAATTTCCCACGTTTCACCATGGTTTTGGTATAATCTTCTTCCTTGGTAAAGATAGGTGCCAAGTATTGATTTAATGCCTCAGCTATAACCCCTGTATCCCTGTGGAAATCCCTATTGTTGGTCCCTAAGTGGTGCTCCTCCTCCTTTTGCCACCTTTATACTATTTATATGCCTGTAGGTGACTTTGGGATTCCCTTTTATGTTAGCTGCCAGTCTATTTTCATACTCTCTCTTTGTTTCTCTTATTTGCTTTTTCACTTTCCCACCAAACCTTGTATATTCAGCCTGGTTCTTGGTAGTATTGTCCACCTGCTATCTGTCATAGCCATACTTTTTCTTCTTCATCTTAATCTCTAACTCTTCTATCATCCAGAGAGCTCTGGATTTGTTTGTCCTACCTTTCCCCTTCAAGGGAATATACCTTGATTGTGCCCGAACTATCTCTTTACCGCTCAGCTACGTTTTCCTGCCAATCTTTGACTCCAGTTTATTGAGCCCAGGTCCATTCTTACCAATTGAAGTTGACTTTCTCCCAGTTATTACTCTTACTCGGGATCGCTCTTTGTCCTTTTCTACAGAAAACCTAAACCTAATGATATAATGATCACTGTCCCCTAAATGTTCACCTACTGACACATGTCCATGTTGACCCGCCTCATTCCTAAGAACCAGGTCTAGCAATGCCTCCCCTCTTGTTGAACTGGAAATATACTGCTGTAGAAGATCTTCCTGAACACATTCTAGGAACTCTTTCCCCTCTCTGCCCTTTACACTATGATTATCCCAGTCTATATTTGGATAATTAAAGACTCCATTGTATCTACACTATGGCTGGGATTTTCCGGCCCCATCATGGCGGAACCCGCCAGGGGACATTCAATGGCCCAGCCAACAATACAGCGACTTTTGGCAGGAGCAGATGATCCTGGCGGCAGGTGAGGCCAGAAAATCCCACCCTATATTTTTAGCACCTCTCTATAATTTCCTTGCAAATTTATTCCTCTACATCCTTTTCAATATTTGGTGGCCTACAGGTGACACTGATCGATATTATTGCACCTTTTTTTGCTCCTTAGCTCTAGCCAAATAGATTTTGTCCTTGGTCCCTCTGGGACATCCTCTCTCTCCAGCACTGCAATGCCCTCCTTAATCAATACCACCATCCCACTCCTTTTCTATCTCTTCCGAACAACTTGTTTCCAGGAGTATTTAATACCCAGTCCTGCCCTTCTTTGAGCCAGGTCTCTGTTATATCTGTATATTTCCACATGGCAATCTGCGCCTGTAACTCACCAATCTTATTTATCACACCCCACGTATTCACATATGTACACAATAAACCTGATTTAGACTCTATTACTTTCTTCTTTACTCTGAACCGATGTAATAACTGGTGCTATCTGTATCTCCCATTATTCTGTGCACCTTGGTAGTCCTCTCTGATATTGCCTTCTGGTTCCCGCACCCCTGTCAAGTTAGTTCAAATCCTCCCCAACAGCTCTAGCAAATCACCCTGCAAGGAATGCAGTCCTGGCTCTGTTTGGTTATCAGAAACGGAAGAACGTGCAGATTACGGGGAGAAGGCAGCAGAATGGCACTAGGTGAATCATTCATTCAGGGCAGGCACAATGGGGCAAATGGCCTCCTTCCGCACTGTAACAATTCTGTGAATTGCGGACACCAATTCCCGGGCTCCTAGTTCCGTTCCTTTCCAAGTCACGATTTCATACCCAACCCCAGTTCAATCAAACTTAATTCTGCTATTGAGTTTATTCACCTGGAGGCTGCCACTTTGCAGTGGTCATGAGTTTGCTCAACAGCAAGCAGTCCCAACCTTTAGTGCAATTGCTGAATCACAGATTGACCTGGCTAAATTCTTGACACAACCATATTCATCATTGTAAAAAAAGCCTGCCTGCAGTAGACAGGGTTAATTTGGTTCCCTTGGAACTTTAGTTTTTCCACCTAACTGCACTCTATCTTTGAGGATAAACCTGTTTTCTGCCACATCCTATTCTAGAAGCATCATCTTGCTTGCCCTTCCAAGCATTTTAAATCCCAATATAACTAACTCAGGCCTATCCTTGTGCTTTTAGCTTGTATCTGTTAAACCAATTATCCCTTCCATCTTCCAAATTCAGCCTTCAAGTTCCGATGCCTTGTTCTACCCACTCTTTAGGTTGGCATAGCATTTATGCTTGTCAATATTGTAATGGTCCCTGCTATTAAGTTCTTGCTTATTGATTTTTACCCTCTGATTCCTTAACGCCTCACCACCTCATCGTGACTTATCTTCCTCTGGTTATATTTATTTTGATCATTTTCCACTTATTGCTTTTCCACTTCCCTGCCTCCGTCATTCAAATATTTTCCAGTTTAAGTAAATAAGCTCTTTCAAACCCAACATTAGCATCAATAATCTTTTTCATGCATCCCTTAATGGTCCTGTCAAGCAATGATCTGTAGGAGAAAATGGAGCAGACCATAACTGCTGCAAGGCCAATTTATTTTCCTCTTATTCTATCATCATTTCATTGTGGTGAGAAGCTACGAGCCAAGGACTGTTGCTTCCTGCAGGAAGGAATGTTCTAGAAATTAAGAGAGAGCATCACTCCTCCATTATTCTCACCCCTTGTAGTGTCAGAGGTGGCTCATTTAGCACTCACACCGCTGGATCCAAGGTTATGGATTCAACTCCCAGAAACATAACCACATAATCTAAACTGATACTCCAATGCAGTACCATGGGAGTGTTACATTGGAGGTGCTGCCTTTTGGATGAAACATTGAACTGAGGCTCCATCTGCCCTCTCAGGTGGATGGTGTAAAAAATCCCATGGCACTATCGCACAACAGCAGGCGATTCTTCGAAGGTGTTCTGTTCAATATTATACCTCAACGAACATCACTAAAAACATATTATTTGGTCATTGCTGTTTGTGGGACCCCCACGTCATTACAATAATGACCGTACTTCATTGGCTATCAAGTGATCTGGGAGTATCTTAATATCAGGTAAAAGGGCTTGATGAATGCAAGTTCTTCTGTTTCTTACAGTCGTCTATTTTAGTATATTTGGTGGGTAGAATGGGAAATCTGGTGGTCAGGAGTTTCACAAAAGGAATAAAAGGATGATATCACACTCTCAAAAATAAAAGGAGCTTGTTACAGCACACTGGAACCACGGGCTGGATTTTGCCATGAGCTTAGGGACACCGGATTTGAAACCAAATGGGGGTCCTGAGTCTGCGCTTTCCAGCAGTGAGGCATCATGGAAATCTTTCCTGGAGCTAGCCTCCCAGTTGACCAACTCCAGGCTCATTGTCTTTTGAGTTGGCCGTTAGGTTCTTGACGTTGTCAACTGAAAGGACCAGCAACTCTGGGGGAGCCACCAAGAATGGTGAGCACTGCTGAGGCAGGTTTTGAGATCAAGAGGCACCCTCAATGGGCTGCACATCACCGAGTAAAAATACAGGATCTAAATGATAGGTCGAGTGGTTTGGAGGGGAAAGCCCTGTAGCTTTTTTATATGCACGGCTCTTCTTAGTGGCATGGAGCCCCAGCTCCAATGGTTTCTCAGGCCTGCCCCAGGGAGGCCATCTCCATTGTACTGGCAGTGGGGTGGGGTAAGGGGGCTCTGCTGCCAGCAAAATAGCAGAGAAAGTGCAAAATAGCTTCCAGCTGGGGCTTTTACAATACAATGTGGCTGGCCGACCTCGTAGAGCTTGTAGCTGACCACTTCCCAGCCCACCCCTCGGAAAGGTCCTTACTCCCTGGAATGATGCAACTCCCACTATTTTCCCAGCAATTCCCTCCCCACTTCAAAACTGCCACCAAGGGGCCAGGAAAATTCTGTCCCAATGTGGGATGGATAATGTGTTCCATCGATCACAGATTGGATTATTCATCACTTCTCCTTCCAAAGTAGGACTTGCTTCCAATGATCATTCATGTATGATCTGCATAGGGAGTAGAAATAATTTGGTTGGATAGCTGGTGTAAAAATAATTGTGGTCACCATTATTATGGTAAAGAGACCGATGCAATTGAAAATAAGACAGTAGTTCATTTTTCTGGAATGCTTTCAATCATATTGACAGTGTTCTTCCAAAGTTAACGTTCCATAACACTGAATTATTGGAAAATGCGATGAGTACAAAATACACTTCATGCACTTTAAAACAAGCTTGCAACAGAATAAGGACTTATAGCACTAATCAGCTCTTAATAATGCTGCCAGTCATTTCCTTACAAAACCCAAACAGCTGAGAAAGAGAGAGAAAGAAAGAAGAAGCACTGGGGACTGGATTTTCCTACAGTAGGTGAGTCTGATTCCGGGTCGTGAACTCCCCTCCACCGCAAAATTGCCTGGGCCCAGGCCTTAATGAGGTAACGGATGTGTCTGCTATGCAATAAGGCTGCCAGGATGCAGGACTGAAAATGGGCTGCCTCCTCTGGAGGGGGCAGATAAGAGGCAAACCTCAGCAACCTTTGGCGTGGCTACCGGGTACAGCTATACTCAAAGTGCTGGCAAAGTCTGATGGAGGTAGGGAAAAAAATTGCCAGCTGCCTCTCATTTTTGCATTTTGATGGTGACACCTCTGGAGAGTCCACTCTCTTGATGGTGCAAAAATTCAAAAGGAAAAGGCTTTGCAACTCTCATTGGTTTGTTCCTCCATCTTTTGCTTGGTCAGTGTTTGCTTCTAAATAATGTGCAGAATGATGGAGTGTAGATCTTTGCTGTTCCTCTTTTCTCTTCTGTTTGGGTGCAAACTGTCATGTAATAATGCAAGTGGTAGCCACATATTGAATTTAAAGTGGCTAGCTGTTTTGTGGGGGCTCTCCGGATGTATGAGCCTGAAGTAAAGAACCCGATGTAAAGATTTTCCAGATGACTTTCTTCCTAATAAATAATTACTTAGGCACACTGAGCTTCATACCATCCCATAGGAATGCAGAGCTCTGAGGTCAACCACTCATTAACCTTGCCATGCAGCAGGAAGCCATTTCATGATGACCTGTACACAGTTACAGTGAGGCAACTAAGCTCAAGGCGGCCATTACTTGTCTGTTACCCAGAACTGAGTAGCTGCTCAGGTTCTGGTTTCCTTCCATATCTTACACGCTGAATAAACTAAAAACACATTTGATTTCCGTCATCTTGCACTCCAGTGCTAGAGCATTGCAATAGAATAGCAACCAGGGGAGCCAGGGCTAGGCAGCGCCCAGGTTTTCAGACAGGGACTTTGAGATCCTGGTGGATGTGGTGAGGGAGAAGGGGGACATGCTATACTCAGAGCAAAGAAAGATGCAACCAGGGACAACCAAGAGGGCATTTTTGGAGATTGTGAACATGGTGATTGTCACTGGAGAGATCCAGTGCACCTGGATCCAGTGTTGCAAGTCCTTTAATGGTCTTATTCAGTCTGGAAAAATGAGTGAGACCTCTACCAAATGGGAGCAGGCCCTGGGTTATACATCCTACAACACTCTCAGTAGCTAAGGAGACAGAGGGCACATGCTGTTCCTCCATCTTGGAGGAGTGTGCGCCCAGAACATTCACTCAGCCCTCCGAGAAGCTCTGAGGCACAATGCTTCAGTGGATAGGCGACTATGGAAACCTGCTGTCTCTCATCACCTGGGAGGAAGTGGCCCTTCTCCATGTAGGGCTGCAGTGCCTTATGCCCATCTGTCTTGGCCTCACAGGGAAAATGGACACATAACGCCCATGTACTGGCCAAAACTGGTGAACGGTTGTCTCTTGTTCTACCTTTCAGGTGATGGAGGAGCAAGTGCAGACATCACCATGGTGCCACAGTTAGAGGAATTTGGAGGTAGTGAGACTCCTATTCCAGGTGCACATGGTCATTGAAGAGGCCTGAACATGCATTCTTTGGGGCCAGAGGTGTTTGGGGGTGGAGGGAGTTACATTACACCTCATCTGAAAGCCTGGTTGGTTTGGAAGGCTTCAGCAACACAGAGCTTAGGGTCTCCACAGCTAACTTTCCAGAGCTTCTCTTGTTACTCACACAGATCCCACTGACATCCAGCTAACCCAGCAAAATTTCATGGTGCTTTACGTAGCTTTTACTGGTCTATTCAGAACCTGAGTAATGGCATCCATGGAGAGTTATACAGGATGTCAGGTCAATCACGCAGGTGGCCCAAAGGTGTCATTTTGAAGTGTAATTTGACTTGTAAGCTGGTAACCCAGCATCTAAATTTGTACAGAGAAAGCTTCCATTAACTTCAAGAAGAGAGTGACCCTGTCGTCACTCACTTACCAACAATATCAATTAGGACTCATGCGTGCCTTTGATTTGCTTCACGACATCCTCCCTTAGCACTACTTGCAAGCCTCATACCCAAATCTCACACTACCAGCTATTCAACCATGTCAGCCACATCACTCCAAAGGATTGCACACTCCTTAGTGATAGACTTTCCTCTCTCTCTTTCTTGAAAATATTTCACACAACCAGAGATACCAGAAGGTAACTGGAGGGGGAGAGGTGCACTTGAATGCCCTATTCCCATAAAGGAGATCATGCTGAGGCCATGGAGAGAGGTGGAGCTGAAACAATTGAAAATGAAGGCATCCCCATATGTGATCCTCCTTTTCATATTCCACTTCCCCCTCATCCTGCACTCTCTTCTGATTCATACAGCCTTGGTCCAAACATGAACAAAATAACTGAACCCCAGAGATGAGATGAGAGTGACTGCCCTTGATATCAAGGCATCATTTGATCAAGTATGGTATCAGGGAGCCCTAGCAAAACTGGAGTCAACAGGAATCAGGAGGAAAATTCTCCATGGGTTGGAATCATACCTAGCACAAAGGAAGATAGTTGTGATTGTTGGGAGGTCAATCATGTCAGTTCCAGGGCATCACTGCAGGAGTTCCTCAGGCTAATGTCCTAGGCCCAACCATCTTCAGCTGCATCAGCAATGACCTTCCCTCCATCATAAGGTCAGAAGTGAGGATGTTTATTGATGATTACACAATGTTCAGCACCATCCACAACTTCTCAGATACTGAAGCAGTCTGTGTCCATATGCAGCATGACTTGGACAATATTCAGGCTTGGGCTGATGAGTAGCAAGTAACATTTGCGCCACACAAGTGCCAGGTAATAACAATCTCCAATAAGAGAGAATCTAACCATCTCACTTTGACATTCAATGGCATTACCATCACTAAATCCTCCACTCTCAACATCCTGGAGGTTACCATTGACCAAAAACTGAACTAGACTAGACATATAAATACTGCGGCTACACGAGCAGGTCACAGACTGGGAATTCTCTTGACTCCTCAAAACCTATCCACCATTTACAAGGCTCAAGTCAGGAATGTAATTGAATACTCTCTACTTGCCTGGGATGAGTGCAGCTCCAACAACACAAGAAGCTCAACATGATCCACTATTGACACATAGTGACAGCAGTGTATACCATCTACAAGATGCATTGCAGCAACTCACCGAGGCTCCTTCAACAGCACCTTCCAAACCTGTGAACTCTACCACCAAGAAGGATAAGGGCAGCAGATGCATGAGAACATCACGACCTGCATTCTCCCCTCCAAGCCACTCACCATCCTTCACTGTCACTGGGTCAAAACCTTGGAACTCCCTCTCTAACAACACTGCGTACCAACGCCACACCACTGGTTCAAGGGGCAATTGACAACCGCCACCTCCTCAAAGGCTATTAGGGATGGGCAATAAATGCTGGCTTAGCCAGTAATGTCCACATCCCATGAAAGAATTTGTAAAAAGTAAGCTGCAGTTGGAGTAAGCATGAACCTCTTACTATCCCACCGACTTCCTGTACGACATCCTTACCACTGCCTTTCTCCTTTCAAATAATCAAGACATGTAACCTGACCAAGAAGTGGAAGAACAGGAAGAAAACAGTGATAACAAAGATGTATTCTCACTTGATTTCACAGTTGCAGCCACCAGCTCAGATACTGACACTGCCCACAAGTTAGAGGATAGGATAGAGGTAGGATCTGCACATGGTGAGATATCGGGCCCGTATGACCTTCAATCAGGCCAAAGGGTTTAAGGACAGCACAAGTGCCAGATCACCAGAGGGTGGGGTCTCACGTGGGGTTTGCTACAGAGGACAGGGATGAACAATTCCATTGAGCAACTTACAGAAGGTGGATATACATGATGAAATTCTTGTGGACTAGAAAAACAGCTGTCCATCACTATTCCCTTTTCTCCTGTCATTCAGCCCACTTCCATGTCCATGCTGTCATTGTTCCTTTTTATTCCATTTGCTTTTATTTTGCTAACACGTCTCCTATATGGCACTTTCTGAAATGCTTTTTGGAAGTCCATGTACACCACATCGACTGCATTAGCCTCATCGACCCTCCGTTACCTCATCAAAAATCTCATCAGAAAACTCAATCAACTTAGTTAAACACAAATTGCCTTCAACAAATCACTGATAGCTTTCCTCAATTAATGCACTCTTGTCCAAGTGACTGCCAATTTTCTCCCCGATTATCATAGCTAAACATTTTCCCACCACCAAGGTTAAATTGACTGGAACTAACTATAGTTCCTTGGCTACTCCTTATACCCTTTTTTGAACAAGGGTGTAATATCTGCAATTTTCCAGTCCTCTGGCACCATTCCTGTATCCAGGAAGGATTGGAAGATTATAAGCAATACCTCCTCAATTTCTACCCTTACTTCTGCCAGTATCCTTAGGAGCATCTCAGAGGGTTGTTGGGTGAGAAGAGGTTACAGAGATAAGCAGAGGCAAGACCATGGAAGGATTTGAATTCAAGGCTGAGAATTTTAAAATGGAGGTGTTAGCGGACTTGGAGCTAATGCAAGTCAGTGAGCAGAGGGTTGTGGGTGAATGGGACGATACAGGAGTAAAGAAATGGGCAGCTCATTATGATGGAAGGTGCTATGTGAGTAGCTGACCACCTTTGTTAAAGGGATTGTCAAGGCCTATGACACCCAAATCTAGGAAGTGAGCACAACTGATTCCTTCCTCTCTCCTTTTATTCCAACTCAGGAATTCTACATCCCAAATCCCTGTCTTGGCTAAGATCAGCTAACGCAGCACAAGTTGATAACCAAGTTTGTATCTTTCGAGTCTTCATAGAGCAACAATACTGTTTTAGATTTACAGGGCTCTGTTAAGATAGTAAAACATCTCAAGGCATTTCACATCAGCGTTATCCAACAACATTTGACACCGAACAACATGAGAAGATTCTTTTAAAATTTATTTATTCATTCATGGGGTGCGGGTTCACTGGCTAGGCCAGCAATTATTGCCCTAATTACCCTTGCGACAGTGGTGGTGAGCCACTTTCTGGAATTGCTGCTGCCTATATTATGACATCAGCAAATGTTTGGTCAAAGAGTTAGATTTTAAGGAGCATCTTAAAGGAGGAAAGAGAAGCAAAGAGGTGGAGAGGTTTAGGGAGGAAATTGCAGAGCTTGGGGTCTAGACAGCTGAAGGGATAGTCACCAACGGTACAGTGATTAAAACTGAAGATGAGCAAGAGGCTGGAATTGGAAGAATGCAGACATTTTGGAGGGTTTTAGGGCCAATGGTAGGGGGAATCCATGAAAAGGAGGATGAGAATCTTAAAATTGAGTTTTTGTTTGGCTGGGAGCCAATATAGGTCAAAGAGCACAAGGGTGATGGGTGAACTGGACTCTGAGAGAGTGAGGACATAGGCAGCAGAGTTTTGTATGACTTCAATGTTATAGAAGCTAGAAGGAGGGAAGCTACTCAGGAGTGCATTAGAATAGTCAAGTCTACAGGGAACAAAGGCACAACAGGAACTCACCAGCTGATGCAGTTATCTACTAAGCTATCAGGAGCTAACTCTTCCAAAAAGAACTCAGATATGAATTTTATTGAATCCATACTTCTATCCTATGAGAAATTGTTGGAACCTACAGAATCAATTTATTTTTTTCTCTCTCATTTTTAGAATTGAATAGTTAGATATCAAAATATTTAAATAGGAGTCCTTGGGACTTCAAGGTTATCATAAGTATTGCAGTCCTGGTTTGTCAAGCATGACAATAGTTTTCTAAAGAGTTGGTAAGATAATTGCATGTAGCAAGGGAGTCATGTTAAAATGATTAAATGGAAAGCTCTCATCGGAACTGGATCACAAAGCAGTGAAATAGCAGTGATGGCTCAAGGAAAGAAAAACTCACCATCTGGCTTCAGATGTCAGAAGTGATCTTGAGTATGCAAGTCACAAGTCGATGAGCTTCATACCATACAAACTAATTTACTTCAGTTCTTGGCAGGCAGCCTATAAAAGGTTAATGAGTGCAAACAGCTAAACTTTGTCTTCATAAACATACTGTGCCATAGGACATGTTGAGGAAAGTTGGGAAAGGTCATATTCACCAGTCAACACAAGATGTCCTGGCACTAATGCGGTGCCATTGTCCTTACAGTAGGACTGCACTGGAGTTGATACATGGTAAGTTAACAAGTGTTAGCAACAAAATGGGCTAAGAAAAACCACAAAGAAAGTGATTGCTGTGCCAAAGCATTATTTCTAATAGTAATCCACTAATGAGACCCTGTGTGCAGTACTCCTAAATAAATTTTATGTGGACTAAATGTCTTTCACAGTGACTTCAATAAAGGACAAATGTTAACACATGGGCAGATGTGTGAATGCTTGCAACTGTGTCTCCCTAGCTTAGCAGCAGCAATAATTGGTTAAGGGCTCCCACTGAAGTTAAATGTCACTACTCTGGCAAGTATCTTAGATTTTTTTTTAAATAATTTATTTGAAAAACTCATTAATCTCATACCAGTGCAGCAGTTTGAGGATTTTCTGCTGGCTGGCAATACATCTGTATTAAGGTCAGGCTGCTGCAAAGAGATTGGGAGTGGTTAGCTGTGTGGCCAGTCCTGAAATCACCTTATCTCATTGATAGTATAGTAATAATGCTATTATCGAAGCAAAACTAAGGTTACATTCCTATCCAAAGGATCAAAGATGCAAAGATAGAATGAAAATTAGCAATTGCACGCATGCATCTACCCCAGAAGACTATCAACTTGAGTCTTATCTGACACTCAAGTCTGCCAGCCTCTGTCAGATTGGAAACTAGGCAGCATGTCTCAGTAGTAAAAAATGTTTTAACTGATGACTTGCAACACACATGGATATCAAATGTGACAGGTAAATTACGAGGGCCATCCAATGCCAGGATACAAACGTGAAGCATATTGACCTATCCTGTGGATGATTTGTCAGGGAGCACACATTCAGTGTCTGCTGCAGAGGCCTCAGCAAAGATGATAGCGGTTCCATAGATTGCCTGTTCTAGAATTCGCTCTGGCTCCAGGATTTTGGGCTTCAACAGTTGAGATTATCATGCTTTTATAATGGCTTAAAAACACCAATCGCTCATAAAGGATTGTGTAAACACATCACGGGTTCACTTATTAAGACTAGGCAAATAACAACATTTGTACAAAGGCAGAAAGCTTGAAGACATTAGCAGCAGAGATGTGTGCACATCTGTGATCACATGACACTTCCCTTCTAGTGATGGCATGCTGCTCTCCCTTAAAGGCATATTACAGCAGAGATAGGATCTTTTTTGTCCTTCGCAAGACAGGTGAGTCTGCACATGGCCTGTGTCTGAGGGATACATGCCACCTGATGAATCTTTGAAAACTTAGATTAGCTTTAACATAACACCATAAATAAATGTTGTGTAATCTGCATCCTTGGTGGACAATGAAGTTTTGCTTTTGAGGAAAAAATATTTCATTTTTTTAAATACAGAAATGACAAAGATCTAGCTGTAAAGGGAAGTTGCAGTATCCCTTAAGATAAAAACACATCTTAACATCTATTAATCAGGGGTATTAAACAGGAGTGTTGGTAACCAGAGGACATAGATTTGCGATAATTGACAAAATAACCAGTGTGAGATAGGGGCAGATTTTCCAGTCAGTGGGAAGGTTGAAGCCCTCAAATGACAACTGACTGTGATTTAAAATGTGGCCTTATCTTTTCTTGCTGGAGATTTAAGGACTTCCTTGTGATGATAATAGCTGGACTGTGGTTGTGGACTCCAGTATTAGATGCTATACTGTACTTTGGGCTATATATGGGGTCGCCTGAGCTGGGGGTTGAAGGTCAGATAGTACATGTTGCAGCCAGTCTTGATAGAGTTCAGGTACTGCAGACGTGTGTTCATGTTAGGAAAATGTATTATCAATAAAGTTAGCTTAGCTACAATGTCAATGCCCTGTGTGCATCATTAAAAAAAGAAACAAGAAACAAGACACGGAGTCAGAAGTAAACTAAACGCAACAATGAAGGCTCTGAAACCACTGACAGAGCCCGGTTTCGAGGGTCACCTCGCCAAAAACTGGAGGAAGTTCTGGCAGTGATTTGAGCTGTACCTCACAGTGACAGGCAGTGATAACAAAGACCCTCAGATACAGACTTCCATCTTCCTTCATGTAGCAGGGAAAGAAGCCCTAAAAGTCTATAACACATTCACATTTGAAAATGATGAGAAACGAACTGACCTGAAATAAATAATAGAAAAATTCGAAGCCTACTGCAGCCCTAAGAAAAACATCACCTATGAAAGATATCAATTTTTTACATGCAAACAGGGCAGCAGCAACATTAGTCAGTATGTAACTGAGCTGAGAAAATGAGCTAAATCTAGTGAATTTAGAGAGCTTGAAGAATCACTCATCCGAGATAAAATAATTTGCAGGATCACAAATGACTCTCTGAGAGAATGGCTTTTGAGAGAAGTTGATATCACGCTGAGAAAGCAGTAAATATCTGCAGAGCAGCAGAGACAATGAAATACTAGATTAAACAGATGACGGGATAAACTGCACATGGTCAAGTAGTTAGATGCAGTTAAATAGAAACAGTCCCAGGAAAGAACAAATGGGCATCCTGAAGGTAAAAAGAACTGCTATTAAAACATTTAAATGCAGCTGATGCGGAACAGAACATTTACAACATAGCTGCCCAGCCTATGGAAGGCAATCTTGCGATGTTGTGGTAAGTGAATATTTTAAGCATTTCTTCTTTTAAAACAATTTAGTCTCTTCCAAGACTTTTAATTGGTTTTATTAATTTGTATAACCTTTAATTTAATGTAATTAAATGTGGAAAAGTCTTTAAATGAATTTAAAAAGTAATTAACATGAAATAAATGGCAAAGTGTATTTTATAGTACTGGAAATGTGATATAGTAAAATAAGCGACAATTTCTAGTCTGCTAAACACTTTTCGATTGCTCTTAAATGTTTGCTTTTAGTTGTTTACACAGTGGTTTCAACTGGTTTCAATTGTTTACACAGTGGTTTATGGGCTTTTGGATTAATTCCAGTCTTTAAATGTGTTTATACGACCGAACGCAATGCTTTTTGAGGAGAGACTGTTGCTTGTAATTGCTCTTGTGGCTTTAAAGTGGTTTCAAGTGGCTTGAACTGTTTATACAGGGGTGGGTGCGCCGTGTGTGGAGATGGATGGGAAATGTTCAGCAAGTTTGCTACTAAATACATTTCATATAAGAAAAAGTCCTTCACAAGACAGCATCTGCTGTGCATCACTTCCAGCCCCGTCCATCACCTACAATTTCAAGTTCCAGGCATTCTGGTGTAAATTTCGAAGCAAGTTGAATGCAGTTGCCACATTAAAAATGCTACAATGCCCACGGAGGTGTCTGGCAGCATACCTCTGCTCTCCAGACTTTTGAAGCTCTCGTATAAGTATTGTGCAAGTGTGCAAATCAGGACTTCCTCTGAGTTCTGTGTTCAAAAGTGGCGAACATTTAACATTCACCGCCACTCCAATTGGAAAATTGGGGTCAATAAGTTTTTTTTCACACCAAAAGTTTGTTGCGATCTGGAATGCACCGCCTGAAAGGGTGACAGAAGCAGAATGAATAGGAACGTTCAAAAGGGAACAGGATAAATACTTGAAGACGGACATCTTTCAAGGCTACAGTGAAAGGTCCTTCAAACAGCTAGTGCAGGCACAATATCATTCTACGATTCCTTCTGTTCTTTGGAAAAGCTAATCATGGAAATGTCAGGATCAAAGGTAAATTGTGGCTCTGCGCGACGAAAACACAATCTGAGCAGTTGCTACCGGAAAAAGAATGCACCATTAACTCAGAAGTAACGACGATATTGCCAACATTTTTACTGGTATAAAGTGAGAGGGGCACATTTAATTAATCAAATTTGCAAGATCAGCAGATTAGTTTGATGAAAAACAACAAATCACGTGGCCAGTAAGAATTAATGTGATAATGTCTCATAAGATTTGTATAAACTTTCTATCACAATTCGAAACAAAATGCAACATGCGTACACAAAACAATGCACAAGAGACACAGTTATATTGGATAAGCTGCGTCTCTCAGATTGAAGCAATTACGTTATTGATTTTAAGAAACATCTCATTAATAACCAGCTCCTGAGCCATCACAGCTGTTCGCCCCACAGAGTAATCCTTCAGCTACACTCAGTTGGAAAAGAAAGTTTGTGATTGCACCACATATAATTCAGACTAAATTTTATTTTTATTTTCCTCTTAGGAACTGATAGCCTGAAGGGTTTCGAAACAGAAGACGGAGAAATTATTTTCACTGGCAGGCTGGTTGATAACCAGAGGACACAAATTTAAAACAGTTGGTAAAAAGACCCAGTGGAGGGGGAGATGAGATTTTTTTTTTGCATACAGTTGAGTTGTTGTCATCAGGAATTCACTGCCTGAAAAACTGGTGCAAACAGATTCAGAATTGATTTTTAACAGGGGATTAGATACATATTTGGACAGGAAAAATGTGTGGTGCTATGGGAAAAAAATGGGATGAATTGAATAGCTTGTTCAAAGGCACAATGGGCCATATAGCCTTCCCCTGTACTGTAAAACCTTGCAGTTACCACAAAGCTATTTCTGCAATCTTACTGGGCACAAAATGGTTGCATGTTTTGCCTAAGAAATAAAAGCCATGGCAATTCAAAGCAATAAACTACATCAAACTCTTAAAGGCAGTTGTGGGATTAGAAAAGGTCTGATATAAACACCAGGCTTTCGCTTTTCTCTCTTTGCTCTATTTCAATGAAAAGGAAGACATTTATATCACATCCCTAGTGCGGTTGATTATAAATTGCCCTTTGAAATGACCACTCAATTGTATGAAACTGCTACAGAAAAATCAAAAAAGAATAAAACTGGACCAAAAACATGAGCACTGGAAATGAAAACTGCACACCCAGCCCTGTTGATTCTGCAAAGTCCTCCTCACTCACATCTGGGTGCTTGTGCCAAAATTGGGAGACCTTCCCCCAGGCTAATCAAGCAACAGTCTGACTCACAAAATCTTACAAGCCAATGGTTGTGGTTGTTGGGAGGTAAATTATCCCAGTTCCAGGACATCACTGCAGGAGTTCCTCAGGGTAGTGTCCTAGGTCCAACCACCTTCAGCTGCTTCATCAATGATTGTCTTTCCATCATAAGGCCAGAAGTGGATGATGACTGCACAATGTTCAATATCATTCACGACTCTTCAGATGCTGAAGCAGTCCATGTCCATAGGCGACAAAACCTGAACAACATTCAGGCTTGGGCTGAGGAATGGCAAGTAACATCTATGCCACAAATGCCAGGCAATTACCATCTCCAACAAGAGAGAATCTAACCATCTCTATATTTGAATCCGCCATTTTGGGGGGGGGGGGGGGGGGGGGGGGGTGGGGGGGGGAGGGTGGTGGTGGGCAGAGGGGGGCGCTGGTGGGAGAGGGGTGTTACCATTAACCAGAAACTGAACAGAACCAGCCATATAAATACTGTGGCTACAAGAGCAGGTCAGAGGCTAGGAATCCTGTGGCAAGTAACTCACTTCCTGACTCCTCAGAGTCTGTCTACCATCTATAAAGCACAATTCAGGAGTGTGATGAAATACTTTTGACTTGCCTGGATGAGTGCAGCTCCAGCAATACTCAAGAAGCTTGGCACCATCCAGGACAAGGCTGTCCACTCAATTGGCACCTGCATTCACCACCTTAATTACTCACTCCCTCCACCACCTACACACTGTGGCAGTAGTGTGAACCATCCATAAGATGCACTGCAGCAACTCACTAAGGCTCCTTTGACAGCACCTTCCAAACCCGCGATCTCTGCAACCAAGAAGGACAAGGGCAGCAGACCCATGGGAACACCACCACCTGCAAGTTTCCCTCCAAGTCACATACCTGGAACTGTATTGCTGTTCCTTCACTGTCACTGGATCAAAATCCTAGAACCCCCCCTCCTAACAGTACAAGGGTGTACTTACAACACATGGACTGCAGCAGATCAAGAAGGCGGCTCACCACCGTCTTCTCAGGGGCAATTAGGGATGAGCAACAAATGCTGGGCTAGCCAGTGATGCTCACATCATATGAAAAGACTAAAAAAAAAGATTTTTCATGATTTCAGGATGCCTTTAAGTGCTGTTATGAAGTAGGGAAGCACAGCAGCCAATTTGCTCACAGCAAGCTCCCTCAAGGAGCAATGTGATAATTTGCTTTAGTGAGCCTGAAAAAGAAATCACCTCCAATAATGCAGCATGCCCTCAGCCTCTGGTCTTTCAACTCAAAAGTTAGAATGCTACCATTGAGATTGATATCAGAATTGAGCACTTTCTTTAACTTAGCAGTGAAAGAATAACAGTAAAGCTTCTATTCTTTTCACCATCAGAAGTTTTGATCAATTTGATTGAAAATTGTTACTTACAATTTTCCTCATGGCCAGTCAATGATTAAAAAAAATGATGATATTTTAAAGTAGCTTAATCTCTCCTTGGTAATTATTTTTAATTCATGGGTGAAAAGCAGAGGTAGGAATCTCTGAGAGTGCATAAAAATAATGAATGAAGCAAACTGCACAATACAAAAGCCATGAAGCCAAGGCAGTGTTGTGTTATACTAGGTCTGCAGGTTGCTTAAATAACAAGTTGTAGCTTGTGGTATTCAATTGATGTGATGCATAATTAATGCTAGTTATTAAATCCTGAGGAAACGTTATTATAACTATATTAAATAATGCATCTTAATGCCTGTCAAGTAAGAACTCTAAAGTTGCTTGGTGTACAGTTGGCATTGTGCTTTGATGGTATGTAGATGTTGCACAAAGTGCAATTTTAAAAATTATTTTGAAGTGTTCATTTCTACATCAGTAATTTTACCATTTACCTCCATAACTTAAGAGAGACCACAGTGATGACAGCTCGTCACACAGTGCAATCCACAGTTTACGGACATAGGCACATCAAAAAATAAACTGACGTCACATGGACCTTATCACGCTGTTTAAATGCACAGCCATCATATAGGCTAAAACAAGTGGGGAAAAAACTGCCAGGCTGCATATTTATCAGAAAAGGAACAGTTTCTAGCAACAATAAACTTTCAACAGGCGCCATGGCAGTGTTGATTCAACCTCCAGCTCACAGCACCACAGTGAGTGGAGGCTGATTTCATCCCATTTCAACTGTGCTCCTGACATGGACTCCTCTAGGATATTCAGGTGGAATATCCTCCCGACATCACTGGCATATGCATCCACGATGGCCTTTCAAAAAAAAAAACCCTAAGTTCTTGCTCAGATTTCTCAGTAGTAGAAGAACTTGCATTGAAAAACTTGAGGAGGCACGCCCTCCATTTGAGAATAAATAACTTAATTTTTAAGAAATAGCCAGCAATAAATACAATTGTAAATTAATACAATGAAAGAGGAGAAATGCAAAGAACAAAAGCAAGGCAACACAATAAGAGAGATGGAAATTATCGAGCCTGGGAAAGTGTTTCAGGAAGATGAGGGGAGTGAACGAGATGGATCCGGGTTCCACAAAGATTCTACTTCTAATTCACACGGAGGGAAATTCATTAGCTGTCACACCTTCAACTGCCTAGGTCCAAAAGCCTGCAATTCCGTCCATAAACCTCTCTGCTTCTCTAACTCTCTGTCTTTGTTTTAGACGTTCCTTAAAACTTACCTATTGGTCCTCTGTATTAATAGCCCTAATGTGACTCAGCGTCAAGCTTTGTTTGATAACACTCCTGTGAAGTGCCTCGGGATACTCTATCACATAAAGAAATACCATATAAATGCAAGGTGCTGTTGTTAATAGAGGTGGGGGCCAGATGCTATTTGCATTTCACAGATCTAGATGCAAGGCGGCACTAAAACTGTGACAGAAACGATAGCCGCAAAGCCACCTTCCTAACAACAACTGAGATTCAGGGCAATCGACTACCACTTGGAAAACAGGAAAGACTATTTATTTCATAAGGAAATGATAAATTGGGGAATGGTCCCTTTTTTGACAGGATGGAAAACAAGGACCTTCTCCAGAATTTCTGCTCCTCCCTCACCCATACACAGATGAGACAGCCAGAGAATTGCAGAATCAAGGTGTTCTCATCCCCTTTTATACAAAAGACATGATCTCAGGGATGACAGTCAGGATCAGGATTAGGGCCAACTGTTGCACTTTGGTTGGAAACGTTGAAGAGAATGTGCAGGTAAGACTTATTTTCCGGCCCATTAGCATTGGACATCATGGCGGGAAGGCCAAAAATTGGGATTACCGCCCTCGTGAAATCAGTTTGCAAATGTCGGCTCCACCCATTAACGGTGGGCCACATTTCCCATTGCCACATGTCGGGAAAGTCATTTTAATATACTTGCATCTGATTATAAGCCCTGCTGGTCGGAATCATCCCCCCATGTCAAATTTACCGTCCACTTCACTGTGACTTCAGAAGGGCATCTTCCATGACTGCCTTTAAAAGGCATGCACCTGGCGAGCTGAACATTGAGGGGAACTCAGAGGTGAGTGCACACAACTTTGCGCAGCGCTTGTGAGTATCGCCCACAGGACACCAAGGAAGAGCACATTCGGGGGTCAGGGTGTGGGGAGGCACAGGCAAGTTACTTTCTCCCAGCTGGCTGCTAGGGCAAGGGTTCCAGTGCTGGTCAGGCCGGGGGTGGGGACGGGGGTGGGGCTAAGGACAGCACAGATGGAAGGAAATACTCAAGTACATGCTGCAGGGTGGGGTGACATTTTGGAGGGGCGGTGGTGAGGGAAGCAGCCACAGACTTGGAAAAGCTTGTCAAAAGTGACAATTCTGAGACCATTCAGCAGCAGCTCCATTGACATGCTTGGAGTCAGACCTTTGAAGCTTTCCTGCCCAGTCAAGCAACACAAAAGCACAAAAGTGCCACCAAATGCTCCAGAACCTTTCACCCCTTGGGTGCAGACTGCAGATTAATGCACATTTTAGGGGGGCAGAAGAGCAAATGGCTGACTGGGCAAGTTGCACATATGCCACCTGCTGCAGTGACTGAACTTATGTGGCACTAGACCTCCGTGGCAACAAGCAGTCAACTGCATCGACCGCAAGGGCTTCCAATCGCTGAATGTTCAGTTGATGTGCAACCATCACAAACACGTCCTGCAGGTCTGCGCACATTTCCCAGGAAGTGTCCACAGCTGCTACATTCTTGGTAGTTCTCAGATCCCTGACATCTTCCAGGGTCCAGAGAGGCTGTAGGTTTGGCTCCTTGGGGACAGGGGCTACCTACAGAGGGTGTGGCTGATGATGCGAGTGCGGCAGCCTCAGACTGCAGCAGGGCAACGATATAACGAGGCTTATGCCACAAAGAGGACTTGTGGAGCAAAAGCTAGGCATTTTGAAATTGAGGTTCTGGTGCTGCGACAGGCCGGTGGAGCTCTACAATACAGTCCCCAGAGGGAGTCGCACATCATCTTAGCTTGCTGTACACTCCACAACCTGGCAATGTAACAGGAGAGGACATGGCTGGGGAGGAGAATGAAGAGCTGCATGTTTCCCCTGGTGAGGAGGACATCGATGGGGATGGCAATGATGAGGTCCTCAAAGACGAAGATGCTGGTGATGAGGCCATCACACTAGCCAGATGAGGCAGGCACGCTCAGGAGGCCCTCATAGCCTCAGGATTCATGGAGGATGATGACCAGATGCAGTGAGGACAATTCTGACATCTTCACCTTGCACCTGTGAAAGTTTGACTCCTGTGTGGCTGATGACAGCACACGAACCCTCAGTGCTCAGGCTCATGTCATAGGGACGCAACAGAGGAATTAATAGTCACTCGATTGCAGGAGGATGATGACAACATGCAGTGAGTACGTTCAATAGATCTTTACAAAGCCTCTGTGAATGTCTGGCTCCTGTATGGCCGCGGGCAGCTCACTTCCGCTCTGTGATCAGAGTCAAATCATAGAGATACAGCCATGAAACTTTAAATGCACCTGATCCTTTGTCAGCCTTCAGTACCTGACCCCTTCAGGAGCTGGAGCACGGCATCACTGGTCACAGATGCCGAAGAGATGGGGGACCAGCCCCACCTCAAAAGGTGCTGAGAGCACACAGAGAGAATGATGGAACTCTGTGACGTCTGCCCACAACATTCCGGCAGCAATGACAAGCACCATCGAGGTGCAGGCATCATTACTGTGTCCAGTGAGTGTGAAGCCGGACCATCATTTTGCTCTGCAGGTTACACACTCCACAGGGAAGAGGCCCTAGACTGAGACACCTGCCTACATCTGAGTGACACGCACACTGCTTATCAGAACAAGAAGCCACAGGCAGGGAGACATTCTTGGGAGTTTATTTACAATAGTGAACATTATGTACAAGTGATTAACACCTGTGCCCAGGCTGTGCAACTGTGTCTTCTTAACCTTCCTGATCCTGCCCCAATGTCTTGCTGCCCCCCGGACATCCACAGCGGAGGTGGGGGCAGCTTGCTGACTGCTACGCCCTGTCCGTGATGCCCTTGGCGGGTGTCCTCTGGAGGACCGAGACATGGAGGACCCCAGCCTGCTTTCAGGGTCCTGCTGTGTGGCAATGGCACCCTCCTTGGCCTGTGGAGCTGGAACTGCTGAGGTCACAGGAAGAGGGGGTTCGGATCGGCTGGATGCTCCTGGAGTCACCTGGGTGGATGGTCTTGAGGTATGCACCTACTGATCCTCCTCCTTATGAGTGCCCGAGGGCCCTGGCTGACTCCTTGAGAAGGGGTAGCTGGAGTGAGATTGAGCTGCCCCGTACCCCTTTCATATTGACATTGTTGGAGGCCAACTATGGCATCAGCGATGGAGTTCAGCCTGCGCAGCAGTGCAGGACCAATGTCCTGGGCCAAGATCTCCATGGTGACCACCATCTTACCAGTGTTACCTCAGTGAGTTGGCATGCTGGCGCTATCACTTCAGGATGATGGCGGACGGACTCCTCCATCGTGCTTTGCAATCTGAAGAATGCAGCGTACATCCTTTCCTGATGTTCCCGATCTTGCCTTTGCAGCTCCAGCAATTGAGGTATGACCGGTTCCAGGGACTCCTGATCTGACTCACAGTCAGCAGATTTCTGGCCTCCAGCAGTCCTCTGAGTGCTGGAAAATTGGGATGTCCCTGCCACCGCCTGTGTATGACCTTGAAGCTACTGTAGAACTTGGCCCCACTGAGGTGTGTGCATCTGTCCTGGTGGAGGGTGTGGGTGAGTGCTGTGATAGGTCTTCAATTTAGTTGCCATCAGATTCTTCTTCTGAGGTGTCTTCGGGGCTGGAGTCCAGAACCTGGCTCGTGGACCCCCTCAGCTGCTTCCCAGATATGCCCGTGAAAGCAAGGAGAGATAATTACTGCATGGCAGGGGAACTGACTCACAGCATGGTAGTCTGATGGATAAGGAACTGCTGGATCCTCACTAAGCTGAGCACCACCAAACTCACCGTCAGCACAGGAACAGTCTAGATTGCTGCCGGCCAGCTGGATGACTCTATTTTCGAGGTGGATCTTGATGTCGGGCATTCCTTCACCAGTCTGGGACCTCTTCCTTTGGTTGTGTGCCAGTTTGCCCTGCATGAAGACAGAGGGGGAGAGTGCAGGCAGGACACCGGCCAGGCCTGATGAGAATGATGCCTGGCATTATGAGTGGTGCCATGGATGGGATGAGGACATGATCTGCAGGACAGGTGAAGGAGTGTGGGAGAGAGTGAATGGTGATGTCCCTTGAACTGGCAGTGAGTGAGATCCCTGTGGATGTGTGATGGGTTTGAGTGTGTGGGCAAAATCATTCCAGATTTGCACCACGTGCAGTAGCGGGTGGGAAAAAGGATGTGCAGCGGCAGGTTTTCATGCCACATCATCTAAATCCCACCTAATTAAACATGCATTCCCAGGAAACATGTCGGGTCACTGGCATGGAATCCTCTCATTCATCTCACTCAGTCCTTAAGTGAACCAGGTGCCATACTTGAAGGCGGCCCCTTCAAAGAGCTTTCACTCTTCAAGGGATAGGAAGGTCCTGCAAACTGATGGCTGCCAAAGGACCCCCAGGTTTAGTAACGCTTCCCTCAAGCACCTCCTAGATGCAGTGGAGGCTGGTCATGAAGTCCTCTACTCCTGCTCTGGGCAAATGCCAGCAAGCAAGGTCACGAATCAAGCATGGGAGGCAGTGGCAAAGGTGCTCAGTGCCAATGCCCTGCAAAAGAGGATAGCCACCCAGTGCTCCAAGAGGATGAATGGTCTCATTTGTCCTGCCAGGTTAAGTCACTCTTCTTTCACACTCACAAACCTGTCACATATCCACAGGGATCTCACACTTCAAGGGACAATACCACTAAGTCTCACACACACCCTCACATCTCCATCAGGCTCATATCCTCTTGAGCTCACGTCGTCATCCTGCCAATGGCTCCGCTCACCACACAAACATTCCATGCAGTGCCATGTGTCCTACTCACAGTCTCTCCATCTGTTTTCATGCAGGACCTGGCTCACAGCAGCAGGGAGAGGTTCCAGACCGGGGGTGGAGTGGCCCACACTAGACCCCTCACTCACTTTGAGGAGTGTGCCATCGCGTTGACTGGTGAGGACGTGGACCATGCCTGAGGTGACGGCGAGGTCAGCGGTGAACACCCACATGAGGATCCTGCACCACATCATTCCTCTCTTAATGCAACTGTGAGTACTCTCTTTCCTGCTTTTGACTCTGCTGTCATGCACTTATTATCTCTATTGTGGTTCAGAGGGAGCTCTGCCAAGTGACTGACACCCTCAGCCAACGAGTCCCTCAGCTCCGTTCAGGTCCTCACCTCCAGCCAAGAGGTCACCTCCCCCATTGAAAAGCTATAAATGAGCAACCTGGAAGATCTGTCACAGCGTTTATCCACACCCTCCAACAGTGCAGAGACACACAACCTTTGTGGGGCCTAGATCTAGAGCACGCTCAGATTCGCATTCCAGTGGTCACTGCATGGACACGTGTCTGCAGCAGAAGAAGGCGAGTTCAGCTGAGCTTGGAGGGCTGCTGGGGAAGAGGCATCTGTGAGGCCCGGGTCAGATGATGAGCCTCTGGACTTGGCCTTCCAACTCATAACATAAGAACATAAGAAATAGAAACAGGTGTAGAACATTCAGCCCCTCGAGCCTGCTCTGTCTTTCAATAAGATCATGGCTGATCTGCTTGTGTTTCGAATTCTACATTCCCATCTATCCCCAAAAACCTTTGATTCCCTTGTCTACCAAGAGTCTACCTACTGCTGCGTTAAAAATATTCAATGATCCCCACCTCCACTGACTTCTGAGGCAGAGTTCCAAAGTCGCACAACTCTCCGAGAGAAGAAAATTCTCCTCATCTCTGTTCTAAAAGGGCAACCCCTAATTTTAAAACAGTGCCCTTGTTCTGGACTCACCCACAAGAAGAAATATAATTTCCACATCCACTTTGTCAAGACCGTTTAGGATCTTATATACTTCGATCAAATCACTCCTCACTCTTCTAAGCTCCAGTTAAAACAAGCTCAGTCTGTCTAACCTTCCCTCATAAGACAACCCACTCATTCCAGGTATTAATCTAGTAAACCTCCTCTGAACTGCCTCCATTGCATTTACATCCTTCCTTAAATAAGGAGACCAAAACTGCAGTATTCAGGGTGCGGTCTCACCAATGCCCTGTATAACTGAAGCATAATATCCTTACTTTTATGTTCAATTCCTCTCATAATAAAGGATAGCATTCCATTTGCCTTCTTAATTACTTGCTGTACCTGCGTACTAACTTTTTGTGACTCATGTACTAGAACACCTAGATCCCTCTGCACTTCAGAATTATGCAGCTGCACTCCATTTAAGTAATACTCTACTATTTTTCTTCCTGCCAAAGGGAACAACTTCACATTTTCCCATGTTAAACTCCATTTGCCAGCTCATTGCCCAAACCTATCTGTATCCATCTGCAACCTCCTTATGTCCTCCTCACAACATACTTTCCTATCTACCTTTGTGTCATGTGCAAATTTAGCTACCATGTCTTCACTCCCCTCATCTAAGTCATTGATGTAGTGAGGCCCCAGCACAGATCCCTGTGGGGCTCCACCCCTCACATCCTGTCAATCAGAAAAAGACCCATTTCTGCATACTTTCTGCTTTCTGCCAGCCAGCCAATGTTCTATCCATGCTCATATGTTACTCCCTACACCATGTGCTTTTATTTTCTGTAATACACTTTGATATGGCATTTTATCAAATGCCTTTTGGAAATCCAAGTACAGTACATCTCAGGCTTCTCTTTAACCACAGCACATGTTACTCCTTCAAAAAACTCCAATAAATTGAAAAAACAAGGTTTTCCTTTCACAAAAACCATGCTGACTCAATTGCCTTGAGTTCTTCTAAGTGCCCAGCTATAACTTCCTTAATGATCGATTCGAATAACTTCCCCATGACACATGTCAAGCTAACTGGCCTATAGTTTCCTGTTTTCTGCCTCACTCCTTTCTTGAACAGAGGGGTTATATTTGCTACTTTCCAATCTGATGGAATCTTTCCAGAATCCAGTGAATCTTAGAACATTAACACCAGCGCATCGACTACCTCATTAGCCACCTCTTTTAAGACCCTAGGATGTAGTCCATCGGGACCCGGAGATTTGCCAGCCCGCAGATTCATCAATTTGCTCAGCACCGTTTCCCTAGTGATTCCAATTTCACCAAGTTCCTTTCTCCCGTTCACCTCCTGATCTGCAGATATTACTGGAATATTTTTTGTATCTATGCTGAACACAGAAGCAAAATATTTATTCATTTCATCTGGCATTTCCTTGTTATCTACTAGTAACTCCCCATTTTCACTCTCTAGAGGACCAACACTCACTTTACTTACTCTTTTCCTTTTTAAATACCTGTTGAAACTCTTGCTATCTGGTTTTACATTTCCAGCTAGCATCCTGTCATACTCTGATTTCTTTCTCCCAGTTAACCTTTTAGTCATTCTCTGCCATTGTTTATATTCTGACCAATCATCTGTCCTATCACTCATCTTTGCAGAGTTGTATGCTTTTTCCTTAAGTTTGATATTTTTCTTAACTTCTTTAGTTGACCATGGATGGTGGGTCATCCTCTTAGAATTTTTCTTTATAATAGGAATGTACTTATTCTGAATACTCTGAAATATCCACTTAAGTGTCTGCCACTGCTTCTCAATTGATCTATCCTCTAGTCTAGTTTCCCAGTTCACTTCTGTTAGTTCAGCTTTCATGTCCTCATAGTTACCCTTATTTAAGTTTAGGATACCAGTCTTAGATCCACCCTCCTCCCTTTCAATCTGGATTTAAAATTCAAACATATTGTGGTCATTTCTACCTAGGGATGCCTTTACACTCAGGTCATGGTAGACAGTGAGCAGAAGGCGGGGGAACGTCACACAGGGCTATTGGAAGCACGTATGGAAGTCTCCACAGGAAGGATGGTGGACACCATGGAGACCCTGGTCCAGCAGAGATGTGCACAGACGTGGACTCCATCATGATTGCCATGGGTGAGTTCCTGCAATGGCAGAATGAGAGGGAACCAGAGCACCTTGACATCCCTCCAGGTGCTCGTTCCCCTAAAGGAGTCAGGCCGTGGCCCTCGGGCATTCGAAGGCAGGCGGAGCGGCAGCTGGACACACCTAGGTCATTCACTCAGGAATCTCAGAAGTTGTCCTCTCCATCCGAGCCCCCTTTGCCTGTGACCTCCTCAACCTCATCCTCTGTCAACCCAGAGGGAGCAACTGGTCTATAGGAGGACAGCCAAAGCAAGCTGGGGCCCTCAAGGTCTCAGCTCTCCAGAGGATTCACGCCGAAGTCATCAGAGGTAACGGAGCCAATCATTGTACAGGCTGTCTCCACCCCTGCTGCAGCCGTCAGGGCAGCACCTGGAAGAGGTGGTAGGCCTAGGAAAGTTAAGAATTTCTGATCACAAAGTGTACAGGTGAACACACTTTGTCACTTTATAATCTGAAAATATATTCACTTTCAATGAGTAATGTGTAATGGTGTCTTTCAGCTTCGTTTACAGGCTTCCCCAGTCCTCCCACTGCATTCCACACCCCCACTAGCAGTTGAGCTGCACACAGCCAGCCCACAAGTGATTCTGGAGGGAGAAGTGTGTTTGTGTGGCAGGGCCTTTCGGAGTCTTGTGCAAACACTCTCCCCCGCACGTGGATCCTTCCCCCTTCACATTCACCTCAACGTCCTGAGCATTTTTAATGCTGCCTGCTGGGGTTCTCTTTCAGTTGTCCATCTGAACTGACCTGCATCTCCGCCCACCCACTGACTGCACTCCCATGCAGCACCTGTTCCCACCCAACATGAGGCTCCGCTCACTTTCGATTTTGCAAGATGGTAGTAGTGAAGTACGTCTTCTGCTCCCCCTTCCGTTTTCCTCCCCAAGTCATCCAGGTCCTTTCGCCCATCACTGTTGAGGCCCCGGGCATCACCTTCCACCTCCCCACAATCCCCTATCATCCAGAACCCTGTTCTTTCCAGGATGTCCAGGCAAATAGGACAAAAGGATTCTGCAAAGGGGCATAGATAGGTTAAATGAGTGGGCAAAAATTTGGCAGGTGGAGTATAATGTGGGAAAACATGAACTTTTCCACTTTGGCAGGAAAAGTAGAAAAACAGCATATTATTTAAATAGAGAGAAATTGTAGAATTCTGAAGTACAGAAGGATCTGGGTGCCCTGGTACATGAATCAGGAATAATTAGTATGCTGGTACAGTAAATTGTTAGGAAAGCAAATGGAATGTTGTCCTTGATTGCAAGAGGAATGAAATGTAAAAGTAGAGATGTTTGGCTACAGTTGCACAAGGCTGTCGTGAGACCACATCTAGAGTACCATATACAATTTTGGTCTAATTTAAGAAAGGATATAAATACATTAGAAACAGTTCAGAGAAGGTTCACTCAACTTATACCTGGGACGGGGGGAGGGTCTCTCATGAGGAATGATTGTGCAAGTTGGGCGTGTATCCATTGCAGTTTGAAGAATGAGAAGAGATCTTATTGAAACATGTAACATCCTGCAGGGCCTTGACAGAATGGTTGCTGAGAGTATGTTTCCTTTTGTGGGTGAGACTAAAACTAGGGAATACAGTTTAAAAATAAGGGGTCTCCCATTTAAGACAGAGAGGAGGAGAATTTTTTTTCCCTCAGAGGGTAGTGAGGTTTTGAAACTTCTTTCCCAGAGTATAGTGAGGGCGGGGTCAATGAATGTTTTTAAGACGGAAATAGATAAGTTCTTGACTAACAAGGGAGTCCAAGGTTATCAAGGGTAGGCAGATTGTGGAGTTGAGGCCCCAATCAGATCAGCCATGATCTTACTGAATGGCGGAGTCGGCTTGAGGGGCCAAATGGCCTACTCTTGCTCCTAATTTGTATGTTCACATGAGCCAGGTATCCTTAAAATTGCCCCCATGGAAACCTGAGCCCTCATACTGATCACACAGTGCCGTCAACAGATTTGAATCATGTGTTCAAAATGATCATACTCCAGCTAGCTTAATAAGCCTCTCTGCTCTTTTGTACAGCAGACACTATTTATCATTGAGATTTTTATATTTGATCAGTGCAGGAAAATCAATATATTTTTTTGTTCACTTATTCCACTTCTGACCAGGAAAAGCTACATCTGAAAAAAATACATATTTTTGAAATGTTTCATGTT
The DNA here is from genome assembly GCF_017639515.1 of Carcharodon carcharias. Classification (NCBI taxonomy): domain Eukaryota; kingdom Metazoa; phylum Chordata; class Chondrichthyes; order Lamniformes; family Lamnidae; genus Carcharodon; species Carcharodon carcharias. Next base: position 80,049,456 of record NC_054471.1, read on the forward strand.
CTGTTTGCATAATGTAATTAATAATATTTAGTAAAATGGACCATTCTAAATCAAATATAGTACTTATTTAAGGGGAAGCTTACTTAGTTACATACTAATAGTTACTAACTGCAAGTATCTAGGTGTCAAAGTAGATGATAAGTTGAATTGGAGGGATAGTGTTCAGATGTAGTAGCCACACACACGATTATACTGTCAGAAAATGGAAATCTGCTTCAGCAGATCTTACAATTGTGAAACTCTTCTATACACCTCTAGTTGAGAGTGCTATCCTTTTTGGATGTCTCATCTGGTACTTTTGTCTTAGGAAAGAAGATGCTAAGGGTACAGGGGTTATTGAGCCAGGCAGGAAGGGTATTTGATGAGCAGATCTCTCGATGAAATCTGCTCTGGAAGGATTTTGATAAAAGTAAAGAGAGTGTCATGAACAATAAGAATCATGCCTTGTCTCAGTATTACTGCTGGTTGCATTCAGGGAAAAGGCTACAATCCCACCAGATGCAGGACAAATCGATTCCTGAACTTGATTGTGCCCTTCTTTATTGGAATTTTTATGTTCGATGTATGGACAAGACTATGTACTTAGGGTGGGACTCATGACTGATTGTTGTAATGAATTGGAATAGTTTTTCAATACAGATTTAATTAAATTTAGATCTCTGTGATAGAAAATTTGTTGTTATTCATTTGTATGTAATTTTATAACAAACAAGCAATGTACCTGAAATGAATTTCCATATGAATAATAGAGCGAAATTGATTGATTTACTGAAATTGATTGAAAACCAGATAATAGGTAGGCTTGGGTTGTTTTCCTTAGAACAGACGAGGCTGAGAGGTGACTTGATTGAGGTGTACAAAGTTATGAGGGGCCTAGATAGAGTAGACAGGAAAGACTTGTTCACCCCAGCAGAGAGGTCAATTACCAGGGGGCACGGATTGGTAAGAGGATTAGAGAGGATATTAGGAAAGACTTTTTCACCCAGAGGGTGGTAGGTGTCTGTAATTCACTGCCTGGATTGGTGGTTGATGCAGGAACTCTCAACTCACTTAAAAGGTACCTGGATCTGCACCTGAAGTGCTGTAACCTACAAGGCTATGGACCAGGCGCTGGAAGGTGGGATTAGAATAAGCAGTTAGTTTTTTTTCAGTGGGCACAGACACAATGGGCTGAGTGGCCTCTTTCTGTGCTATAACTTTTCCATGGTTCCATGGTTCCAAGTGCATGAGGAAGAAAGAAATATAGATAGATAGATATGTTTATTGGGAGAGCTGAAAAGGTGTGGGAGGAGGCTTGTGCAGTGCATAATCACATAATGGACCCGGTCCAATGCTGTGAATACATTTTATGTGTTCATGGGATGTGGGCATTGTGGGCAAGGACAGCATTTATTGTCCATCTCTAATTACCCTTGAGAAGGTGGTGGTGAGCTGCCTTTGTGAACTGCTGCAATCCATGTGGCGTAGATACACCCACAGTGCTGTTAGGAAGGGAGTTCCAGGATTTTGACCCTGCGATAGTGAAGGAACTGTGACATATTTCCAAGTCAAGATGGTGTGCAGCTGAAGAACGAACTTGTAAATTGTGGTGTTCCCATGCACCTAATACTATGTACTTCTCATGGTCATAATATCACAAAAGGGGTTTGCAGCATTTACAGTGGCTCTAAGATCAGCTACCTGGAAAGCTCAAGATATTGTCTTTGAACATAATGGACTTAGTTGGTGTCAAGAATGTTGAACTTTAGATGGTTATGTTCTGAAAGGTACCTTTAACTCAAATTAAGACAGATAATTCTAGATAAACACCTCAGATAAGAGATATACCCATGTGATCCAGTTGCCAGGGGGAGAGAAACTCAAAATTAAACCCATTGAAGTGTGACAACCTTTGACCTGGAAGCAACACATTTGTAATATTTTCAATGCTTGAGGAGTCTGTAATTGTTTTTACAAATATTTGAAAATGATTTTTAAGAGTTTGTATCAATGGTAAAGAAATCAGTTATAAATTTTGGATAATAGGAAATACTGGTATGTGACCTGGTGACATTTGACCTGGAAGTAATATCAACAGGAAGGAAGTATGGAGGCTGAGTGTCACACAAACACAAAGAAGAAATTGAAGAGTTGAAGAGATGGTCAACAAGCCGTTAGGAAGCATGTTTAGAAAGTGGGTGGATCCATGCTACTATGGCTGTTGGGAGCTGAAAGTTGCATTTTAGAAAGAAATGTGCCATATAGGCAAGATTGCATGGGTAGAACCCTGTTTATATAGAAGCTGAGGCCTACAGAGAATAAACTAAGTCATTGAAGGAAGGGGATTGGAATTCTGCTTGGAAGAACTGTGTGACTGAAACTGGGACCATGCAGGCAGAGTAAACTGCCTACTAACTCCTTGAGACAGTCTTTGTTGTATCTGCTATCCTATTTGTAATTAATAGTTTGTGTTGACTGTGACTTTCCTATTAATTCACATTTACCTTACACTGATTCTAATTCATGTTAAAGTAAAAGATACAAAAAGTGAAATCTTGCTCGGTAATTTCTTCATTTGTGGGTCGTTCAGTAAATTTGGTTATTTTAGTTTATGGATCCCCATGGGGATCATAATAGTTGGCCTCTTACTACTTTGTCAAATGCTGTTATAGGAGATGTCCAATCTGAAGAATGTCCATAGCAAATGACAGAGCATTCAGATAGTTTAAACACTTTCCAAGCTTTTGGTTTCAATATTTATTATCTGTCCTTCATTATATTCAAATGTTTCTCAGCAGCAAGAGGTTATTAGCATGAGGAACCCATAATGAGACACCAGCAAAGAGACCCTCAAACCCAACCCACAATGCTACAGGAGGTGAATAATCAGCAAATTAACAGCAAGAGATTGCAGGATGAAATTCAGAGCAATAGTGAGAAAACATGGTACAGGCATAACAAATTAATCACCTTTCATTCCAAAGCACAAAAAGTTGAACCTGAATGATGATCGTGAGAAATCTGAGGATAAGATTAATCAATGTGGGCTCAATAGGCTTAAAGCACAGGACTAGGATGCAGAGGGGTGATAAAAATCTGAGGGAAGCTCACATAAATCATACAATAGTTGCAAAGGCGATAACATCACCTGAATCATGTATTTAATGGAGCATATTAGAAGGCCAGAGAGGGACTGGAGCTTTCAAGTGCATCACTGAAACCAGGTTTAATTTAAGCATACATGATGATCTCAGGAAGCAGGGGGTGGGCTCTTTTCATTCAAATATACATTTAGTACGTTCAGCTCACCAGTCTGCAGCCTTACTAGATAGGAGTACAGGTCAGAGGATTGGTGCTCAAGAGCTGGGGCCTAGTGAGGCTTTGCTCTGGGAGTAAACTAAATTTATCCAATTTACAATCTTTTAGATTTTTCTGATTAAATTGTTATGAATGTTGATGTGTTTGACTTTTCTCTACATTAACAATTTCAGCATTTCTCCCCTTGGGTTACAAACATTAGCAGTTGCCAATCATGCAGTCTGTAAGTAATTGTAGGTATGGCAGCTTAATTACTTATTCCTTTGATGAGGTTATTCTCTTTGGTGGACTCCTCAATAAGAATTGTAGTCACATATGTCCACTGAGTAAAATAGTTAATATATAAGCTAATTTAACACAAGAATGAACTCTATTGAGGCACTATCCACTTTTCAATGGAGCTTTACTTGTTTCACCCAATTCATCAAATCTGACAACACAGAACTGGATCACAGCCAGAATAGCTACTGCATTGATCTTAATGGGACACACTTGGAGCATTCTCTCAAAAAACACCTTATAAATTCAGTAGAACTGGAAATCTACAGCAACTGGAACATGAGCACCAGTTGGACAAAGGAAGGTTCCTCAAAATAGTACATGAATGGTCCCCATGTTTTTGTCATTTTAACTACATCACCTCCATTTTCACCCTCCTTCCAGTCAATAACCAAGTCATCAACCTGAAGCTGAACAGGTCTGGAGTCACAATTTCCTTCTAAACCTCACTTATTTCAACTCCCCTCAATCTCACCGTGTCACCTATCCATCTAACCTCTACTGTCTATTTCCCTTTGCCCTGCTATCACTCTGTCACTCTCCCAAGCATTATCTATTGTGCAACTAATGTGTCCTCCCCTCTGCTGTGAGACAGTTCATTCTTAATTGCCCAGCTATTTCACACTTCCACTTGTCTCCCCAACCTTCCAAGGTCAGAAGTATAGTATCCCTGACCTTTGGGTGAAGTGGGGTTAAAGAGACAGGTGATAAATTGACCAGGTTTATGTTCCCTTCAAATTTGTTTCCCTCAAATAAGTTTTTTTGTTTGTTTTCAATGTTCACTATTTTTGTTTAAAAAAATCAAATTAGAATGAGTAAAGAAACTACCCATCTGCCTTTCTCTTCCACTTGTATTTGTCTTTCCCTGTCTCACATAGATATTAGAAATTAAAATCTAGTTCACCGGCCTAAGTGACCTTCTGACAATTTACAAAAGACAGGCAAGTTTATTAGCTTTTTGACTCAATTCTATTTGTTTGAAAAATTGAATAATGTTAAATTAAGGCTTTCTCTCTGACCCCAGTTACCTTGCTCTCATTATAAATGAATGTTCTGAAGTTTATAGCACAAAAGGCTATGAAGTGCATGAAATCGAAACACAACAGGCAGAAATTCATCTCACGTTATGCCACACAATGGGCAGAAATTTTCGCTCGATGGTCAGGTACAGGCCTGATCCACTCGAGCGTGAAATACCACGCGGTGACGTTGGCCGAGTGTCCCGACATCAACGCATACTCTCGGGATATTTTGCTAGGCGCGTAAGCGATGGAGACGGAGGTGCACCCGCCATTAATCAAGAGGCCAGTTAAGGCCCTTAACACACCAATTATCTCTGACTTTACGTAGCCCTTGTGATTTTTTGGCCATTGCACGGGCAGGCGGGCAGGCCACAATTAGCAAAAGCTCATCCACGGACACGATAAGAATAGTCAGTGGTATTGTAAATGAGAGAAGTGAGGAGTTTTGGATTTAATTTGCTGCTGGATGCTTCTGTGAACTGGACAGCTTCATCTTGCTTCAGAGCTGCATTCTGAGCATTTCTAGGTTTCGTTTCAGGACTCATTGGTGTCTTCCAGGCCCCTGGAGGATTCACGTGTGCCCTTCCAGGGATCAGCCAGCCTTCCATAACACTGGTAATGGGGATTGTGGTCTCCACTGGATGCACCTCCTCCTCTGTGGAGGAAGAGAGGGGCAAGAGGGAGAGGAGGCCAGGTGTCCCAATGTAACTTCCAGGGGAGCAACCTGTGGAAGGAGGAGAAGGCACAAGAAAGGCAGGGCCAGTAGGCAGTCCAAGGCAGCAGGGGCTGCAGAAGATGGCACTGTCTTGCTGCTAGGGTTTACAGGCAGTGATGCAGTTACCTCAATTTGTCCGAGGTGCAATGCCGAAGGAGGCTTTGTCTCTCAAGGGAGACTGTGACCTCTACCTGTCAGATGATCGGGCCTGAGATCAGCTCCAATAGTGTGGGTGGACACCCCATGCCAGTGGAACTGAAGGTCACAGTGGATCTCAACATCTATGCCTCTGGCTCTCTCCAGGGCTCAGTGGGGGATCTATGTGGAGTGTCCCAATCAGCTGTCCACAGTTGCGTCAAGCTGGTGACAGAAGCTCTGTTCAGGCATGCATTGACTTTCATTCATTGCCGCTGGGATGAGGCCAGCCAGGCTGAGTGAACCAGAGGCTTCTCAGCGATTGCTGAGTTCCCGGCATCCAGGGTGCAATCGACTGCACACATGTGGCCATCAATGTGCCAGTGGGTCAGCCGGGTGCCTTCATCAACAGGAAGGGATTTCACTCCTTGAACATGCAGATAGTGTTTGATTGCAAACTGCAGATTCTGCAAGTCTGTGCTAGGTACTCTGGAAGCTCCAATGACGCATACATCCTGAGGCACTCCCAGGTGCCGAAGCTCTTCAGTGCTCCCGCCTGACTGGATGGATGGCTGCTGGGTGACAGGGCTATCCCCTCAATAGGTGGCTCGTGACACCTCCCTGCCATCCAAGAACAGAGGTGGAGCAGTGGTACAACAGGAGCCACGCTTCCACAAGGGCTGTGGTAGAGAGAACCATCGGTCTTCTCAAGATGCACTTCTGATGTCTGTACCGTTCAGGGGGTGCACTGCAACACCCCCCAGAGCGTGTGTCACTGATAGTGATTACATGCTGCACTCTCCACAATCTGGCACTGGTAAGGGGGACCCACTGGAGGAAGAAGATCTTGACACAGCTGCACAGGCCATGATGATGAGTCCAATAGTGAGTCCGAGGACAAGCACAGTGAGGAGAGTGGTGAGGTCATGGACCCTGACCTGGGTATCCTCCAGGGAGGCAGAGACACCTGGGATGCTTTGATCCAAAGCTCCTTCAGTCAGCCTACCAACTAAGAACCATCACCACATAGCAGGGCTGCAAGTTCCATACTCGATCCTTGATCAACAACATACACTCTGTTCCTTTGCAATAGAGTTTCTGGAGGCACACGTCCATCATTACATAATAATGATTGCATCTACAGAACAAATGAAGCATACTGAGGCCAATAGCACAAAATAAAATTTCATTTAATTGTGAATGTGAAACGTAGCTGAAATGAACATTAACCAGTATTATTAATCACGCCATGAAAAAATTTAAAGCAAAATGGGGGAACAAAATATCACCCATGATAAGTCCATCTTGTGCTTAAAGTGCTTTACATTTAAGTTGTGGGTGCTACGTTAGGTGCTCCCCCTCGCTGGCACCAGCATTGGAGACAGCCTGCTGACTCTGCTATCTTGTTGGCCTTGGCGGTCATCCTCTGGCCTGTGGAGCCTGTGCTGGCCCCGCCTGGGAGGGAGTGGCCAGTCCCACAGCTGGCATTCCCCAGTCATCGCAGCCTCATCAGATGCCATGGTCATTGGCAGAGGAGCTGCTGCCGTCATCCTGAGTGCCCTGAGAGGAGCCACTAGAGATAGCAGGCAGCTGTTGCGGCAACATAAGGTCGACTGGACCTCCCTGCTCACCACTGATGGCCGGGTACCTAGCTGGGTGCCTCATCCATCTCCCACAATGACCAGCTGAGGGCATTGCTGGTACGTGGGCTTGCAGGTCCAAATGCATCCCCAGGAACCCCTGATTGAGTCCCTGGAGCAGCCTCTCCATGAGAGTCGCCACTCTCTCCTTGGAGGAGGCATTGCATTTGGCCATGAGGGTCAACGCAATGGTCATGCTCCGCAGAGACTCCTCCACAATGGACACCATGGCACGCATTCCCTCATGTATCTCCGTTAGATCCTCCTGCATACGCTGCTGGACCTCCAGCATCTGCCGCCTAATGGACGACTCCAGAGGCTCATCATCAGCCATTGACTGAGCATCATCCCAGTTCTCTGACTGCTGGCGCCCTGGGCACTCTCTACCTCTGTCTGCAACTCAAGCGAGTGTGAAGTGCCCTCACCAATGTGCACCTAGATACTAGACGGCGACCTTATGCCACCAAAGTGGTGATATATACGCTGGTGCCTGCTTGACAGAGAGAGTTTGACGCATTTGCGTGCTCAGCATGGTGGTCCTCTAGGGTCAGGGCTGGGCCTTCAGGCTCCTCATAGCAACCGTCTGTTGGTTAGCCTAAAAGGGACACGAAGGACATGTCGTTAGTTTAAGTCATGGCACTGTCACTGTGCACGCCAGGCACCCTGGAGTGACAGAGATCTGCATCATAGTGCCCTCAACTTTCCATTATCAATGGGGACTCCAGGTTCGAGGCTCACATCAGTACAGAGACTACGCTAGAATTGTTGCAATAGCCGACATTTTCACTCAGTGCACTGCACTCTTACCTCCCTCTGGCACCCCAACATCACCGTGGTTGCTTGACTGAGGTGCGTTACACCTCTCCAGCTCCAGGGCCTCCTGTTTATAATGCATGAGGATTAGGAGGTATGGAGGTCCCCCGCCAGTACGCGACTTCTCAATATTGTTATGGGATGTCTTCTCCTGAATGGGCAGAGGAGCATTGATTAGTCCACCCTGTACCTGCAGTGCCATTGCAGCCTGGTCAACCCCACCTGAGGAACACCTTGCAGGGTTCATCCGATTCTTGACCCTGGAACCACAAGATTCTCATTCCAAGCAGCCAGGGCTCACCCACTTGGCCTACTCCTGCCTCATTGACATTTGCCACTCACTCTCTAACACCTCTGAGGTCTACATGGGGGATGGACAGCTCCTAACTGTTTTGCAAACTGACCCACGGCAACACGGTACTCACCCTTCCCGCTCGCAGCAGATCATTGAAGCGCTTCCGGCACTGCACCCATCTGTGCCTCAGCACGTTGTGACTGCTGTCCCCAGACATCACCTCCTCCCAGGACTTTTTAGTGGGGTGGCAGGGGGCCTCCTCCTCCTGTCTCTGGGGACAAGGGTTTTCCTTCTGGCTGCAACCTCCTCCAGGAGGCCTGTGAGACACTCATCGGAGAATCGCTGGGGCGACTGCCCCGCCAACCTGCCATGTCCAACTGCAACGGGATTCATGGAGACCTCAGCGTTTTTCTGTGGCAGCCTTCCAGGGGCTGCCTGGGGCGCTTTTGAATCAGCTGCCGAGTGGTGAATTGGACCCGGTGGACATCGTGCCCCTGCCCTTGCCTGCCCCTTCTCACAGATTCCCCAGCCGCCTTTCGCACTGGGCAGGCCTTAATTAGCCCGCCAATGTGAAATTGCGGAGTGCTGCCAGTCATGGGCGGCGGTTGGCTTCCTGACTGCCCCCGCCGAGCCTGCATGCCAAGGGTAAAATCCTGCCCAATGAATGGTATTGGATAGGCCACCTGCTCCATGCAATGCCTAATATTTAAAGTAAAGGCAAGGCTCTGAAGAAGAGTCATACGGACTAGAAACATTAACTCTGTCTTTCTCTCCACTGATGCTGTCAGACCTGCTGAGTTTTTCCAGCATTTTTTGTTTTAGTGCCTAATATTTAATGCTGATTGATGGCAATGCAACTGAATATCAGGCTCAGTGTATAACAGGCGGTTAATCTTTTACTGCTCATTTTGCATCACAGCGCGGAGTGAATTTCTACTCACTCTCACACACACACACACAGCTTCTCTGTTTTAAAATAAACATTACATAAATTCCGCCTTAACCGAGGTTTCCCCCCCACCACCACTGTAGTTGACAGGGCCCTCAATTGTGTTGGCCCATCTCTCGTGCCTCTGCCCTCACCCCTCCCCTCCCCTCCCTCCCAGAACCATGATAGGGTCCACCTTGTCCTCACTTTTCACCCCACCAACCTCCGCATTCAAAGGATCATCCTCCGTCATTTCCGCCAACTCTAGCATGATGCCACTACCAAACACATCTTCCCCACACCTCCCCTGTCAGTAGGGACCATTCCCTCTGGGATATCCAGGACCACTCTTCCATTACCCACAACACCTCATCCACTTCCCACGCAATCGCAGAAGGTACAACACCTGCCACTTTACCACCTCCCTCCTCACCGTCCGAGGGCCAAACACTCCGTTCAGCAGCGCTTCACTTGCATTTCCCTCAATTTGGTCGACTGCATTTGCTGCTCCTCTATATTAGAGAGACCAAACGCAGACTGGGTGACCACTTTGTGGAACACCTTCGGTTTGTCCGCAAGCATGACCCAGACCTCCTTGTTGCTTGCAATTTCAACACTCCACCCTGCACTCATGCCCACATGTCTGTCCTTATCCTGCTGCAATGTTCCAGTTAAGCCCAAGACAAACTGGAGGAACAGCACCTCATCTTCCTCATCCTCATTACATAAATTCATCTCAATAAAATGATCAACATTTGTTTTTGTGCATTTTGAAATTACTTGAAGCAAAGCCACTGAGCACAAAATCCTATTATGGGACAAGGTGAAGCCAACAATCCCATATGACCAGAAATTCATGCATTCATGCACCATTAAAATGCAAACTGCAACCACTTGATCCTGACACAACCACTGGACAGTACTGTTTCAAGTATACAAGTAGAATATTTTAGAGGTTACTGCATAAGCAAGCCTAACTGGATTGGGCACTACGAGCATTTAGAATTATCCACCAGAAGCACAATGCGCACTTGAAACCTTAAATGATCTAATTAATAGTGTTGCTTAGAAACAAGTGCAGTAGAACAGAGCAGTTTCAGATCAGCTAAAACCACACAGATGTCATCTGTCAATGCAATGAGTCAGAATTGCACAATATAGATTTATTTTCTTCAATTACATTTGTGATCAGAATTATCCCTCCTCGCAAGTTTTGGCCATTGCTATTTACTTTGGAAATGTGTTAAGCTGGAATAATTAAGGGTGAGCCAAGTTGCATATATATTTTTTTTAAATATCAGGGTCAATTAGCCAGAGGTCCTTTCGCTGCTCTTCAAGTTACTCAGATACCACAAAAGAATCTTTCACTCCCCTGCAAAAAATTCTACGGAGATTCTCAACTTATCTGCAAGTAAGTTTAAATTGACAGGTTGTCACTTGATTAATGAATTGTCAATCTTCCTATAAACTGGCTCTATTTCAAGGCTGGTGAATACTGAAGGTTTCAACTGTGGTTTGAGATGCTGTATTTTGAGTATTAGGAAGTACCATCTCCTTCAGAAAATAATGTTTCACCACAGAAGCTGTTCCCTGTTCACTGCTAAAAGTGACTGAGCTTGAGTGCCTTCTCATTTGTGTGCAACATTTGTTATCTTACCACGACCAAAACAGTCCTCTTTCTGACAAAGGCCTCATAAATTTCCATTTCTCAGTGTGTATTAATGACACCTTGTATTAATATAGAACCTTAATTGTAGTAAAACATCCCAAAGGCACTCAACAAGATCATTATAAAGCAAAATTTCACACAGAGCAACATAAGGAGATATTAGGACAGGTGACCAAAAGCTTAGCCAAAGAGGTAGGTTTTTAAGAAATGTCTTTAAGGAGGACAGGGAGGCAAAGAGATGCAGAGGTTTAGGGAGGGGAATCCAGTGCTTATGGCCTAGGCAACTGAAGACACAGCTGCTAATGATGGAGCAAGAACATTAAGGAGAGCAAAAGGCCAGATTTGGAGGCGTGCAAAGGTCTTGGAGGGTTCTAAAAGGAGATTAGAGAGATATGATGAGAAAAAGGCATGGAGGGATTTTGAAAGCTAGTGTGAGAATTTTAAAATCGAGGCCTTACTGGACCAGGAGCTGTCACTGAGCACAGGTGAGGTGTAAAAGCAACTTGGTCCAAGTTAGGACTTGAGCAGCAGAGTTTTGAATGAGTTCAGGTTTATTAACCTCATTCCTGTTTCACTTCTCACAGTGGGAAGGCAACCCCACTGTTGAAGTCTGCACCTGACAATAAAGAGATAGGGAAGCTTCCTTTAGGGACCTCAAGCCTTTGAGGAACAGGCTAACTCGCACTTGTGAAACTAAATCGTGAAGGTGAGGAAGGTGATGAAACAGGAGGCTCCTTTCCTAACACTGCAATGTTCTTTGGGTGGGGTTCTGAGTGTCAGTTTGCAGAACCTGTAGAGAACTGTGTGTGGTTCTGGTCTCCATGTTATAAAAAGAAAGTTGCCAGAATCAGTTTTATATGTCGCATCTGGCTTTCTGTAGTCAACTGACATCCACCATGAGGCAACTCTCTGTAAGTAGACGTCTTTAAGCATGTTCAGTATAGACCTACAATGAGAAAGCACTGAAGTTCTGCTGTCTTTAAACATGAAACATGGGCCAGAATCATCCCAGATTTGCACTAAGTGCAGTAGCAGATGGGTAAGTTGATGTTTTACTCGCAGACCACAATGGCGACTTTTCACACTGTGTTGGCCCAGACCTGCCGCATTACTTATGCATTCCTGGGAAACACGCTATTTCCATGGTGGGCAGCTTCTCATTCGCCCACCATGCCATCACCTCACTGCTTCATCATGTCCAGTGCCATATTTAAAGTTCATCCGCGTGTGCACCTCTCAGTACTTCCAGCCCATGACCTGCTGCAAAGAAGGCATGACCCACTTAGTTGCTCCTCCTTCCTGATTCCCTCTGACACCCTTACTTCTACCGCCACCCTTAGTCCTTTCCCCCTCCCGACTCCTTCCTCCAGCCTTACCTATTCATCCTACCTTCCCGACTCCTTCGGGCACCCTTGCTTCTTTCTCTGGCCCTACTCCTTCCCCCCCTTCCCACTCCTTCCCCCACTCTCATTTCTTCCTCCCCCAGACTCCCTCCCTTCTCAGCACTACTTGCTCCCACTACACTCCCTTCCTTCTCCGCTCTCCTTCCTCCCCCCGCTGTACTGCTTCCGCCCCATGGACCCCTTCCCCCCTTCGGTCTCCTCCCCTTCCACCTCTCTTACACTAACCTCCCCAGTTGCCATCTTCTCCCCCATTTTACTCTCCCCAACTGTACTCCCTCTTCCTTCCCAACATCACCGCCCAATGTCTTCAATCCCCCCTCTCAGACTCACCCCCTCGACACCTTCATTGCTCCCTCCCAACCTCATCCACCCACACCTTCGTTCCCCCCTGCCAACCTCACACCCGCACACCTTCATTCTCCGCTCCCAACCTCACCTCCCAACGCCTTCATCGCCCCCTCCCAAACTCATCCCCTGACACCTTCATCCCACCCTCCAAACCTCACCCTCCCAACCTCTTCCTCTCCCAGTTGACCCTAGACCTTGTTCTCCCACCCCCTCAACCATCATCCATTGTGAGCATCAATGGTGACTTTCCAACTTCCGTAAGCTGCTTCGCAGCAGAGCTATGTCCATGAGAATCCACCCAGCATGCATGCTCATTGCTGTTGGGCTCCAGCATCTTCTGCTCCTCAGATGTCCGCAACGTGAGTGAGGCCCTCGCAGGTAAGTCCAGACTTCTACATGTCACAGTTCTCAAGACTTGTTCTGCACCGGCGTGTTTTCCCACCAACGTGGGCGGAAGATCCAACTGGAAGGGGCGGAGTGGGGGAAATGAGTCCAGCGGGCTGGCCTTATACTGCTATGTATTACAACAAGGTTCCCGACATGAGATGGTGGGGAATGTGGCCCGCCATTGACGGGTTGTGTGGATGATCACAATCTAGTTACATGATTTATTGAAACCGATTTTTGGCCTTCTCGCCATATTGTCCGCTCACACTATTGAACAATACTGATGCCAGCAGACACAGAAAATCCCAGCCATGGCATCAGGAAGTGGAGATAAAACAGAGTTTTAAAAATCCTGGAAATGCTGCCATAGCAACGCAGCTCAGACAGGCACACAGAAATGTTTAGCTCTGTTGCAAGGTCTGCTGAAAAAGGACAAAGAAAAGCACATACCGAAGTCTGCAAGCAAAATACTGAGCGACTAACTTGGCTGCTATAAGCATCCCCCTCCTAGCACTTGTTGAAATGAAAGACGATATGTGGCGGAATTGTCAGTTTTTCTACTTGCAATGGCAAAACTAGCAGCTGACAACAGATGTAAGTAACAACAGAACTAATAAGAGTAGCCACATTTCTAACACTGCTATGGAGGGACTGCTACAAAGTGCATACCACCCTAAATCTAACCAATGAATAAAGAAAACAGATGACAGAGATTTCAAAAGCCTTGAACGAACACTTTGAACCCCAAGTGAAAGTTATATATGAACGCTATGTATTGAACATTAGAGCTCAATGTGAACAGGAAACTATTGAACAGTATGTGACTGCAGTACACAGCTTGCAGAGCCCTGTAAACCTGGACAGCTAAAATATGATCTGATTAAAGACAGATTAGTCTTAGGCATTCAAGACCCTTTGGTAAGAGTAAGTCAACTGAAAGATGAGAAACTGACGCTGAGGAAAGCGATGGATGTGTGTAGAAATGTGGAAGTTGGGAAACGTCAGTGAGGACATATGTATAGCAGAGCAGAGCAGGAGATACATTATGGTGAGAGACATTTCAGGCTGAAAGGGCAGAGCAATTGCAGAAAAAGAGCAGGATGCAAATACTGCAGTCGACATCATACTAAGGAAAAGAAAGCTTGCCCAGTGTGGGGAAGGCAGCGTTTTAGCTGCAAGAAGCTGAATCATTGCGCACACAAGTGTTTGGCTAGAAAGAAGCAAAACCAAGCCAATACATATGGCCGCTGGAGAGATATCAGCAGAAGAGTCTTATGAAGTACTACAGTCCACACAACAGGTTGGTTCCGTCAAGTCTATAGCTGACAAATAATTTGTGACCATTACAATGATGACTGCAGGAGTGTATCAAGCAAACAAGAAACATCAGACAGAGATAAAAACAAAAAACTGCGGCTGCTGGAAATCCAGAACAAGACCAGAGACAGAAATACCTGGAAAAGCTCAGCAGGTCTGGCAGCATCGGCGTTGAAGAGTACAGTTGACGTTTCGAGTCCTCATGACCCTTCAACAGAACTAAGTAAAAATAGGAGAGGGGTGAAGTATAAGCTGATTTGGGGGGCTGGGTGGGGAGAGAGAAGGGGAGGGAGGGGGTTGTTGGGACAAGCAAGCAGTGATAGGAGGAGATAATCAAAGGATGTCACAGACAAAAGAACATCAGACAGACACTGGTGTATCATGCAACATCATGACCTTCACAGACCTGTGCAAAGTAGTGTAACATGGTGATCCAAAAATGAAGCCCTCGAAAGTAAGATTGAGGCTATTCGATGGCACGATATTCATACCAAGAGGAATAATTCGCCTGAGTGCCCAATGTAATGGTAAGAAGGAAGATTTAAAGTTCCAGATCATAGATGGGACACAACAGCCACTCATCTCAGCCAGAGCAAGTTTAAAACTTGTATTGGTAACCCGAACGTGCTAACAGAGATTCACAATATATTGCAGCAGAGAAAACCATTGACAGCAGATCAGATCCTAGAAGAGTCCAAAGATGTGTTTACAGAGTTGGAATGTCAACCTGCAGAATATCATTTATAAGTGGATGAGAATGTGAGACCAATTCAGCATCTGCCGAGAAGAGTTCCAGCTAGCCTCAAGTAAAGCCTGAAAGACAAAATAGAAGAGCTGGAAAAGAAGGGAGTAATCAAGAAAGTGACAGCTCCTACAGACTGGATTAGCAGCATGGTAACAGGAAATAACCTGGAAAACTGAGAGTATGCTTAGACCTAAAGGATCTAAATAAGCTCTGAAGAGATCTTACCACTTCATGCCAACCATCGAAAGAATTTTGCCGCAACTTACCAAAGCAAAGATATTCAGTTCCCTAGATGCAAAGGATGGCTACTGGCAAGTGAAGCTGGATGAAAGCAGGAGTTTTCTAACTACATTCTGGACATTGTTTGGGAGATACAGTTGATTGCACATGCCTTTTTTTATTATTCATTCACGGGATGTGGGCGTCGCTGGCTGGGCCAGCATTTATTGGCCATCACTAATTGCCCTTGAGAAGGTGGTGATAAGCTGCCTTCTTGAATCATTGCCGTCCATGCTGTGTAGGTACACCCACAATGCTTTTAGGGAGGGAGTTCCTGGACTTTGACCCAGCAACAGCATAGGAATGGCAATATATTTCCAAGTCAGTATGGTGAGTGACTTGGAAGAGAACTTTCAGGTGGTGGTGTTCCCATCTATCTGTTGCCCTTCTCCTTCTAGATGGTAATGGTCGTGGGTGTGGAAGGTGCTGTCTAAGAAAGCTTGGTGAATTTATGCAGTGCATCTTGTAGATGGTGCACATTGCTGCTACTATGCATTGGCAGTGGAGGGAGTGAATGTTTGTGGGTGTGGTGCCAATCAAGCAGTCTGCTTTGCCCTGGACGGGGTCAAGCTTCATGCACTCATCCAAGCAAGTGGAGAGTATTCCATCATACTCCTGACTTGTTCCTTGTAGATAGTGGATGGGCTTTGGAGAGTCAGCTGAATTACTCATCGCATGATTCCTAGTCTCTGACCAGCTCTTGTAGCCAAAGTATTTACATGGCTGGTCCTGTTCAGTTTCTGGTCAATGCTAAACCCCAGGATGTTGATGGTGAGGGGTTCGGTGATGGTGATGTCATTGAACGTCAAGGGGCGATGGTTAGATTCTCTCTTGGAGATGGTCATTGCCTGACACTTGTGTGGCACGAATGTTACTTGCCACTTGTAGGCCCAAGCCTGGATATTGTCCAGGTACTGCTGCATTTGGACATGGACTGCTTCAGCATCTGAGGAGTCACAAATGGTATTGAACATTGTGCAATCATCAGCGAACATCCCCATTTCTGACCATATGATGGAAGGAAGGTCATTGATGAAGCAGCTGAAGATGATTGGGCCAAGGACACTAGCCTGAGGAACTCCTGCAGTGATGTCCTGGAGCTGAGATGACTGACATCATCCAACAACAACCATCTTCCTTTGTGCTAGGTATGACACCAGCCCCCAGAGAGTTTTCCTCCTGATTCCTATTTACTCCAGTTTTGCTAGGGTTCCTTGATACCACACTCAGTCAAATGCAGCCTTGATGTCAAGGGCAGTCACTCTCACCTCACCTCGGGATCTGAGCTCTTTTGTCCATGTTTGGACCAAGGCTGTAACGAGGTCAGGGTTGAGTGGCCCTGGTGGAACCCAAACTGGGCATCAGTGAGCAGGTTGTTGCTAAGCAAGTGCCACTTGATAACACTGTTGATGACCGCTTCCATTACTTTACTGATGATTGAGAGTAGTCTGATGGGGCGGTAATTGGCCGAGTTGGATTTATCCTGCTTTTTGTGTACGGGACATACCTGGGCAATTTTCCATGTGGCCGGGTAGATGCCAGTGTTTTTAGCTGTACTGGAACAGCTTGGCTGGGGGCACGGCAAGTTCTGGAGCACAAGGCTTCAGTACTATTGCTGGAATATTGTCAGGGCCCATAGCCTTTGCAGTATCCAGTGCCTTCAGCCGTTTCGGAGTGAATCGAACTGGCTGAAGACTGGCAGATGTATCTGCGGAAGGCAGGTTGGTGAGGATGAGGACAAGTATGTTTTTCCTTCTTGTTGGTTCCCTCACCATCTGCCACAGACCCAGTCTAGCAGCTATGTCATTTAGGACTTGGCCAGCTCAGTCAGCAGTGGTGCTACCGAACCACTCTTGGTGATGGGCATTGAGGTCCCCCACCCAGAGAACATTCTGCACCCTTGCCACCCTCAGTGCTTCCCCCAAGTGGTGTTCAACATGGAGGAATACTGATTCATCAGTTGAGGGAGGACAGAATGTTGTAATCAGCAGGAGATTTCCTTGTTTGACCAGATGCCATGAGACTTCATAGGGTCCAGAGTTGACACTGAGGACTCCCAGGGAAACTCCCTCCTGACAGTATAGGACTCTGCCACCACCTTTGCTGGGTCTGTCCTGCAGGTGGGACTGAACATACCTAGGGATGGTAATGATGGTGTCTGGGACATTACCTGTACGATTATGATTCCGTGAGGATGAATATGTCAGGCTGTTGCTTGACTAGTCTGCGAGAAAGCTCTCCCAATTTTGGCACAAGCCCCCAGATGTTAGTAAGGAGGACTTTGCAGGGTCAACAGGGCTGAGTTTGCCTTTGCCATTGCCTAGGTTGATGCCGGGTTGTCCAGTTTCATTCCTTTTTTTGTGACTTTGTAACAGTTTGATACAACTGAATGGCTTGCTCGGCCATTTCAGAGGGCATTTAAGTGTCAACCACATTGCTGTGGGATGCCAGACTAGGTAAGGGCAGCAGATTTCCTTCCCTAAAGGACACTAGTGAACCAGATGTGTTTTTACAATGGTTTCACGGTCATCATCAGACTTTTAATTCCAGATTTTTATTGAACCCGGGTCCCCAGAGCATTACCCTGGATCTCTGGGTTACTAGTCCAGCGACAATACCACTACACCATCACCTTCCCCCCCACCCAATTTGGTACTTCAACGGCTCAAGGAGAGTACCAATGCAGACAGCATGAGTGGAAGTCATATTGGATGGTCTACTAGTCTATGGATGTGGAGACACAATGGAAGAAGCTATAGCTGACCATGATCAGAATTTAATACAACTGCTAGGGGGAGCTCGCCAGATGAATCTGAAGCTGCAAAATTGCAAATGAAGATGCCTGAAGTCAAGTACGTAGGTCATGCACTGACAGCAAAAGATCTCCGCCCAGATCCTGACAAGGTGAGAGCTGTAGTAGCAATGCAGCAACCAATAGGTGTGAAAGCAGTGCAAAATTTGTTGAACTCATGAACTACATAGCAAAATGTTTGTCTAATTTGTCATTAGAGTGTGTACCATTATGCAAGATCACTGCCAAGGAGGTGCAGTGGCATTGGGGAACAGAACAAGAAGCAGCGTTCACTAAAATCAAACAACTAGTGACAATGATGCTAGTGCTGAAGTACTATGACAGTAATGATGAAGCCAGAGTGACAGGTCTGGCAGCAAGCCTAATACAGCAAGGACAACCAGTTGCATATGCATCCAGAGCACTAACGCAAACAAAATGATGCTATACTCAGATCAAGGAGTGCTTGGCTATTGCTTTTGCTTGTGAGCATTTTCATCAATATCTCCTTGGGAGAGACAAAGTGACAGTGGAGTCCAAACACAAGCCATTTCACGCATTTTTCTCAAACTGCTGCTATCTGCTCCAAAGCAGTAAAAAGCTCCAAAGCTTAAAAAGTACTTGGATCTGCACCTTAAGTGCTGTAAGCTGCAGGGCTATGGGCTGGGTGCAGGAAGGTGGGATTAGAAAAGGCACCTGGGTGTCCTCGAGCTGGCATGGACAAGATGGGCCGAATGACCTCCTTCTATGCTGTAACTTTTCTATGGTTCTATGGTTCTAAAGCGTTTGCAAAGAATGTTAGTTAATTTACAAAGATATCATCTGGAAATGGCATACAAGCAAGGGAAACAGATATGCACCACTGACATGCTATTAAGAGCAGCACTTCCCATGAAGAAAACTGAAGATGCTACAACTGAATGTGAAGTCTTCCAGATTCAATGTGAAGCAGCAGCTGAACATGATCAGGGAATCAACAACCCAGCAGAGATAGTGAATCTGACAGACAAGCACCTTGCTCAAACCAAGCAAATTACACAATAAGATGCAGCACTACAAGCACCACAAGAAGTAGTGATGAAAGGTTGGCCTGAGAGCATCTGGGACATACCTGTGGTCGCAAGAGCATATTGAGCATACCAAGATGAATTGACACACCAAGTTGGCTTCTTGAACAAAGGAAATAGAGTCATCATCCCTAAGGAGATGTGAGGAGAGATGCTGAAACGCATCCATGCAAGTCATAAAGGAATTGAATCGAGTCTGAGGAAGGCAAGAGAAATGCTCTACTGGCCAAACATGAGCAATGAAATTAAAGACATCAGGCAACACAGTGCTTGTAACGAGCACTAAGCGAAACAAGTTAGAGACCCACTGATGATGCATGACATCCCAGGCAGATCATAGATGAAGCTAGGAGTAGACCTCTTCACTAAAGCAGAAACTGATTATCTCGTCACTGTAGACTACTAGTCTGACTACTGGGAATTAAACCAGTTGACTTCAATGGCGACAGGAGAAATAGTGGAATGTCTGAAATCACACTTCAATCATTACGGCATTCCAGACATTGTGATGAGTGGCAATGGCTCTCAGTTCATGAGTGAAGAATTCAGCCGTTTCACAAAGGATTAGGAAATTCAACACTACACATCACCTCCGCACAATTCCCAGTCAAATGGAAAGGCTGTGATGACAGTGAAAATCGCCAAAGGTATCACCAAGAAATCGAGCAAATCTAGCACATTTGTATACAAGGTAATCCTCAAGCGGAGAAACACACAATCCTCAGACAAATGTCACACCACATGCACACTACTCTTCCACTAACAAAGAAGCTACTGAAACCAGGAGCAGTAACTGGCACTAATGAAAAAATCAAGTTGAAATGACAGAAGGCCAAATTTCAATTTGGCAAGACTGCCAGACCATTGCTAGGGCTGAGCATTGGACAACCAGTCAGCGTACAAACCTTCAATACTCTCAACAGGAGTCAGTCCATGTGGAAACTTGGGACATGCATAGAGAAATTGTCACCTCCATCATATACAGTGGAAATGAATAACCAAATATATCGATGCAACCACAGCTATATATGCACAACTAGTGAGGCTATTCCTTCACAACGCGAAGCTATTCCTTCATAGCAACTGGCCAGCCAGGAAGAAGGGATCTCTCCAGCTGTACTGAGTACAGAACTACCAGCAACCCCAGAGGTCCATGTTTCACCAACACCCGCAACAAAACTACAAAAGTTACCAGAACTGTGCCATGGGAATGGCACTCTCCATCAAGGAACATCACCCAGATAAATAGCCAATGTCAAAGCGAAAGTGTACCACTAAGATATCTGCATGATTTAGAGACTAGGTATGCAATGCAGGTGCAGAAGCTGATTAGTAGAACAAACAGCTGTTAACGCATGAGAACAGTGGGTGTATAGTGGGTAACTTGGGTAACTCACTTATATATGACTATGCATGAAAATTTGCCTTTTGTTTGCCAGGAAAAGACGGTGTTTGTGTCTTTGTTCGGTACGAAAAGGGGAGTGTTGGGCTTGAAATGAAATCAGTTCTACGTGTTCTATCTGGCTTTGTGTAGTCAGGTGACTTCTGCCATGAGGCTACTCTCTATAAGCAAACAACTTGAGATCAGTTCAATAAAGACCTACAATGAGAAAACACTGAGAAGATGTCTTTAAACACAAAACAACACCCACTTTTCACACTCTATTTTGTTCCCACACCTAAAATTAATAAATGAAGGTAAACATAATACTTAGAGAGTAAATGTTTTGGGACCAAGTATTTTTAATCAAGATAGAACAAACTGAAAGTTTACAAATGATTAAGCAGTTTATGATTGGAAAAATTTTGTCCAAACCTTCAGCAGTTATTTCTTAACAGGTGTGATTATTTGTACTGACAATGTTAATCCACATGGATAGAATTTTCTATTTGAAATTTCCAGCTTGCATGTTTTTGCCCTCCCCACTCCATGCAAATGGAGGAAAGCGGGCTGTGTTTAGAGGTTCAGGTGTGGCTAACGCACAGCAAGCATGCACTCTACTCTGAAGTGAGCTTCTGCTACCAGTAAAGTTAATTAACACAGGGAGATGATAGGTTAGCTATTCATTAGACAAAAATAGAGACCGAAACAATAATTTGTTGTGCTAAGGCAGCATAAGCCCAGTCAAAAACATGGTCAAAACAAAATAACACATTTCATGCCCTAATGAAATCACGCATTCCAGCTATTCCATCAGATATAGATCCAGAGTTGAAGGACATATGTGCAATGCCCAAAAAATAGTGTTGTGTGTCTCCATTTAAAGATAATATATGATTAGCAGTGGCAAAATCTGAGGAGACTCGAGACGCAATTAAAAAAAACAGCTGCAGCAATAAGATATCAACAGATGCACTAAACAAATTTGCTCCAGATTATGCCAGATATTTCATGCTGCTATACAAGTACTGCAAATTGTGAATTAAGCAAGTTACCCAATAAAACAGCACCATAGAGACCTAACTCTTAAGAAAAACAAACATTAAGCATTTCTGGTTTAAGAATAGCTGGCATGCATAAATGCAGTCATTTTTTTAAACTTATGCAGGAATCTGTTTTGAATGTGCAGCTCACAAGATAGACAAACCAAACAGACACATATTTTTAAAAGACAATAAGACATAACTGATAAAATATTTAGAGACACAATTTGTGTGTGTAAATGGGAGTTAAGAGAACTTTAGACTCTCAAAAAATATAAAGGCTAATATTGGGTTGCAACGAAAGGTGCATACATAAAAATTCCTTGGAAGCTGGAGAGATCCTAATATAGAATTTGAAGCACAAAACAAGCCATTCAGTCTAAATTTTGTATGCCAGCATGTATATTGCACCATGTGACCATCCTCCCACATTAAGTCTCTTCCCACATTGATTTGTATCTCCCACTATTCCAATGGTTTTCAAACTGGTATCCACAGCCCCTGGAGATCTATAGAGACTTTCCAGAATGTCCATGAACTAAACTCTCTCAGCCACAATCTTCATAAGAAACATAAGCCAGAATCCTCAGGTCCGTGAGCAGGGGGCGGGCCCCGTTCGCCCTTGCGTAAAATGACGCGCGGTGACCGGAGTCGGCAGTGCGCCCGCCGAACTGTCAAAGGCCTATTAAGGCCAATTAAATACTAATTAAGATAATTAACTGAGCTGCCCATCCAATCCTAAGGTTGGTGGGCAGGCAAAGAGCCAAGGCAGCCTTCGCATTTATCATGA
This sequence comes from Carcharodon carcharias, assembly GCF_017639515.1. Lineage (NCBI taxonomy): Eukaryota > Metazoa > Chordata > Chondrichthyes > Lamniformes > Lamnidae > Carcharodon > Carcharodon carcharias. The sequence goes on from NC_054471.1 coordinate 80,071,800, forward strand.
AACCTCATCCATGGGCAGGATGAGGTTTCATGAAGGTTTTTAAAGTTTAATCAAAATTTTTCATAAAATTCATTGACATGTCTCAGCTCACGTGACAGTGTCACATGGGGGGACATGTCTTAAAAAATGTTGTTTTCTTTATGAAAATTTTTAAAAATAAAAATCAGCTCTGTGCCTCAGGGAGATTTCTGCGCTCTGTCACATGCATGCGGGAAAGCGTGGAGGCCTTGACTCATCCTACTCCCCCCGCCTGCACAGGGAACGCTCAGTGCTTCCCGGTGCGCGTTCCGCTGGATGGGCCTTAATTGGCCCATCCACGTTAAATGGCGGCGCGCAGCTGATTGCGGGCGGAGATCGGCTGCATGCCCGCCTGTGCCTGCTCCCGCCCACCTACCCCAATGGGGAGAAAATTTTCCCCATAGAAGAAAGAGCTCCTAACTGATGAAACGTCAATACCTCTCCCCCAACCCCAAACCACCCACCACACCAAGACAAAGTCGATAAGCACCTTTGCTCTCTGCACTTAATATTATATCTGGGGTGTTCCAACCAGAGATTCATCATTTCTTTGTTCATTGACACATCAAAAATACAACATGCTAACATTCAGTTTGTGGTGAGGAATAGATAGATTAGCAGTTTAAAAAATTAAGCCTGGGTTTTAATGGAAACACTCTGGAGTGCATTTATCTTTTTTTTATTGTTATGCATAAATCTGCACACTGTTATATTGTTATGTTATTCATAAAGAGCTAGGAATTAATTGTTCTGTGAATATATATCCCACATTCACTGTTGTACTGCAGTCATGCTGAGTAACAATGTATCAGTCTATCCATCCATCAGCCTCATGGACAACTGAAAGAAGTTCATTCAATGAAGCTCCAGCATTTTGAGTCTAAAGCGTGATTATTTCTAACTTATAGGAACCAGAATTCATGGGACACACTCACACACATTTAATTATATAAAGTGGATGTGTTTTTTTTAAATTTATAGAATTATCCCGACCCTTTTCCGGATTGGTGAGAAATGAATCATTGGAAATCACCGATTGGACAAAGTTGTTGTCAATCAATTACAAATGGCATTTTTGAAGATCTCACTAAGGGCAGTCAGACAGCAATAAGAAGCAGGCACGCCCATCTCATTGATAACTTGAAAGCATTACAAAAACACTATTTACATGCAGCACTTTTATATAAAATATAATTTAGATGGTGCTCAGTGATTACAAATCCATTCGAAAAGGAGTCCTTCAACCAAAATATTTGAGAACCAAGATAAAAGCAAAAAACCGCGGATGCTGGAAATCCAAAACAAAAACAAAAATACCTGGAGAAACTCAGTAGGTCTGGCAGCATCTGCAGAGAGGAACACAGTTAACATTTCGAGTCCAAATGACTCTTCATCAGAACTAAGGAAAAATGGAAAAGAGGTGAAATATAAGCTGGTTCGGGGGGGGGGTGGTGGGACAGGTAGATCTGGAAAGAGGGCCAGTGATAGGTGGAGATCGCCAAAAGATATCTATATACAAAAGATCAAAGAGGTATTGACGGTGGTGATATTAGCTAAGAAATGTGCTAATGGTGACATTAAGGATAGAAAGCAGGATGAGCAAGGTACAGATAGCCCTAGTGGGGATGGGATGGGGGAAGGGATCAAAATACCTAAAAGGTAGAGATAAAACAATAGATGGAAATACATTTAAAAATAATGGAAATAGGTGGGAAAAGAAATATATAAATTATTGGAAAAAGGGGGATTGGAAAGGGGGTGGAGATGGAGGAGAGAGTTCATGATCTAAAGTTGTTGAACTCAATATTCAGTCCGGAAGGCTGTAAAGAGCCTAGTCGGAAGATGAGGTGCTGTTCCACCAGTTTGCGTTGAGCTTCACTGGAACATTGCAGCAGGTCAAGGACCGACATGTGGGCATGAGAGCAGGGTGGTGTATTGAAAATGGCAAGCGACAGGGAGGTCTGGGTCATGCTTGCGTGGGAGGGGGTTGAGGTGTAGTGGGTGATGGAGGAGTGGACCAGGGTGTCCCGGAGGGAACAATCCCTTGACCTAGGTTTTCCACCCACGGCGGTTGACAGGGCCCTCAACCGCGTCCGGCCCATCTCCCATGCAGCCGCCCTCACACCTTCCTCTCCCTCTCAGAACCATGATAGGGTCCCCCTCGTCCTCACTTATCACCCCACCAGTCTCCGCATTCAAAGGATCATCCTCCGCCATTTCCGCCAACTCCAGCATGATGCTACCATCAAACACATCTTCCCTTTGCCCACCCTGGCGACATTCCGTAGGGATCGTTCCCTCTGGGACACCCTGGTCCACTCCTCCATCACCCCCTGCACCTCATCCCCCTCCCATGGCACCTTCCCATGCAACAGCAGAAGGTGCAACACCTGCCCCTTTACTTCCCCCCTCTTCACTATCCAAGGGCCTAAACACTCCTTTCAAGTGAAGCAGCATTTCACGTGCACTTCCCTCAATTTAGTCTACTGCATTCGCTGCTCCCAATGTGGTTTCCTCTACATTGGAGAGACCAAACGCAGACTGGGTGACTGCTTTGCGGAACAACTTGGGTCTGCCCACAAGCATGACCCGGACCTCCCTGTTGCTTGCCATTTCAACACTCCACCCTGCTCTCATGCCAACATGTTCATCCTTAGCCTGCTGCATTGTTCCAGTGAAGCTCAACGCAAACTGGAGGAACAGCACCTCATCTTCCGACTAGGCACTTTACAGCCTTCCGGACTGAATATTGAATTCAACAACTTTAGATTCTGAACTCTCTCCTCCATCCCCACCCCCTTTCCGATCCCCCCTTTTCCAATAATTTATATATATTTTTCTTTTCCCACCTATTTCCATTATTTTTAAATATATTTCTATCTATTGTTTTATCTCTACCTTTTAACCTATTTTGATCCCTTCTCCCTTCCCATCCCATCCTGCTTTCTACCCTTAATGTCACCATTAGCGCATATCTTAGCTAATGTCAGCACCGTCAATACCTCTTTGTCCTTTCGTCTATGACATCTTTTGGCTATCTCCACCTATCACTGGCCCTCTACCCAGCTCTACCTGTCCCACCCCTCACCCCTTAAACCAGCTTATATTTCAGCTTTTTTCTATTTTTCCTTAGTTCTGATGAAGAGTCATTCGGACTCGAAACGTTAACTGTATTCCTCTCTGCAGATGCTGTCAGACCTATTGAGTTTTTCCAGGTATTTTTGTTTTTGTTCGAGAACAACCTCCTTATTCCCCTCTCCCTCATGTACTCGCTAATGCTACCTTCTTCAACCATGTTGTAGTGCGTTCCATATTCTCTGTGTAAACAAATTATTCCCAAGCCATTTATCTGATCTGCTGATAACTTTTTTTATAGTTATGGACCATATTTTACCCTGCCTCTACCTCCCAGTGGAAACATCTCTAAATCTTTACTTTCTAACACCTTCACAATTCTGAAGACCTCAGGTATTCTCTCAGCATTCCCTGTGAAAAAAGCACCAGCCAGCTCCAACTCAGTCATTCCTGTTAGTTGTATCCTGAGAAGCCTGGTACCAGCTTTGTAAATCTTTTTTTCTATTTTTTGCAGGGCTTCAATATTATGAATGTAGTATGCACGCCTGAATTGCACACATCCACCAAATGTGATTTAATCAACGTTTAAAATAAATATAACATTACCTCTCTATTCCTATAAAAAGTAAATGCAGTACTTTGCACCCTCTGGCCTTATCAACTTGTGGTGTTTCACAGGAACATTAAAAAAATGCCACTGAACCACATAAAGAGATATTAGGTCAGGTGCTATCATTATAGCATTTTTACTGCTTGACTGCTTTCCACAATCTTTTCACCTGGCCCCCAAGTAATCATGCCATCTCTCCTGCCCACCTCCACCACTAAAGCCTTCAGCATCGCATCTATGCCACTGAAACCCTCTCTCTGCCCTGGTGTTCAATTTTCTATGTATTAAGTTGCAGGGATTTTCTTCGATGCAGCTCTCTCTTTAAGAGGGACAGCCTGCTTTTAAGAAGAGCAAGATGGCTGCTCCAGATGGTTTGTGAACACCACCAATGGGCTCCCTGCTGGTGAAGAGGCAGCCAACAGGGTTAGAATTAAGACTGCCGTGCAGGACCCACTTACTACAATGGTTTCGATGAGGTGGGTGATCCGAGTTAGCATCTTGCCCACCTTGACCTGAATGGGCATGGGGCAGGTCACGAATCATGACCCTGTGCCGAAAAAACAGGGTGACCAAATTTCGAGTCCAACTTCCCACTTTCTGCCAGCTCAAGAGACTTTCATTACCTCCTACTCTTTGACTCCAATTTGTAACCTTCTTTTAATCTAACCTGTACCTTTCCCTTGGCTTAACACACTCTGACCTTGGGCATGACTCACACATATAGCACCTTATTGAAAGCTTTCAGGAAGCCTATCCACTGCATGGCCCTTGTACACTTTTTCTATTACTTCTTTGTTGAATTGAACAACATTACTTAAATATGGACTGCTAACATTGTATATTTGTTCAAAGAGAGAAAGGAATAGACTGAATAATTACAGGTCGATCAGCCTAACCTCGGTGGTGGGCAAATTATTGGAAAATATTCTGAGACAGGATAAACAAATTAATCAAGGGCAGTCAACATGGATTTGCTAAGGGGAAGTCATGTCTGACTAACTTGATTGAATTTTTTGAGGAGGTAACAAGGAGGATCGATAAGGGCAATTTATTTGATTTACTCGAAAATAATTTTAGCAAGGCTTTTAACGTGGTCCCACATGGTAGATTGGTAAGAAAAGTTAAAGCCCATGGGATCCAAGGGAAAGTGGCAAGTTAGATCCAAAATTATCTCAGTGGCAGGAAGCAAAGCATTATGGTGAACAAATTTCTTTGTGACAGGACAGTTGTTTCCCGTGCGATTCCATAGGGTTTATACTAGGTCCCCTTTCATTTCAGGGTGCATATCAATGTTTTAGATTTAAAGCTAGAAGTCTTGATTAAGAAATTTGCAGAGAGTACAAAATTGGCCATGTGGTCAATAATGAGGAAGAAAGCTGTAGACTGCCACTCCTACCAGGAGACCTGTTGTCATGGTATGCCACGCTCGTCTGTCCTGTGCCACCCTCACACATCCATCTCATCGGCACCTGCTCGGTGACGTCCGTCATCCAACTATGCCTAGGTCGATCCCTCTTTCTGCTGCCCTCCACTTTGCCCTCTAGGAGAGATCTCGGCAGCTTTTCAGCTCTGATTAAATGGCCAAAATACTGACATTTTATTTTCTGGATGTCACTTTTTAGAGTTCCTTTTTGCTTTTGCAATTTCCAGCACCTCTTTGCTGGTCTTATAGTCTGTATGTGAAATTTTTAGCATAAGTTTCAGCATCTACATTTCAAAGGCCTCTCTTTTCCTTCACAGATCATTATTTATTGTCCAGGTCTCTGAGGCATACAGAAAAGTGGATAGAATGTAGCATCTTCTAGATGAATTGCTCATCCAGGGAGCTGGTGCAGACATGGTGGGCCGATTAGCCTCCTTCTGTGCTGTAACAATTCTGTGATTCAGAGTTTTCCCTTGTTACAAGCTTGAGTTTTCTTGTTGTTAATACATCCTTCATCTTCACAGGATTACTTTTGGCTATTCTATCCTTCTAATTTCAGCATCGCATCTATCATCTTCTGTTATCATTTCTCCTAAATGGACAAACCGACCTGCTTGAAGACTGCAGGAAGATATCAATGGAATGATCAGGTGGGCAGAAAAGTGGCAAATGGAATTCAATCCGGAGAAGTTTGAAATATTGCATTCGGGGAGGCCAAACACGATAAGGGAACACACAATAAAAGGTAAGAAGCTGAGAAGTGTAGAGGAACGATGGGACCTTAGAGTGCTTGTCCACAGTTCCATGAAAGTAGCAGGAGAGGTTGATAATGTGGTTCAGAAGGCATACAGGATACTTCTCTTTACTAGCCGAAAAGAAGAGCAATGATGTTATGCTGGAAATGTATTATATGTTAGTTAGGCTGCAGCTAGAATACTGTGTATAGTTCTTGTCACCACATTACAGGGAAGTTGTGATCACTTTAGGGAGAGTATAGAGATTTACAAGGATGTTAACAGGAATGGAGAATTTTAGCTATCAACGAGACACTGGGAAAGATTGGATCAGCTGGGAATGACTCCTTCAGGACATAGGAAGATGAGGGGAGATTTAGTGGAGGTGTATAAGATTATGAGGGCCCTAGATAGAAAGGGGAGGAAGGACATGTTTGCCTTAGGAGAGAAGTTAATAACCTGGAGGTATAGATTTGAAGTAATTGGTAGAATTATTGCAGGGGAGTTAATGATTTTTTTTCACCCAAGTGTTGGGGGACTGGAACTCAGAATGGTAGAGGTAGACAACTTCATTGCATTTGAAAAGGATATGAACTTGAAGCACCATAACCTAGAGGGACAGACACCAAAAGCTGGAAAGTGGGATTGCTCTGTTTTGGTCGGCACAGACATGATGGGCTGAATAGCTTCAGTGCCACAAAACATCTATGTTTCTATGGGGACCTTCCTTTTAGAAGTCCATGACGACCATTTAATTATAATCTCCCTCTCTAGATAGTTTGTTATCTGTTACTTTAACAAAGATTCTGGTATCTTTTCTACTGCTGATATTGAGCAGAATGGTAGATTGTTTCACGGGTTAGTTATACTCCCATTTTCAGAGTATGGAATGCAATTGCTCTGATGAGAGGTCCTCAACCTGAAACATTGGGGTGGATTTTAACTCTCAGGCCCATTCAAAGCTGGAGTGCCCAGCACTGCGTAAGGAACCTAGACGTTTCAGCAGCCTATTTGCTTTTGAAAGCAACCATTGCATTTAAGAAGATAAGAAATAGGAGCGGAAGTCAACTAATCAGTTCCTCGAGCCTGCACCACCACTCAACATGATCATGGCTGGCCAACTGCCAACTGCCTCAACTCAATTCACCCACCGGCTCCGCATATCCCCTGATTCCCTGAAAGACAAAAAATCTAACCATCCCAGCCCTAAATGATATATTCAATGATGAAGCATCTACAACCATCTGTGGTAGAGAATTCCAAAGGTTCATAAACCTCTGATTGAAGAAATGTGTCCTCATCTTCATCCTAAATGATCAATCCCTTAACCTTGGATATGTCTCGGTGTTCTAGGTACCCCTGTCAGGGAAATCAACCTCTCCATGCCTACCCTATCAAGCCCCTTCAGAATCTTGAATGTTTCAATGAAATCAACTCCTATTCTTCTAAACTCCAGGAAATATAGACCCAAATTACTCAGACTCTCATCAGAGAACATACCTCTCTGGTGAACTGATCTAGTGAGCCTTCAGTGCATCACTCCTAATGCAAGCGTATCCTTCCTTATAAATGGAGACCAAAACTACACACATTACTCTAAGTGTGATTCCACCAAACCCTGCATAATTGTGGCAAGACGTCTTTATTCTTGTACTCCAATCCTCTTGCAATAAAGGCCAACATGCCATTTACCTTCCCAATTGTTTGGTCTACCTGTAAGCTAACTTTCCGTGTTCCTTGTACAAGTACATCCAAGTCTCTCTGAACATCAACATTTACAATTTTGCGTCTTTTAAGAAAAATCTGTTTTTCTATTCATACTACCAAAGTGAATGACCTCACACTTTCCCACATTATACTCCATGTGCCAACTCATTTAACATGTCTGTACCTCTTTGCAGACTCTTTGTGTCCTCCCATCTAACTTTGTATTGTCAACAAAGTGGTCTTTTGCCTAAATAGCTGAGACCCCAATGCGTATCCCTGCAGCACTCCACTAGTCACAGCCTGCCAACTTGAAAATGCCGTGTTTATTACTAATCTTTGCTTCCCATCAGTTAACAAATCCTCTATCCATGCTAATATATTATTCCTAACTCCATGAGCCCATATCTTGCGTATTTTGTAAGTCTTGATTGCCACATGTGTGAAGTCAATGACTGCCTGGACCTATGGGAAGGCAGCCAGAGCCACAAAACCGATTGCTCACTTAGTCTGAGTGGCCTCATAGGTTGCAAAGTGCATATAATCTCTGGCGCTGGCAAACATGTTGGTCAATTGTGAAATGCGCTTATGGCAGCACATTGCAAAATTTTACAAATAGTCCTGAAAATTCCTGGAAAGATGGAAGAAATTAAGGGCTTTGTGACTTTGACAGCCACTGGCCATGCATATTCATCTGGTTGTGGGCTCTGGTGGGCAGGGGGTGGGTGCCTTTTTGGGCACTGCTTGTCCACCAGAGAGTACCCCCTCTTTGGGTCCTGGCTGCCTGGCTCCAGCATCCCTGATCCCATCACATGTTTGCAATGGTGTCCTCATCTTGCAGGTGCAATCCCAGCAATGGCCACCACTAGCTGTGGCGCTGCTGAGCTGTCAGCCTCTGATTGGGCCAGCAGCCCTTGGGAATTGGCTGCCACCAGCAAAATGCAGCACAGCTCTTGCCTCACTGGCAAGGCAGAGTCGCCTCCCACTTTTGGCCACAGCAGTGGGATTTCTGCTGCCTCAGAAAAATTCCGGCCACAGTGTCAATTTAATTCAACCTCATGACCCATATTAAATCTGTCTGGTGTGCCTCTCTTTCAGGTATGCTTAACTGCGAGAGTTTTTTTAAATTCTTTATCAAAAGAGGTTTTTATTGGAAGTGGTCATGCGTAAAAGCAACATTTTTGTCATATTCTCATCAACAGCTACCAATGCTCAGTACAGGTGATTGTCAGCTGGTCTTGTGGCGCAGTTGTTAGCACTCCTGCCTCTGAGCCAGAAGCTCCAGGGTTTCAGACCCACTCTAGGACTTGATGGCTACGGAAGGCACATTCATAACATGGTCAAACAGGTTAAGCATTAACCTGTAAGTCCTTCCAGAACACATACAGCAGGTGGTAAGAGCAGGGCTCTCCTGATCAGTTATGCTTGATGCAGAGTGGTGCCCCTCAAGCTATAGCATTTGTGTCAAGCTAGCAACCTGTTCCAGGAGAAAAAAGCTATGGAAAACAGATGTAAACATGTGCTTTGCCTGCTTCATGCATCTCTAGATGGGCAATGTCTTCTAAGTCTAAGGGACAGTTCTCTCAGAGACTGCGGATTGGGAAATCACAGCCCAGAATTTGCTGGAGCGAGCCTTGAACATACACCCTACAGCTCAAATTAATGTTTTGTGTTGAAACTTGTTGGAAGAGAGAGCTAATAATGCACTGCATTAGTGAACAATCAGACAGTTTATCTCTTTTGCCAATGAGTTTTAAAGAGTGAGAAAGAAACAGGAACAATACAGAAGGAAACAGGGTGAATCAGTCAAACCTTATGTTATAAATTACTGGACTTTGCTATCTGCATTGAATTTAAAGGGAAGTTAACGTGCAAATTCTTCAACTTAACAGGGAAACTAAGGCTGAGATATGGTTTGTGTGTGGTATAATAGCCGTTTGCAATTCATGATATATATTATCTTCACCACACACGTTTCTGGACAATTTACACAGTACCATTAAACTTGTTATTTTCGCAGCAAATTCTGGCTCAAGGAGTTTGCAGCCTATGAATTTCTTCCCATTGAATTGATGAGTGCCAATCATGGGGATCCACAGTATCTCCACCTTCACTCCCTATGCAGTGTAATGAATAGACATTCTAATGAGTGATGTAGACTATGATGCACCTGTGACATTAGCAATCATGTGCTAGAGATTCTGTAGTCAGGAGATTTGCTTATTCAGTAACCCACCCTGTAGACATTGTATACACTGTAAATAAACTAGTTTTAAGTAAGTACCCAAGCATGGGTACAGTTCCTCTTTGCAAGATATTAGGCCTAGCACATTCCTCAAACACCCTATAAGTGGCATTCCACATTGTCAGTGCTGAATTGTGGAATCAGCCCAAAAATAGTGCATTATAAAGTGCATAAATATTCCTGGTGCCCAAGACTAGATGACTTCTCACTCTCAAACCAAGACAGTAACAATGCGAGACTAGCACGTGCTGGAGAAAACCAGGAGCTAGAGCTCTAGTGTAATAAAAGACCTGCTGTAGCTATGAAAACTATGAGCAGTAATAAATGACAATACATTCCATGCAGAGGAGGTAGCAATTCTACAGAGCTTGTTTCTACAATAATAATACTAAGATTGAATAAACATTAATGCCCTGAAATTATGCCATGACATACTAGCACATCAATGCAGAATATATTGTTGCTCTAACAGAGGTATTAACCCAATTATTTTAATCAACTTAATGCTTCCATGACAATAGGAGAGAATTGAATTTCAGACCATTGCATTAAAGGTTTGTGTGCTGGCATCGTAGTGTGTAATTTGTGAGCCTTAAACTCTTTTCTGTAACTGCTTTATCATCAGACAGGTACTAAAATCAATTTAAAAAGCTGAAAGCTTAACTGCATTATTTATTGCAGCAGAAAATATGTCTTCTTTTTAACTGTAATGAATTGAAAAATATTCCAGATAAATAACAAAACATCAAAAGATCCCTCCTTGTCATTTTTCCCACCCATTCTGAATCAAGCTACCTCTTTAAAAAAGACTGATATATGACAAACTACTTGCTTGCAAGGAAATTTGATGATTTTTACTGATTGTTCAGGTATAAAACTTTCCAATTTGGCCTTGATATGATAGGAACATAAGAAATAGGAGCAGGAATAGACAATGTGGCTTCTCAAGCCTGCTCTGCCACTTACTTAGATCATTGCTTTTCTTTCACCTTAATTCAACTTTTCTGCCCGATCCCAATATGCCTTGAATTCCTTAGCATCCAATATTCCCTTAGCATCACAACTAATATCACACTGTTCAATGCACCAACAGTGTTATCTGACATCAATTTTTTTTGCTTCAATGGTTCAAATAATGATCTCCTTCCGTTCAGAGACTAAATCTACACAGAATATCATGATAATTTTGCATGATACAATGAAAGCAGAATCAAATTCTTCAGTCATGTGTTCAGCGGTGAAGCAGAATCATCTGATCCATGGAGAGTTGAAGCCACTGCAAACACTGCTGATCCTTCAAATGTGCAGGGAGTCCGGAGACTGCTAGGACTCGTCATGTACTATAGTCACTTCATCTTGACCTCTCTACACTATCTGACTACATCACACAAACATCAGATCAAACAACGGTTGTCAGCAAGTTGCACAAATGCCTATTTTGACCCTGAGAAAACCACCCAGCTAGTTATAGATGCAAGCCTAGTTGGATTAGGTGCCATTCTCGTGCAGAAAGACCAGGCAGGGAACCCGTCAATTGTTGCAATGGCAAGATCATTAATGCCCATAGAGCAATGTTATTCACAAACAGAGAGAGAGGTGCACTCTCAATCACATGGGCTATCTTACCACTTTCATCACTACTTGTAGGGAAGCAAATTTGAATTAATAACCAATCTTAGACCACTAGTAAGCTTGTTCAACAATCCTCATGGCAAGCCACCCACTCGAATAGAACATTGGTTACTCAAACTACAAGAATATGAGATCCATGTTGAGTATCAGCCAGGTAAACCCAACCCAGAAGACTTTCTTTTGTGACATCTGTTGCCAACATTCAGTGCTACTAGTCATGAGGAATAGGTTGCCAAACAACATCTTAACTACTTAAGCCTAAATGTGATGCCAAAGTCACTAAAACTAACTGACATCAAAGCGGCAATGAAAAAGATGAGGTGTTGCATGTATGTATGATAGCTATGGAATCACAAAACTGGAAGGTTTGATTAAAAGAGCATCTACAAATGAAATCGCTGACACACCACAAGGTCTTCACAATGTTCAAAATTAGCTTACTGTTACAGCCACATCTGATATCGTGTTCCACAATAACTGTATTGTCATTCCACTATCATTGAGGGAACGTGTTGTCGATGTAGCACATGAAGGTCACCAGGCAATTGTCAAAACCAAACAACTCCTTCAGGGAAAGGGATGGTTCCCAGGAATTAACCATAGGGTAGAGCATAAAATCAATCAGTGTTTGCCATGTCAAGCAACCATAATGTCAAATCTTCATGACGCTCGCAAAATGTCTGAACTATCTTCAGGAACATGGATTGAAGTTAGTACTGATTTCACAGATTTGCCCACTGGTGAATACAGCTTATTGTCATTGACAGCTACAGCAGATTGCCAAAGAATAGCATTAGTTATGTCTAATTCAACGAAAGCAGTCATCCTAAAGATTGACCAGATTTTCGCTATTTTTGGAATTCCTCCAATGTGAGAAATGACAATGGACTCCCAATCAAAAGCCATGAGTTCAGTAAATTTGTGAACTATCTAGGTTTCACTCATCAAAAAAATCACACCGTTGGCCAAAACTAATGGAGAAATCAAGAGATTTATGTGTAACTTGAAAAAAGGGATACATACATCTACAGCTGAGAGCAAGTCATGGAAGCAAGATTTGTATCGCTTTCTTCACAATTACAGCGTGACTCCTCACTCGACTACTGGAAAGGCTCCAGCTGCACTCACCTTTGCAGATCCTATGTGCACATGTATTCCTGAGCTATCTCGCAGAGCTGATGATCAACATCTACATGAACATGATCAAGAAGAGAAAGGTCAAATGAAAGTAAATACAAAACATGAAATTCAGAGCTACACCACTAAAGCCAGGAGATAAAGTGCTTATGAAATGTAATGGTCATGTTGAAAAACAAATAATCCCTTATGACATCCAGCCATTTGTTGTGCAACACAAAAGGATCAATGATCACTACTAAGCATGGTTCACATATCATCACATAAAATGTGTCATTCTCTAAAGCACTGAAAATACCATTCTCAAGCATTGAACCCAATTCAGACATTGACTATTCAGATGAAGAACATTAGTTAAATGAAACGATACCTGATGTCAAATGATATGAGAGAAAACACCCACCATACTTATTGATTACGTGAGGAAGTGAACTATTGGTAAATAAACCTTTCATTTCATTGTATAAGACTGAGTGCATTGTTAAACCAATGCAAAGTTTGCCTACGTTATAATGTTACTGGTGAAATTGAATGTTCAAGTTATATGTAAGTTTATTGTTTACACTTTTGGAAATAAACCATTGAATAATGCTATAGCTTTCATTTACTAAGAAGTGGAGAGATGCAGTGTATTGAAAGTCACATTGTGCATTTTTCCCACTTAATACCTTACTGAATATCTGATTGTTTCTTCCTAAGATCTTCACAGTCAAGTTCGTAAATCTATTTTCACTTTTCAAGTCCTCTTCAGGCTTTCTTCTTCCCAATGCAGCTCCTCACTCCTTTACTATCACACCCGTTATTCTATCAAACTCTGGTGGTAGATAGGCATGTGAACCCTATCATTTGTTCATAAGAATCCTCACCCACAATTTATGAGCAGAATATCCATGAAGGGAAACTTGTAAATGTGTAGCACTGTCACTTTTCAACAATCTCTAGCTGCTTGAGAGGACTCCATCTCATCTGCATCATGGTCAAAATAACAACAAGCCACTGATTATTCCAATGCGTCCAAATCGAGCTTTGGACGAAATTTTTAAAAATCAAGAGAGCCACCAGCAATCAGTAGCTGTTGAGATATGCAGCAATTGTGCTCTAAATGAAGAGCAGCAGGGTTTGTTTTATTTATTGGATAACTGATGTGATTTAACCAGTGGGTGCTGGTGTACATGGTCCTTGGATTTTTTGCTCCAAAGCCCTGCCTCCAATACATTCAACCTGCCTTCTTTGTCATAGTGATTGAAAACTACATCAATTCTTTCACATGCTTGGGTGCTTAATGGAGTGGTACACATTTTTCATAAGCTCACCAAACATCTGGGCAATGCAGCTTAACACCTGGATAAAGATAAAAGCTGTTGCTGGAAAATCAACTTTAAATTCAGCAGGCTTTGGTAAATCTCTCTGGAGAGCTCATAGGGAAAAGAAAAGTCGGGTGACTTATTGCATGTCTCCAAAAAGTAACAAGTAGATACTCGAATATTTCTCTGCATCAGGCAACTATTTTTGATTCTACAATTGTGGGAAGCTCACTCGTTTGTGTTAACATTTCTTTTTCATCTTGTAAAAAGGTTTGAAACAACCAACAATGCTTACTTTTGGTCCGGTTTCTACAAAAGTAACTTTCAAAAAGTGCTAAGCACAAAAAGGGGAATCTGGACATTTTGAAATGACAAAAGTAGAAGAGAAGAGTTTAGGGAGAGAATCTTCACTGGTTTCATTGAGCAGATGAGATTTTTTTTAATGCATTAGTCAGGTAATTACTGTTTAAGCATGCCACCAATCTGTTTTCCATCAATGTCTGCCATGCCTTTAATATTCAAAAATGTCCTAAGAGACTTCACAGGAGTGTTATTAAGCAAAGATTAACGGTAAGCCAAAGGAAATGCTAAAATTTATTCTTTCATGAGAAGTGGGTATCACTGGCAAGGCCAGCATTTATTGACCATCCCTAATTACCCTTGAACTGAGGACTTGGAGTCACATATAAGCAGATATCCTAAGATGGCAGATTTCCTTCCCTAAAGGGCATTAGTGAACTAGATGAGTTTTTATGACAATCAATGATAGTTTCATCATAGTCACCATTACTGAGACTAGCTTTATATTTTAGATTTATTAAATTGAAATTCCACCAGTTGCCATGATGGGATTTGAACCCATGTCCCCACGGTATTACACGGAGCCCCTGGATTACTGATCCATTGACATTACCATTACACTATCATCTCTAAGGTATATTAGGATGGTTGACTAAAAGCTTGGTTAAAACTTTAGGGTTTAAAAAGGGCCTTAAAGGATTCAGAAGAGAACTTGGATGTGACGATGTTTCTAAAGCATCACCAGGTCTTAACTGTTCTTCATCTGAAGAAAAATATAATCCTCCAAGCCTATCAGGCCAGCATTTGCTAATTGTAAAGAACATAATAACATAAGAAATAGGATCAGGAGTAGGCTATTTAGCCCCTTGACTCTGCTCTTCCATTCAATAAGATCATAGTCGATCTTGAAAACTCCTGAAAACTCAATTTTCCCACCTGCTCCCCATATCCTTGAGAGACCAAAATTCTTTCTACCCTAGCCTTAAATATATTCAAATATGGAGCATCCACAACCCTCTGAGGTAGAGAATTCCAAAGATTCACAATCCTTTGAGCGAAGTAATTTCTCCTCATCTCAGTCCTAAATGATCAGTCCCTTATCCTGAGACTGTGACCCCGTGTTTTAGATTCCCCGATCAGTGGACCCAATCTCTCAGCATCCACCCTATCAAACCCCTTCAGACTTTGTAAGTTTCAATGAGATTGTCTCTCATTCTTCTAAACTTCACAGAGTATAAGCCCAGTTTACTCAGCCTCTCATCATAGGACAACCCCTTTACCCAGGGGCCAATTTAGTGAACCTTTGCTGTACCACCTCCAATGCAAGTACATCCTTTCTTAAATGGGGAGACCAAAACTACACACTGTATTCCAGATGTAGTCTCACCAAAACCCTGTACAACTGTAACAAGACTCTTTTATTCTTGTACTCAAATCCTCTTGTTTTAAAGGCCGACATGCCATTTGCCTTCCTAATCACTTGCTGCACCTGCATGCTAACTTTCTGCATTCCTTGTACCAGTGCAGCCAAGTCTCTTTCAACATCAATACTCACAAGTTTCTCACCTTTGAAAAATATTCTTATGACCAAAGTAAATAACTTTACACTTCCCTGTATTATACTCCATCTACCATCTTGTTGCCCACTCACATAACCTGTCTATATCTCTTTGCAGCCTTACTGTGTCAGGCCCACAGGTTACCTTTCCACCTAGCTTGGTATCATCAGCAAACTTAGATACATTATTCCCTGTCTCTTCATCTAAGTCATTCATATAGATTGTAAAAAGCTGAGGCCCCAGCACTGATCCTTGCGGCACTCCACTATTCACTAACTGTAACTTGGAAATGCCCCATTCATGCTCACACTTTGTTTTCGATTTGTTAACCAATCTTCTATCTATGTTAATATGTTACCCCCAATTCCATGAGCCTTTATTTTGCCTATTAGTCTTTTGTGCAGGATAGTTATATCCTCAAAAACCTCTAATAAATTTGTCAAACAGGATTTTCCTTTAGTAAAACTATGTTGAATTGTTCTAATAATATTATGCTTGTCTAAGTGCATTGTTAACACTTCCTTAATAATAGATTCCAGCATTTTCCCAATACCAGATGTTGGGCTAACTGGATTGTAGTTCACTGTTTTCCCTCTCCCTCCTTTCTTGAAAAACATAATGTCCCAATTTCCAATCTTATGGGACCATTCCTGAATCGAAGGAATTTTGGAAAACTATAGCTAGCGCATCCACTTTCTCAGCAGCTACCCCTTTTAGAACCCTAGGGTACAGGCCATCAGATCCCAAGGATCCCTTAAGTTTCTCAAATACTTAATCTCTACCGATATTAATTTTTCTAATTCCTCACTTGTTTAGCTCCTAGGTTGTTGTTAGTTTCTGGTATGGAACTTGTGTCTTCTACTGTGAAGACAGACACACAATATTTGTTCAATGCCTCTGCCAATTCCTCGTTCCCCATGATAATTTCTCCTGTCTTTGCTTCTAAGGGATCTTTGTTTACTTCAGCAACTCTCTTCCTCATTATATACTTACAAAAGCTCTTATAATCTATTTTTATGTTACTGACTAACTTACTTTCATATTCTATTTTTTTTTCTTTTATCAACTTGTTGGCTCCCCTTCGCTGTTTTCTAAAACACTCCCAATCCTCAGAATTGTTACTGTTTTTTTTGTAATATTGTAAACCTCTTCTTTTAATTTAATACTATCCCAAACTATCCTGAGTGAACCATGGGTGGAACTTTATTGCTGAGTTTTTGTTTCTCAATGGAATGTATTTTTCTTGGACACTTTGAATTGTTTCTTTAAATGTTTCCCACTGTCCATTTACCTCCATACCTTTTAGTCTATTTACCCAATTAACCTTAATTGGATATCCCTTCACATCTATGAAATTAGCTTTGTTTAAGATTTGTGTTTGTGTTTGGGATATGTCACTTTCAAACTTAACATGGAATTCAATGGTCACTATTTCCCAGTGGATCTTCTGCTATGACATTGCTAATTAACCCTGCTTCATTACACAATACTTGCTGTAAGGTAGCTTTATCCCTGGTTGCAGATAGGAGATAAAAACTGTACACAGTACTCTAGGTGAAGCCTCATCAATGCTTTGAACAGTTTGTAGCAAGACTTCTCAACTGCTATACCCTTGCAATAAAGGCCAACATTCCATCTGCCTTTCTAATTACTTGTGAACCTACACACTAACTTGTTTGATTCACTTATAAGTATACTCAGATTCCTCTGTATTGCAGCGCTCTGCAATCTCTCTCCATTTAAATAATATTCTGCTTTTCTATTCTTCCCACAGAAGTGGACGTCCTCACATTTTCCCACATTATACTCCATCTGTTAATCACTGTATGGTAACAAATTTGACTACAATACACTCAGTCCCTTCATCCAAGTCATTAACAAAGACTATAAACTGTTGAGAGGCCCCAGCACTGATCCCAGTAGCAGCCAATTGGCTACAGTTTGTCAACCTGAAAATGACCAAGTTACCTTAGCTCTGTTTCCTGTTGATTAGCCAATCCTCTATCCATGCTAATGTGTCACCTTAACACCATGAGCTCTTGCCTTGTGTAGTAACCTTTAATGTGGCATCTTAACAAATGCCTTTTGGAAATTCAAGTACACTCCATTGACTGGTTCCCCTTTCATCCACCCTACTTGCTACATCTTCAAAGAACTGTAATAAATTTGTCAAACACGATTTTCCTTTCACAAAACCATGTTGACCCTGCTTGATTTTATGATGATTTTCTAAATGTCTTGCTACTTCTTCCTTGATAATGGATTCCAGCATTTTCCCAATGACAGATTTTAGGCTAATTGGCCAATGATTTCCTACTGTCTTCCTCCTTCCTTGAATCGAACTGTTACATTTGTGGTTTTCCAATCCACTGGGACTTTCCAGAATCTAGGGAATTTTGGAAGATTGCAACCAATGCATACACACTCTCTAGAACTACTTCTTTAAGGACCTTAGGATGTTGGCAATCTGCTTCCAGACACTTGTCAGTGTTCAGTCCCATTAGTTTACCTGGTACTTTTTTTTTCTAATGATCGTGATTGTTTTAAATTCCACCCTCAGTTTTGCCCTTGATTTTCTACTATTCTTGAGATGTGTTTAAATGTCTTCTACCATGAAGCCATTTACAAAATAATTGTTGAAAGCCTCTTCCATTTCCATGTTTTCCATTATT
This sequence comes from Carcharodon carcharias, assembly GCF_017639515.1. Taxonomy (NCBI): domain Eukaryota; kingdom Metazoa; phylum Chordata; class Chondrichthyes; order Lamniformes; family Lamnidae; genus Carcharodon; species Carcharodon carcharias. The sequence goes on from NC_054471.1 coordinate 80,090,213, forward strand.
AACTTCCAGTCTCATCCTCTACGGGACCAAAGCCTCCTTTAGCTACTCACTTCCTTCTCATATACTTGAAGGAGATCTTCCTACCTGTTTTCTTTATATTTCTTGCTTGTTAACTTTCATGTTCTGATTTCTCCCTTTTAATTCGTATTTTAGTCATCCTTTGGTGATTTCCTAAATTTTCCCAACCATCTGGCCTACCCTAATAATCTTTGCAACATTGTATTCCTTTTCTTTCAATTTTATACCATTCTTAACTTCCTTGGTTAGCCATGGATGGTGCATCTGTCTCATCGAGTCTTTATTTCTCAATGAAATATAGCTGTGTTGAGTGTTATGAAATATCTCCTTAAATATATCTGCCACTGCTTCCCTACCATCCACCTTCTAGCTTATTTGCCAGTCTATTGTAGCCAACTCAATCTTCGTGCCCTTGTAATTGCCTTGATTTAAGTTTAAGCCATGGGTTTCAGACCCAATTTCTCACCCTCAAACTCAATGTAAAATTCTATCATGCTATGATCACTCTTATCCAGAGGATCCTTTACTATGAGGGCATTAATTAATCCTGTCTAATACACGTTACTAGGTCTAAAATAGCCTGCTCCCTGGTTGATTCTAGAATATATTGTTTCAAGATCCTGGGCTGGATTTTACAGCTTCCTGCCTGGCATATTTTTGTTGGGGGGGCAGGGGGCAGTGGGGGGGGGGGGGGGGGGGGGGGGGGGGGGAACAGTGGACATAAAATATGATGGGGGCCCTAGGCCAACATCTTCTTTTCTACTCCTGAGTTGTCTCCCATAATTTGGGGGTTGGGTGGGAAATCAGCAGCCTACAAACCTTATATAAATAAATAATTGGGGTCAATTAAGCTTGTTTACAGGCTAATTGACACAAATATTATGCTACCCACGCCATGACATGCCAGGCAGACAGGAGTAGACAGCCCATTAAAAAAAAATAAAAGGGCAGAAAGGAAGGGGAGTACTATCTTCAGGTCTTTGGGAAGGGTGCCCTTTGTGCACCACCCCCAAAACCACCCTCCCTTCCTTCCTGCCTGCATTGCAATACCCGCATCTCCACCCATCTCGTTCCCCCACTCCCTAAGGTGCCCAGTCACTCCCTGCCCAATATTTATGGGAGTCTGGGGTCCAATAGGGCCTTTGCCCTGGGCCTGCTGGCTGTCCTAGCAGTGCCCACCACTGGGCTCTGGTGCTGCCAGGACAGCAAGAGTTGCCAGCCAAATAAGGTGGGACTTCTTCCTGGTGAGAAGCGGTTGTCCCCCACTTTCTTTGCAATTGTTGCCCACAGCGTGTTGTTGCTGTGGGGTAGACTTTTTTTACATTGTTCAGTTTCTGACCAACTTTTTAGTCGGGGGCTAGATGAGCAGTGTGCACCCCCTGTAAAATCCAGCCCACTCTCCAAAATGCCCCAAGAACTCATCCTTAAAGCTACTTTTGCCATTTCGATTCTTCCTGCCTATATAAAGATTAAATTGCCCTCAATTTTTATGCAATACCTTCCTTAAAGGCCCCCTTTCTTGATTTATACTCTCTCCTACAGTGTTATTACTGTCAGAGGGTCTATAAATTACTTTCACCAGTAACTTCCTTCCCCTTTTTTTCTTATTTCCACCCAAAGCTGATTCCCCATCTTGACTTTCCGAATGAAGATCATTTCTCACTACTGTACTCATGCTTTATTATCAGAGCTACCCCAGCTCCTTTTCCTTTCTTTCCCCATATATTTCTGAAATGTCAAGTATCCTTGAATATCCTGTTCCCAGCCTTGGTTACCTTGCAACCATATCTCTGCATTGGCTATCATATTATCCCCATTTATTTCAATTTGTGCTATCAGTTCATCCATTTTGTTATGAATAATATATGCATTCAGGTAAAGTTTTTAAATCTATCTTTTTACTATTTTTTCCTGACCTTATTTTCTGGCGCACTCTTATGTTTGTATGCCCTGTAACATTTTGGTTATCATTACCCATATCGCTACCCTGCACTATTCCCTTGTCCTTTCACATTAACTTTCTAAATCTCCCCTCACCTGATCCCTCCACCCCCCACTATTAAGATTAAAGCCCTCTCTACAGCCCTATTGTTTTCCAACAATTTTCTTCGAGGAATGTGACCAGCAATGGGATTGTTTCTGAAAAGGAAAAATGCTACAATTTAATTTATTTGCAAGTTTGCCCCCAGGCTACAAAGTAAGAGTGAAACTGAGGAAACAGATGGTGCACATAATATAACATCCCCTGTATATTGGGCCTAATGAAGTACAGGTTGGATCTACAAATTTTCATGCCAAACAGTCATAAAATTTTGAGTTGACTCACTGCCTCTAGTGAGAAGCCCCACTGATGGCTTCAGATATTCAGAATTTCAACAAAGGGAGATAATGATTAGTATTATATGTGTCTGTCAAAATGTTCTGAAGGGAGTGTTGGTTTATATTGACACTAGTAATGAATCTCTCAACACTTTTTGTCAAGCATTCTGAGTGACATGCCAGTGCCTTTCAAGATAATTAATATTCGTCATTTTAAAGTCATGACAGAATTTATGGGAAAAAATTGTCAACATTTACGAGCACATCTCAATTAAAAAATAAAAACTAGTAAAAAAAAACCTTAATCCTGCACCATTATTTCAAAAAATAATGATATTGAGCTATTTCATGTAAATCACTGAGTGCTTATTGAAGCCTAACGAAACATATCAATTATATTAAGCCGTGACTTTCAAGTGCTGCTATGGGCTATTTTGGTTAGCAAACTCATGTTGAAATTCCTTAGTGTATTAAATATAGCACTGAGTGGAATTTAAGCCTCGCTGTTTGAAATTCTCAATGAATAATTCACCCCTTATGAACTAAGAAATGTAGAACAAGGTAAGGACATCAGCTTATTATTCTAAAGTACTTGCTATAAGACTGTTTTCCCATTACATCATAGGGGAACATCAATCCCATTACCTGTGCATTGTTTCAGTTTCAGATTTGACTAGAACCTAATGTGCTATGCATTAAGCTGAGCTCCTGCAGTATCATCCTATGGCTACATTCATTGGCCAGTTTTTTTTTCAGTTTCTTTAAAAACATGCAATACTGCGATCACATAGTTTGTGCATGCTCAATAATTCTTCCTGCTGAAATGTTTTCAAAATAATCCTTTTGGCTAAGGTTGCAGCCTGTATAATGTACCTTTCTTTGGGTGGAGTTGGGAGGGGGTGATGAAAGTGAAAGTCCTTTGCCAAAGAGTTGGCTTGCAGACTTTGGTCTCCACACAATTTGTCCAAATTTAACTTCATCATTATTTCACTATACGTGTCTAAAGCCCAACACAGGTTCTCATAAGTCAGAGCATTTTGACCGTGTTAACTCCAATAATTGTATATAAGGGAAGAATGAGTCTGAAGCTAGTCTTTTACCCCAAGCAGGTTTATTCTTCAGCCAGCTCAACAGAGTGATTAACTCCCAGTTCCTTTTCCCACTCGAATGTTACAGATGCACCTATTTATGGGTGAACCAATGCCCATCACCTGTTTTAATAATACAAGTGTTTTAACAATGTATTGGAATACTTGTTTTTTTCACTGGTTTTGGTTTTACTTCCTCGTTTTTCCATTTTTTTGTTTGCTTTTTCATGGCAGCTGTTCATCAGTCTGCCATTCACACTTGCTCTAGACGCATCTTTTGTTTCTTTACTTGTCCCATGATCACTCCCTTTGGCCCTGCACCAACACTTTTGTCATTTAATCTTTTTTGCCTTCCAATCTATTGCAAAGGTTCCCATTTTGTTCCTTCTCCCAGGCAACAAGATGTTATTGGACCTTGACAATGTAATTGCTGAAACATTGACACTATGGATAGATTTTATATATTAGGAAGCATGGTGCAAGGCTTCACTCACCAGAAGTCGATTTAAAAGTTTGCTTTAATAAGAGGAAAATCACATGGAACACACTAAACTCTTGCCAAGTCCCTGAAATGATTTCCCAGTGGGCAAACGTCTATGTTGTAAGGCAATGGAGCCAAAGCCACTGAAAGAGGCCATTTGGCCAATTAAGTCAATACTGGCTCTTTGCTGGATAAATCTAAAACTAATCCCAGTGGTCTGCTCATGTTTCATGTGTCTAATTCGGCTTCAAACATTCATCCACTTTTTCCTTAAAATATATTGATTTTTGACTCAAGCACTCCCTCTGGTAAGCATTCCATGTCTCAAAGCTTTTCCCCTGACCTCGCCCTGCATTCTCAGATGATTTTAAATTGTTAACATCTTGGTACTGGTCCCAATCAGAGGAAAAGCTCCTTCCCTATTCATCCTATCAAGATTCTCCAAAATTTAAAATACCTTTATTAAGTTTGCTTTAAAGAGTCCTAGCCGGATTTTCCGGCCCCACCACAGCTCATACGGCAAGCCGTTCAAATGTCCATTGACTTTGGCGGATCGGAAGATCCCACCAGCAGGAAAGGCTGGAAAACTCCGGCCATTCACAACTGGAATTTGATATTTCTGGTAGCATCTGGTGAATCTACACTCTATGCTGTCTATGGTTTTAATATCCCTTGTACAAGAGGCTGCCCAAAGCTGTATACAATACTCAAACTGTGGCCCAAACACAGTTTTGTACAAATTCATCATTACTTCTTTGCTCTGATACTTCATAGCCATATTAATTAAAACCTAACTGTGGTTCTCTTATGACAATGTTTTATCTACTCTCACTTTCAGGGAATTATGTATTGAACCAACAGGTCTCTTAGTACACCAACACCCTAAAGCGCACACCCATTCTGTTGTATACTTCTCCCTTTACTTACTTTATTTTAAAAAAGATGCATAACCCCACATCATAACGCATCTCGCTATTGTACTAAGCTCTCAACGTCACCCTGAAGTTCCTTGCAATCCCCTTCGCCATTTGTCAAATTCCCCATACGTAGGTCCCAAGAACATTTTGAGATTGCTTTGTAGCCAAAGTCCAAATCATTGATATATCCAGAGAAGAAAAATGGACAAGCATTGATTCCAGGGGTACAGAACTTCCAGTCCTTTCCTAATCCAAGCACCATCTAGTTATTGTGTCTCATTGTTTTCTGTCAGCTAACAATTCCAATTGCAATATACATCCAAATTTTTCTAATGTGCCTCCTATACGGCAACTTATCATACGCCTCCTGAAATTCCACTTGACATTGCATCTACACTATTTGCCTTTACCTGTCAATACACACTACAGACATTTGTCTAACCTGAGTTGCATTTAACAGATTCCTGCTGGTTGTTTTTGATTAACCCATGCGTTTCCAAAAGCTCATTAATGTTATCTGAAGTTGTGGATTCAAAGCATGCCCAGTGTGTAAGATGAATAAACAAAAACAGAATTACCTGGAAAAACTCAGAAGGTCTGGCAGCATCAGCGGAGAAGAAAAGAGTTGACGTTTCGAGTCCTCATGACCCTTCGACAGAACTTGAGTTCAAGTCCAAGAAAGAGTTGAAATATATATATATTTCAACTCTTTCTTGGACTCGAACTCAAGTTCTGTCAAAGGGTCATGAGGACTCGAAACGTCAACTCTTTTCTTCTCCGCCGATGCTGCCAGACCTTCTGAGTTTTTCCAGGTAATTCTGTTTTTGTTTTGGATTTCCAGCATCCGCAGTTTTTCTGTTTTTATCTCTGTGTAAGATGAATGGTTTGTTTATGGTTACACAGCACTTACAGTTCTGCCTTCTTCAACAAATTTACTGTATTGGTTAAGATCCAATTCAATGACACAAGATGCATACTTGGAGAGAATTGAAAAAATGTGCCCAGTACCTTTAGTATTGGACTTTGACTGGTGATTGATCTTCGTGGAGTTCAGCTCACTGATGCAGAAACAATTACTTTTCTACTCCCCTATCCAACAATTTGGTATAAAACGTTGAAAAAACATGGCCCAAGCGGGCCACAGAGTGGTTGAGTTGCAAGCACAATGTCTATGCAGTCTGGTTTCTAATCAGACCGGGGAAGCATCAAGCAAAGGCAAAACAGCTATCTAAGAATAGGAAACCGATTGGGGTTAATTTTGTGAGGACAGCTATAACATTCTTTCATCGATGCTTGGAGCAGTTCTTAAGTCCATCATGTTTGAGGTTAAGTGCCTGGCTTGCAGAGGCTTAGAAAATCAATACAGGAAAATAAGAATGTACGAAAGAAAGGCAAAACCTCAAAAATCAATATTTTTTTTACGTGAGAAGAGAGTTTCTGTATAATTAGGCCATTGTATGCAGGGTACATTCATTAAATAATAAATCAGTGATTCTTATACATGGAATGTCAGGAGTGAAAGTAGAGAGAAAAAAGACACAAAAAAGGGAAATAAGACAAAAGAATGATTTACAGAAAAGTGAACCAAAAAGAATGAAAGACTCTCAAAATGAAAAAAAAGGCTTGAGGAAAGGAACAATACTTTTAAAGGCAAGTTCTTGTTTCTATTACCAGTTAGACTCTGGAAGCGATGGAATTATTAACTGTGGTCATATTAATTTTCACAATGTTCCCCTTCCTGTTGACTCAATGTGTTACTCCAGTGAATGCAAAGTCATTGTGACTATGAGGGCCCCAGATCCAAACACTGATCTGTCAGCTGATCTCTGCCAGGGGATTGGCAGCAGCCAACCATTCTGCTCCTAGTCATGGTCGCAGGATATCCCTGTGTCAGCATCAGGTGAAACCCCAAATCAGATTCAGCTGAGATACCCTCATGGTAAAATAACTATCAACAGTCATCATCAAAACTCATATGAATATAAAGTGTCCTTGGCTATGGAACCATACTGCGACAAGAAGTCAGGACTTTCAGGAGCAGAGGAGCAATGAGAAGACTAGTGATTTAAAAAAAATTCTCACGGCAGTTGTGATATAGCATTAGTGTGTTGCATTATGGTATAATAGATCGTTCATTTACAAGCCTCTGAAGATCCTAATTAAAATGCAAGGACAACACTAATTGTTTTACATTGTTCCCAGACTAGCTTGAAATATTTTTCTTAATTTACTATTAGATGAGGTTATTTATGGGCGCATCTGTCAGTGTGTGGCTTAGATTTACCAGAGGCTTCAATCAAACACAACATTTTTATAGACTTACATTACTAAGCTCCTTAATTAGATGTAAATTACACTTAATGGTGATCTTTTTCAGTCCAAGAGTAAATGACTAACATCTATAGTGATAAGTGCCAGCATTCTATTAGACATTCGACTTTCATTAAATGTTCACGGCTCCCCCAAGATATGGTGTTTTGTAGGAAAATATACCAGATCTGCAGTCATTTCACACAAAGTCATTATTGTGTCTTGTTGGTATAATGATGATGACCTAACAGTACAAAAAGTACATTAAGATCATATGATAAATAGACATGAACAAGACTGCTTGACCCATCTTCACTCATCACAACTTCCAATTGTCTCTTCAATGATTCCTCTACTCTACTCGGAGGTCCTTTGCAATTGTTAACCACCGTCCACCATGCTATTCACCTTCTCAGAAGTTTCAACTAGATTGGTCAGACATGCCTTAACCTTCACAAATCCATGGTCATTCTCAAGATCAGCTGTTCAGTAACTCTTGTCTCTAACAATATGTTCCAATAACTTCTCCACAATTTATGTTACTGGCAGGTTGATAGTTATTCTAGTTTTGCCCTTCTTTAATAATGGAGACACATGTGAAAATTTCCAATTCAAATGCACAATTCTTGAATACAGGGTGCAATATAAAGTCTTATGTAAAAATAGTCCTCAGCTGAGGATTTCCCCTCACAATGGTTGACAGGGCCATCAACTATGCTCGTTCAACTTCCTGCACTTCAGCTCCCACCCCTTCCCTTCCTTCCCTCCTTCCATCCCAAACCATATTAGGATTCTCTTGCCCTCACCTTCGATCCCAGCAGATGCCATATTCAACAGATTATCATCTAAATTGTCATTTGGTAGTACAGGACTTGAGTATTGCTGAAAAAGGGCATTTTGTTGAAGCCTTTTGTCTTGTACTCATCAGGACAATCGCAAGAATACCAATGTCAGGAGAAGCAACAATTTTATACTGTATGAGAAGAGAGTGCTGATTATCATCTGTCATTTCTACTACCCCCAGCATGATGCAACCACAAACATATCTTCCCCTCCCCTTTCAACATTCTGAAAGGACCATTCTGTCCCTTCTCTCTCTGCAACACCCTGATCCATTCCTCAGTCATGCCCAGCAACCCCACCCCTTCCCACGTGACCTTCCCATGCAAGAATAGGCGACCCCTTTCCTGTTCTTTCACCATCTCCCTTTCCACCGTCCAAGGCCCTAAACACTTGTTCCATGCTTGCACTTTGTTCAATTTGGATTACTGTATTTGCTGCTCAAAAATACTGTCTCCTCTACATTTGGAAGATTGGCAGGTTGGGTGATCGCTTTGCATTCAGCCTGCAAGTGTGATCCTGAGTTTCTTGGTGCCTGTTATCCTAATTCACCACTCCAGTTCTATTCTGATCATTCTGTCCTCGCCTGCCACACTCTTCCACTGAAGCTCACTGTGAGCTTGAGGAGCAGCACCTCATCTGTTGACTGGGCACGTTGCCGTCTTCCACACTCAAAACTGAGTTCAAAAATTTCTGATTGTAACTTTGGTCCTTTTTTGTTGACAGTATTGGTAATGATTCCGATTTCCCATTTAAACCTCCTCTGTGCACATCTTTTATTCCTTTAAAAAAACATCTTTTATTCCAGTCCTACTCCGGCCCCCTTCCACAATTCTTTCTCCGGTACATCGATGATTACTTCGGTGCTGCTACATGCTCTCATTGGGACCTGGAAAAATTTTGCTTCCAATTTCCACCCCTCTATCATTTTCACATGGTCCATCTCTGACACTTCCCTTCCCTTCCTTGACCTCTCAGTTTCAATTTCTGGTGATAGATTGTCCACCAATATCCATTACAAGCCTACCAACTCCCACAGCTACCTCGACTTCAGCTCTTCACACCCCGCTTCCTGAAAGGACTCCATCCCATTTTCTCAGTTCCTTCACCTCCGTCGCATCTGTTCTGATGATGCTACCTTCAAAAACAGTTCCTCTGACATGTCCTCCTTCTTCCTTAACTGAGGTTTTCCACCCATGGTTGTTGACAGGGCCCTCAACTGTGTCTGGCCCATCTCCCGCGCATCCACCCTCACGCCTTCTCCTCCCTCCCAGAAACATGATAGGGTCCCCCTTGTCCTCACTTATCACCCCACCAGCCTCTGCATTCAAAGGATCATTCTCCACCATTTCCGCCAACTCCAGCATGATGCCACCACCAAACACATCTTCCCTTCATCCCCCCCTGTCAGCATTCCGTAGGGATCGTTCCCTCCGGGACACCCTGGTCAACTCCTCCATCACCCCCTACTCCTCAATCCCCACCTATGGCACCACCCCATGCCCACGCAAAAGATGTAACACCTGCCCCTTCACTTCCTCTCTCCTCACCGTCCAAGGGCCCAAACACTCCTTTCAAGTGAAGCAGCATTTCACTTGCATTTCCCCCAACTTAGTCTACTGCATTCGTTGCTCCCAATGTGGTCTCCTCTACATTGGAGAGACCAAACGTAAATTGGGCGACCGCTTTGCAGAACACCTGCGGTCTGTCCGCAAGAATGACCCAAACCTCCCTGTCGCTTGCCATTTTAACACTCCACCCTGCTCTCTTGCCCACATGTCTATCCTTGGCTTGCTGCATTGTTCCAGTGAAGCCCAAGGCAAACGGGAGGAACAACACCTCATCTTCCGACTAGGCACTTTACAGCCTTCCGGACTGAACATTGAATTCAACAACTTTAGGTCTAGAGCTCCCTCCTCCATCCCCACCCCCTTTCTGTTTCTTCCCCCTTCCTTTTGTTTTTTCCAATAAATTTTATAAATTTTTCTTTTCCCACCTATTTCCATTGTTTTTAAATTTTTAAAAATCTTTTATGCTCCCCCCACCCCCACTTGAGCTATACCTTGAGTGCCCTACCATCCATTCTTAATTAGCACATTCGCTTAGATAATATCACCAACTTCAACACCTATGTGTTCTTTTGTTCTGTTGTCTGTGACATCTTTTGATGATCTGCTTCTATCACTGCTTGTTTGACCCTACAACCACACCACCCCCCTCCACTTCTCTCCCCCAACCCCAACGCCCCCCCCCACACCTTAAACCAGCTTATATTTCACCCCTTTCTTGGATTCACCTAGTTCTGTTGAAGGGTCATGAGGACTCGAAACATCAACTCTTTTCTTCTCCGCCGATGCTGCCAGACCTGCTGAGTTTTTCCAGGTAATTCTGTTTTTGTCTTTTATTCCTTTACTTGTCCCATCTTTTTTCCCATCTACCACTATCCATTTCATCATTTAATCTCTCCCGTCGTCCACCCTATCACAGACCTTCTGATTTGTTCCTCCCTGCGCACCCCCCCTCCATTTTATCACATCTTAAAAACTGTTACATCGCTAAGTACTCTCAGTTCCAATGAAGGGTCACCTTCCTGAAATGTCAGCTCGGTTTCTCCCTCCAAAGGTGCTACCTGATCTGCTGAGAGTTTCCAGCATTTTCTGGTTTTATTGCAATTCAGGATGTGCTCGTGCAACTTTATCAACATTCAAACAGAAGAGCCTTTTTGAAGAGTGGGAGCTTTAAAGATGAATTGACCACTCAATAGTGCAACAAAGTCAAAACCACATGTAGTCAACCCTGCTCACGTGACTACAGCCAAAACACAGACTGTACCTTAATGATTTAAGATGACCTAGCAGGTAACCAGGACATGTGGACACTATAGACTTTCCAGTCAGAACTATTATCATTTCTTCGTTTCATTCATGGGATGTGGCTTTGCTGGCTAGGGACAGCATTTATTGAACAACCCTAATTGCCCTTGAGAAGGTGCTGGTGAGCATCCTTCTTGAATTGCTGCAGCCCATGTTGTGCAGGTACACCCATAATGCTGTTACGGAGGGAGTTCCAGGATTTTTACCCAGTGATAGTGAAGAAACAGCGATATAGTTCCAAGCCAGGATGGTGTATGGCTTGGAGGGGAACTTGCAAATAGTGGTGTTCCCTTGTGTCTGCTGTTTTGTTCTTCTATGCCGTATAAGTTGGAGGTTTGGAAGATGCTGTTGAAGGAGCCTTGGTGAATTGTTGCAGTATATCTTGTAGATAGTACACACTGCCATCACTGTGTGCCACAGGTGGAGGAAGTGAATGTTTAAGGTGGTGGATAGGGTGCTAATCAAGCAGGTTGCTTTGCCCTCAATGCTGTCAAGCTTCTTAAGTGTTGTTGCAGCTTTATGCAAGTGGAGAGTATTCCATCACATTCCTGACTTGTGCCTGTAGACAAGCTTTGGGAATTCAGCAGGTGAGTTAGTCGCCGCAGAATTCCCAGCCTCTGACCTGCTATTGTAAGCCACAGTACTTATATGGCTAGTTCAGTTCAGTTTCTGGTTGCTGCTGGTGGGGGATTCAGTGAGGGTAATGTCATTGAATGTCAAGGGAAGATTATTGTTGGAGATGCTGATTGCCTGGCACTTGTGTGGTGTGAATGTTACCTGCCACTTATCAGCCCACGCCTGAACATTGTCCAGGTCTTGCTGACAGGGACTTCTTCATTAATCCATTAATTCGAAATAGACTAACATTGGTATTAAGTAACTAATTCTAGGGGAGGAGGTTCCCATTAGTCAGCATATGCCAGTGCTATGCTCAGACCAGTTTTAATAGCCTGGATGTTTAAACACTGTTTCTTATAACGGCAAAATGACGGCTATTTGTTTCCACTGCTTTGGCAAGATCAAAGGCTGCACGTAAAATGCCAGGGTGTGATTTTACAATGATATATGCATTCTTGAGAGTGATTTAAATTGGCTGCTTCATCACCCAAAGCTAATAAGGACTGGTGACCACACAGGAAGTGGAACAGTTTTACTACATTCGCTACAGGGATAAAGAAAGTGCCTTGTGATTAATTTCACATTAACCACCCTTAAAAGGAGGAGCATGTGGTACAGGGTGATCTGAGGTTGAGGCAGTGGGTGGGGAAATAATTGTCCAAAACTTAACAGAACAAAGGACAAAGGTGTTACTGAGTGAAATAAAAACAAAAAAAAAAGCTGGAAACACTGAGTGCAACTGTCGAGAGTAACAGAGCTAACAGGCGGAATCTTCACTCTGGAGACTAAGTCCACTGGTGGGAGTGGAAGTCGGAGGCTGAACACCCGAGATCTTGCGCCGTTCAGCTAAATTATCCAGCCGCGAGGAGCACATCGAATATGTGCGGGGCAGGCAGGAAGAGGTCCACCTTGCCATCATCTCATAGGCTCCAATGTCCAGACACCATATCTGAACTGCACCCAGACAGCCATTCACTCTTCCACTCTGCTCCTTGACGCCCTCCTCGCACCCCACCCGCTCCAGTCCCGTCTCGGTCTCACCCCTCTCTCTGTGCCCAGCCTTGGTACAGTGTGCATGTGACAGGCAGCTGGTACCTCTCTGTGATGGTGTGAAAGGAAGGTGAAAGCAGCATCTACTGACCTCAAAGTCCAGGAAGAAGTCTAGCTTGCCAGGTATACACCACTTATGAACAGTCGTGAAAGTGAATGTTGTAAATTCCCAATGGCGGGGCACTTAATTTGGAAGGGGAACAAGATTCTGGAGTGTTGGCCTTTTAATGAGCATTCAAGAGATTCAAATGGATTCCCGACATGGCTCCACAGGATACTTAAACCACCTATAAGCCGCTATGAAAGTCGGGAGATCAAGATACCAAATTCATTTCCTGACGTTGGGAAACTTCATTTTGGTCTCCTGCCAAATCTTGCTCCTCTGCCCGTCATAATTCCTGCTGCTGGTGGGGGTGTAAGATTCTGCCCAACGTTTCAGAGCTGAAACATTAACTCTGTTTCTCTCTCCACAGGTGCTGTCTGACCTGCCGAGTGGTTCCAGCATTTTCAGTTTTAATTTCGGATTTCCAGTATTTTGCTTTTGTATTAGTTTTATTCAGTGATTGGATTTTCATTCAAATGGTCCAAATGCCATTTTGGAGATTGCTGACAAAGTGCTATTTTGGGTAATCTGTCCATTATGAGGTGTGACTGCCTGTGGGTTTTACATATGATGGGATGACTTTAATGGCCATGACAGTAGCCCACCACTGGCTGGTGAGTCAGTGACACCCCTGCTGCAGCCATTTCTGGGAACCCTGATGGGCTTAAATCCCAATTAGGCACTTACCTGGCTGTCATCAGGGTTCCTCAGCCACTGGAGGAGAAGATCCCGCCTCTAAGGGCTGCCGGCCAATCAGATGGCTGGCAACCTCTTAGTTCCCAGCAGGGCCACCAGGAATGATGGCCACCAATGGGACAGCAGGGGCCCCAGGACAAGGAACAGCCTTGGAGGCCCCTGAATACAGTTAAATGAGGCAGCCCTGTTGGGGCCAGTCAGGCAGGTAATGTCGAGAAGTGGGAGTGGGTGGCGGGGAGTCGATGTGGAGGACAGGAGGTAGTCTTACTGTGGGGAGGGGGGCAGACCTTGGTAGAATACCAGCAGTGGCAGGATGAGGTCCTTAAGTAGCCCTTAAATTACCACTCAGGTACTGGAAGATAAAACTTGTCCTTGCCCCACATTAATCTTAATCAGGGGAGGGAGTTGGGATGGCTACAGTCTTTCCACCCCATGCCTTGCTACCCAACTAACTGGCACTCCCCTGCCTCTCAACCCACTGCCGAGTACAGCATTAAATTTCACCCAATGTTGTCACCAAGTATATTCAAATCTGAGATAGATTTTTGGGCTTTAGGAGAAAACAGGGTAATGGGGATCAGGAGGGAAAGTCAAATCGAGGTCAAAGATCAGTCACAGTCTTCTGGAATAGCTGAGCAGGCTCGAAGGGCCTTATGGTCTGGTCCTGATCCTTATGTTCTTAAGTGGTCAAGGAGAGCAGGCACAAACACTGTGAGACTCAACGAGCCATCCCAATCCTCTGCAACAACCTGATGCACATGGCTGACTCCCAGATTAGGGTCATCAACCCTGGTCAGGTATATTCCCGGAAGTTTCATCACATGCTCTCGTGCCTCCTACTGCAAATGCTTTGCCAAAGGTATTATGCTACACCTTCAAGGAGCAGAGAAAAGTGGAGATGGGCAGAAGGCAAAAACATTTCGAGCATTTTATTTACAATTATTTCTGAAGTTATTAATGGGCAAGTTGTGTAGAAACATTATCAATGGGCAAGTTGTGCAGAAATATTATCAATCCCTGGTTAAGCATCAGGTAGGATATTGTGTTGAATTCTGGGCATCACACTTCAGGAAGAATGTCTAGGCCAAGAAGATGGTGCAAACAAGATTTACCAGAATGGCACCAAATAGAGAGAGAAATCAGTTATGTGGAGAAACTAGAGAAGCTGGGACTGTTGGCTCTCTGCAGCAGAGAAGAACATATTCTGAACTGATAGACATCTTCAAGGCTATAAAAGGGTTTTATGAGGTAGATAATGAGAAGGTGTTCCCATCAGCAGGCAAGGCAAGAAATATGGCTATAAACATATAAGACAGCAACTTATAAACATAACAGGGAATTTAGGCGAAACTTCTTTACCCAGGGAATGGTTAGAATGTGGAACACACACTTTCAGGGAGCAGTCGAGGTGAATAGCTTAGCATCTAAAGTGGAAGCTAGATAAACACATGAGAAAGAAAGGAATAGAAGGATAAGCCGTTAGCGTGAGATGAAGGCGGATGGGAGAAGATTCAAGAAGAGTATAAACACTGAAATGGATCAGTTCCTGTGCTGCAAAACCTTTTAAGATTTAATAGAGGTGTTCAAAATTATACGTGGTTTTCTTTGCGTAAATGGTAAGAAAGTATTGTCAGAAGGGTTGGTATCCAGAGGACACTGATTTAACATAATGGCAAAGGAACCAAAGGGAAGATGAGAACTTGGTTTTGTTTCGCATAGCAAGTTGTTATGATGTGGAATGCACTGCCCGAAAGTCTGGCAAAAATAATAGTAACTTTGAAAAGGGAATTGCATAGATATGTGAAAAAAAATGCAGAGCAGGGGAGTGGGACAAATCGGATAGCTTTTCAAAGAGCTGGTACAGCACAATAAGCCGAATGACCTCCTTCCATGAGATATGATTCTATGTATAGCACTGAGGAAAGTCCTTTCTAAACAAATCAAGCACAGATCAATGCCACCAGCTTTTCTCTTGGTATTTCAAAACAAAATAAATCACCATTATTGCAGGTGCACAACTAATTAGGTCTTGCCAGCTCTTGTTCATTAAAGTTTTATTAAAGTTTATGTGCACACAGGAATATTTCTAATCTAATGCTGTCATTTTCCTCATCCCTAATTGCATTAAATTACTTATTTAAATACATGAATAGTGAAATAATCAGTCTCTAACTCATTTGAATGCATGGTTGCTGTATGCTTCAATAATCCAAAGCAGATTGCATTATATATACTTTTTAACTACTGAACAAAAACAAATTAACCCGAGAACAAAGCATATGCAAAGCAGCTGGTGATGTAGAAGAAGAAATCATAGATATTATAGTCATTATTCATAACTACAAGCAAAACAAAGACACACAGAATGCTTCAGTTACAGATAAATAATAGTATTGACTGCACTAATAGCAATTAAACAGACAGAATTATGCAAGTGAGAACTTTGGTTAACAAATTATTTTTGATAGCTTGTACACGTAGTAACAGGAATAGGCTATTCAGCCTCTTAGGCCTGCTCTGCTATTCAATTAGATCATAGCTAATCTGCACCTCAACCCTGTTCCATGTCTCTTAATATTCTTCCTGACCCAACAAAATTCTATCAATCTCTGTCTTGAAAGTTCCATTTAATCTAGCAATCTTTTGGGGATAGAGTTCCAGATTTCTACCACCCTCTGTGTGGGGAAGAAAAAAGTATCCTAACTTCAATCTTGAATGGCCGAGTTTTAATTTTAAGGAGATGTCCCCTTCTTCTTGATTTCCTCCATCAGGGAAAGTAGTTTCTCAATATCAAATCCTTTTTCAACTTTAAACCCTTGGTCAGATCTCCCTTCACTCTTCAAGGAACTGCAGGTCAGTGTCTGCAATATGTCCTCATAATTTAACTCTCCAAGCCAAGATATTGTTGTATATTTTATCTCAGATCTATGCAGAGATGACATTAGTTCCTAAGTCTGCAACAGGTTTCACTTACAATGCTTTAAAATATCTCTGCAACCACAAAATGTCTGCACCATGGGGCAGAACTCTCTGGTCAGCAAGAGGGGGTGCAGCCCGCTCGCCAACACGTAAAATGACGCGCAGTGACATTGGGCGGGTGTCCCGACATCACTGTGCGCTATTTAGATTTTCAGTTCGGCGGGCGCGCAGCCGAGTCGGCTGCGCGCCCGCTGAACTGTCAAAGGCCATTTAAATAGTAATTAATTCAATTAGCTGAGCTGCCCGTCCAACCTTAAGGTTGGCGGGCAAGTGAACAGCCCAGGTGGCCTTTGCGTTTTTCATGAAACCTCATCAGGGGCGGGATAAGGTTTCATGAAGTATTTTAAAAGTCAATAAAAATTTTAAAAATAATTCTTTCATATGTCCCAGCTCACATGACAGTGTCACATGAGGGGACATGTATTAAAAGTTTTTATTTCCCTATATTTAAATTTACACGTCAAACCTGAGGCACTTCTGTGCCTCAGGGAGATTTCTGCGCCCTTTCGTGCACATGCGTGGAAGGGCACAGGGAATGACTCAGGGATTCCCCCCGCCCCGCCTGCACAGGGAGTGCTCAGCGCTTCCAGGCGAGCGTCAGGCTGGGCAGGCCTTAATTGGCCCGCCCACGTAAAACGGTGATGCGTCCCCAATCGGGGGCACTGATGGGGTTCGCGCGCGCCCCCGCCTGACCCTGCACAACCCCCCCGAATGGGGGGAAAATTCAACCCATGGTTACCTCAACTTCTGTGGTGTCTGTTCATTTTGCTGAATCAACACCCAGGCTTAACCAATCAAGCACAGTAAGCATAGATCGGTTACCAGACTCTCATAATCTAACACAGAACAATTGAACAGTAGCAGTATCATTATGTATTGTGAGTAATCAGTAGCAGTTACATGATGTATATTGTCATGAATATTTAAAGCACTTATTTTTTGTTTTGTGACTTATCAGTGAAGCTGTTTGCAAAGAAAATGTGGACAGTTAAACAGATAAGCATGTTGCTGGTTCAATAGTTTGTATGAAACATTTTGGAAAAAAAAATCATGCATGATCCTGAGCAATGCACGCATGGATGCAGAAGAAAGATGGAGGTAATGGAACAGTGACGGGAAGGATTCTGGCCTAGTCTATAAGGAGCAGAACAGGAATGCTTTCACTGTTATAATGCAAAAGGTCTCTGAGATCCACCCACAAAAGCAAACTTCTCAACCACAGTGCAATTCGCTTTCCTAGAAACCATGAATGAGCTCCTTAAGAATTACCCCAGCAACCTTCACCAGTCTTTGCTACAGCACCGTGCAGACTGTAGGAAACTTTAGAATGGAGATAGGTTAGCTTAAGGTAAACCCACAAAATTATTCAGTAACAAACATTCACTTTACTTTGATCGGACATACAAATGAGTCAGTGGCTGCAGTCTATTGAACTGTCAACAGCAATAGAGATGAGTCTAATCTTATCATCACTCATCAATCACATGAACACTTTCCAGCAGGAGGCTCTGGCGAGCAGCCAACTGTGAGGATCCTATTTAATGTAATCCCCTCCCAGGAACAATGAGTTTAATTGTAACCCCCTATTTGATAACATCAGTGAACTGAACACTAACTAGAATGTGAAGCTCGAGCAGGGAGAGGATTCTAGTTTGCAAGGATTAATGCTACAGAGACCATTTACCTGTATCTGATTGTTCCAATATCAGGTATTTTCAACCTTTGAAGACCCTTAATGTTAATTGTAGAACTGGCTGACCAATAAGCAAGAAAAAACTCTCTGGAAAAACCCAGCAGGTCTGGCAGCATCGCCGGAGAAGAAAAGAGTTTTTCCAGGTAATTGTTTTTGTTTTGGATTTCCAGCATCCGCAGTTTTGTTGTTTTTAAGAAAAAACTCACTGGTTAAGACAGACTTGGAATAGGTTAAAACTCCTCACATTCCTACCTCTCTTCAGTTCTGAAGAAGAGTCATATTGGACTCGAAACATTAACTATGTTTCTCTCTTCACAGATATCGCCAGACCTGCTGAGTTTTTCCAGCATTTTCTGTTTTTACTTGAAATAGGTTTCCACTAGTCTTTGCAACCATCAGACTGGCTCACACATTATTTTTTGATCTATCTTGGTGAGATTTGTTTAGGTTTCCAGCAATACTTTGGGGTTCTTCCAGCCACAATTTCCACAGCTCTTCTCTTCCTCTGGAAAATGTTGCTTTCTCTGGAAGCAGCACTAGCACCTTGGAGCTGTGCATGTGTCAAAATGCTTGTCTGCGCTTCCCCTCCAGCTCAAATCATTGAAACAGCTTGCCCACAGAGAATGGCTTACTCATGGTCTAGGCTTCACCTGACTACCGGCACCATAACTGTCCCATGTGCAGTCCCAGGCTCCACGATGAATCACTTGTTCTCAAGCCCGAGAGAAGAGAAAATAAATATCCAACCAGTTCCTTTTTTTACCCTATTAACCAGGTCACTGTCCGGTAAGAGTTGGCTGAGATTTTCTTCTCACTGCCCCACAAAGCAGTAGCATAAAGTATAATTAGCTATGAAACTGCCCAACAATCCCACCCCACCAAAAATCAGCCAACTTCAACTTTCAAAAGCTTCCTTTGGGTTTGACTGGTGTTGAGTGTTGAATTTAATGATTGTTTGAGGGTTGTGTTGATCTGGCTGGGCCAAATGGCCTGTTTATGTGACATATGTCCTATGTAATCCTATGTAATCATCCTTGCCATTTCCCACTACTGAAGACTGGTATGTCTGACATATACTAACTCCACATGAAATGGTCTCTAGGTGGGAGGAAGTATTGAGGGGGTAATGCAATGAACACAGCAATATAAAGGATAAATGTGTTGAAGCTGTTTCCCCTTCTGCTGAAGCTAAGCTTCCCATGGACCCTTGTGAAGTATTCTGTAAAGTGTTCAGCTGCAAAATTCAATAAGGCCCAAGAACAGGGTGGGGATCATGATGTGGATAATCCCTGGCTGTTGCTTCTGATGTAAGCAGCATGCAAATTCGGTGCTGCTTGTTCATTTAGATTAAATTTCACCTAAAGTGGAAGCGCGTTTTGGCTGGGGCAGTGCTGAAAGCCATTCTGGAAGTGAGTTTGACCTGAGAAAGAATTACACCACATAGCAGAGTGTGTGCTCAAGATTCTCCAGCACAGCACTAGAGGCCTTGGCGCAAATAGTGGACAGGAACAGAGAGGTCCTCTATCACAGAGGAGCAGGAAGCCCTTCAGACAAACAATACAAAGGAATTGGGAGCAGCTAGCCATTGCGTTCAAAGGCAGCAGTGTAGCCCTAGGTGCAGTACCTCAACAAGTTCAATTACCTCACATGAAAGGTCAAAGTGAATTTATCTTCCAAAGCCATATCCCAATAATGGGACCACTAGCCTCAGACTCTGCTCAATGCACCACAACCCCATCACTTACTTCCCAACAATCTTTATCAATCATCACTTTGTACCTCACATTAATAGTTTCACAGCACGCTCACACGCTGACCACTGCTGCAAACCTCATACCCACATCTCACAGCTTGCATACGCTACCAGCTATTGAACCATAATAGCCATATCACCCAAACACATTGTACCACACTCACCATCACAATTCCCTCTCCACTGAAGGTAATGCACAACCACCAGGAGCAGCAGCTAACCAGTAGGTGATTACATGTCCTTCCCCTAATGCAGGAGATGGTGCTGTCCATCACTGGAGTAGCCATGGCCAAGACTCTTGCCAGCAGTGGGGTTGAAAGGGTCAAAGGTAATGGTACCTGATCCTCCTTCTCATGTACCAGTTCACCTCATCTCATGCTCTCTTTCGATTTACAAGCTGCTGATGGAATAAGCACGCACCTTTGCATTCCCCCATCTCCTGAACACAACCCAGGTGCCTTACTCTTTTCAGATAACCAAGAACTGCAACCTGGCCAGGCAGTGGTGCAAGAGCAAGATGTGGAAGATGAAGAACAGACTGATGATGAAGAAACAACATCACTCAATCTCAGCCACCAACTCAGATATGGACACTGCGTATATTTTAGAGGGTAGCTTAGAGGTTGGATCTGCATGTGATAACACACCAAGCATGTACTTTTGTTTCTTTGGAGTAGCTGGTCAATTTCAGGAAGTTTACACAGAACTAGCTGCTTCTGAACACTCTTGTGGCTGGAAGCCCCTACGACATTATTTTAAAAAATTGGAATTATGTAGCGCTTTTCACAACCTCTGTAAATCAGTTGAAGTACTTTCTGAGTGTGGTCACTGTTGTAATGCTTTATTTCAAAACTAGTAGAATGGCCATAGTGCCACCATTACATCACTGCCATTCTCCTGGGGCAGCCAGAGAGAAAGGATTGTGCAAATGCCAGTGCATCAGAGGGCAAGGTCACACAAGGGCTCTGCTCCAGAAGACTTAGATGAAGATTTTGATGAGTCAGTGGTGTGAACGGGAATGGAGGGGTCCAGCACCAACTTTGTACAGAGCTTGGAGACTATCCTTTGCAACGTAGAACTGTGGGCTAGCTTCATTGCCAAAAAAAAACTTTTGGAGCCAGCCATGATGCAGCGTCTGATGGCCGATGTCACAGCTTTCACTGCAGCACAAACAGAAGCCATCTACCATTGAGTGCTACAGTGTAAGATCAGACTGCAGTTATACAAGCCCAGCTTGCTGCCATGAATGCCCAGACAGCTGCCATCACAGCTGTGGATACTCGTGCTCAAAGAGCTTTGGAGGGTTTCACAGCAGTCCAGCAATCTGCTCTCCAACACATCATAAGGCGCCACTCTGAATGTTCAGAAACAGCTATAACACCCCGTAAACTTCCTGAAGGTCTTACCATCCACTCCAGGCAGAACAAAATTCCATTGTCTTGTCCCCAAAATCTGAGAAATACAAGTTTGTCCAATATCTACAGGGCTTTAAATGACAGCTGGGGAGCACATCCCTTTCGATAGCACTGACACAGCCATTTCCTGCCCTGTATTGTCCATGATTTGTGGGCGGCTTTAGACAGCAGCAATGGCAGTGCTGAGTAAGCCAGGAATGGCATTGCAATGCTAATGTTGCCATACAACTCCTCATTTAAAACAGTTATTAGGTTCCTGTCTGTTTCTGCCAAGAGCGCTGAATGAGCCAACCATAATCATGGACCAATCCAATGGAAGGCCATGGTTGCCAATGCCCTCTTAGGGCATGGTTCGAGGAGGAGGATGGCAGTGGCACGTAAAAGAAGCTATGTAAATGTCCACCTTTCATACTGTTTACTTTGAACAGAACAAAATTCCAGTACCATTACTTCCAGCACATACTAACTGCTGATTTGCTCCAATCTACCTTTGATCTGTGTGCTTCACTGAATAACCCAGAGACTAAGCTTAAACTGTGCCCTTGCAGTCATGAATGAATAAATGCAACAATTTTAGAAGATTATATTTGATTCCCTACTTTGATAGAAGTCATATTAAGGCACTGAAACCCATTTATTGTCAGTATGGTTTGTAATAGTAAAATGCTTATCACTGAGGTCCTAATCAACAAGCTATTTCCCATTAATGCCTGATCCAATTGTGTGATATCATGCAACCTGGTTAGTGAGGCAAAAGTAATTTGAACTCAACAAACTCATCCAAGACTAGAAAAATGGGTAAAAATGTCACTAGCCCTGGAACTACATTGACAAGGGAATAGACTTGTTCTTACACCTATTATACACATTGAGTGAGACTTCTTAGGAACTTCTCTTTCTCATTTATCCTTTTTTTCTCATATTGTCATGATGATGTGATGTATGCATGTACAATATTTCTGCACAATTTTCCACTTCCACCAGCAGTGGGAATCGTGGTGGGTGGGGCCACTAAATTTGGAGTAATGGAAAATGTCAGTTTTCCACCAGCAGGAAATTAGTTTGGAATTTTGTTTGCCTGACTTTGACAGCAGGCTAAAGGTGGGTCGAGTTTCCTGCTGATCTATGTCGAGAACAACATATACGTTGATTTGCATCTTATAAATGCTCATTAAAAGGCTACTATGTGCCCCCTCCTAATTAAATGTCCCGCTACTAAATTATTAGAACAGTCTGTTTCCCAACTGTATATAAATGGCACGCACTTGGCGAGCTTCACTTCATCAATGACCTGGAGGTCAGTAGATGTTGTTTTCATCTACCTTTAAGAGTGTTGAAGCAAGATTACAAGGGCGTATTGAAGAGGCTGTTCTGGGGCTGAGGCCAAGCTGTCGGGGGCATATTGAACAGAATATGCAGGCCCTGTTAGAGGGCTCTGCATGGCATACATGTCTTGATCCAGGTCTTGGGTGGGTTAAGGCCTCTTCTGGCTATGATAGTCATGCACAACATAGTGTGCAGAGCGTGGTCAGCCACCTAAGGAACTTGGCCCTGGGGGTTTGAGTCATGGTAATGTGAGGCAGATGGCACAGCCACGGTCAGGGGAGGCATCTGCATCCTGTAAGTTGTAGATAAAAATTCATGGGGGGGGATATTGGATGGTCTCATGGTGGGGTGGATCCTGGAAGGTCAGGGTGCATGTGGCCTCGAGGAGATGAGGGGTCAAATCAACAAAGGGCATGGGGACATCAACATTATAGGGTTTGGTGGGGGAGGGAAACAGGAATATCCACATAGACAATGATGGGGTCAATGGTAACATGGGAAAACTGAATAGTGACAGAAGGAAGAGGAATTAGGAGGCAGTGAGTATAGAGGGGGATGGGAGGAATTTGCTGGGTGATAGGGGAAGGTTGGTAACTAGTCTCACAAGCAAAAGTCAGCAGCACCATTTTTAATCTCACCTAAGAATGACACAGTTCGAAAAACAATATTTAAAAAATTGATCAGGAAGTGGTCTCAGGGCATGTGGGAGGAGTTCAGCACAATTATTTTTAGCTGATTGAGGGGGCACCCTATAAATGTCCTGCTCAAACCATGGAGAAGATGGCTTAGCTCAGTGCTGGACTTGAGGGCCTAATGCACAGGAACAAGCTTGGTTCCTTTATTAATAGTGCGTATTCAGGCGGGAGTCCATTAAGTTTTAGTGAGGCAATGCATATGGTCTTAATTAGCATCTGGTCCATACAGAGGAATGTCAGAATGGATGTCGGGTCCAAGAATCCATATCAGCTGAGCAGAGGAGGAATGGGCCCTACAAGCCTCTATGTTCCCGGTGTGGTGGTGATGGCATTCAAGGTACCATGATTTCAGTCAGGACAGAAGGGCAAGGACTTGGTGTCTAGAGTTATTGTCAAGGTCATTGGAGGACAACCAAAACAAGGCTGATTATGGCTCTGAGGACTTGGGTCTTTTGACCCTAATGAAGATCCTCGTTGTGAATGTGGAGTCACATCTGAGGGGAAAGCTCAGCCACTTGTCGTAGTCCAAGATGATGTCACCCTGCAAGGAGCAGGCCTGTACAGACTGAGGGCAAGGCAAGAGCTAGATAATGCACTCTGGCCTTGCATATGGAGGGAGACCATTCATCAGGACTACCATTGATTGCTCAATTGTATCCGTTCACAGACCCAAAGGGGAGTGGAGAATGCAGGCTGCAAGCAACACTGCCTTCTTGATAGCTTTGATTAGAATGAGGAGAAGAAGGGTTTCTTACTGATTGGCACAGCTCAGGGAAGACCATTGTCCTGAGGAACGAGAGCCAGTGGGTCTCAGGAAGTCCCAGATGCTGACGAGGAGGGGCCAAATCCACAGATAGTTGGCATGGCCAAGGGTCTACAGAAGATGCAGCTCATACATACAGATGAGTCAAAGACAGTGCCGCAGGCGAGTTCACTTGTGTAGGGATGTGGTAGTTCATATTTGCCACATTGTCCATGAGGAACTGACGCTGCACAGACTTGGAGGGCATCCAATACAGTTGGTCTGAATTTCAATCGTTCAGCATCATGCATGGGGCGAGTGAGGACAAATAAAGGAATAATGTTCAGTCTTAAACGCAGAGACAAAAACACACTGCGGGAAGGCATTAAAGGCAATAGTGCTCAATGGTGAATACTGCTTTTCCCAAAAACTCACAGCCTTTACGAAGTATAGCTGGTTGAAAAGACACTAATGTTGGTTGCGACAAATACTTATACATCCACAAACTACAGACTTCAGAGCAACAGCATCAGGATAATCACTAACCTTGATGAGCAATTCTCATGAGGCCAAATTAAGTCTGCCTGAGATGCAAGGCTCACATGTATATTGTCCAGCAAAATTTTCACATAGGAGGTGCTGTGGAACAAAAGGTGATGCACTGTGATGAGACTGGGTGAGACTTAATGGAACTGTGGAACCAGATGGCAGATAATTTGAGGGCGTTAATTTTGTACCCTGAATAAACACAGGACCTTGCATCACATCGATTAGCCATTCCACATCTGAGACTTGGAGAGGGATAAATGCGAACTATATTTAAAATGATGCAGATTATTTACAGTGAACAAACACCCATATCACCACTATGTATTTAAAATTAATTTTTCTAACCCTACCACTACATTTAGGTTATGCCCCAACATCCACAGCAGAGATGGAGGCACCTTGCTGACTGCTACGCCCTGTTGTCTGAGATTACTTTGGCGGGTGTCCTCTGATGGCTTGAGGCCTGGAAGACCCCGGTCTGCCAAGGGTCTCTGGCAATGGGGTAGGTCCACCCTCCTTGGCCTGACTTACTGGAGTTGATGAGATCACAGACAGGGGGGATTTGGAGCGGCAGGACACCATTAGAGACTCCTGGGTGATTCCCCCAGGGTGCCTGGCTTTGGGTGTCCAAGGGGGCCCCCCTTGAATCCTTGAGGAGAGGGGACACCTGGGGTCGAGGTGCTCCATTCTATTCTCATCTAGCCACTGCTGGAATGCACCCATGGCTAGAGCGATGGTGTGCAGGTCTGAGAGCAAATTCAGCAGAAATGGCTGGACCTGGGTGTCCCAGGCCATCCTTCCCATGAAGACTTCAATGCGCTCGCATGCTAGAACCACAACATTAGACAGAACATGGACGGACTGCTCCATCCTTCGTTCCAGTCTAGTGATGGCCTCTGACAATTCTGACTAATGTTTCCCTGCCTGTCTCTTCATCTCTGACATTACTTTCAGGGACAATTCCAGAGACTCATCATCAACTCAGACTCTGCAGGGGCTCTCTGGCAGTCCTCCAAGTGTCAGAGACTTCGATTGCCACTTCCTCCGCCTGCTGTGGACATGCGTCAATGAGGTAATCACCAGATTGTGATCCTGAGCCTACTCAGGAACTAGGACCCACCGTGTGTACCTGTGCTGGTGGAGGGTGCACATGAACGCATTGACGGGCCTTCAGTGACGGTTCCTCCACCTCCTCATCAGAGGAGGTTTGGGGTGATTGCTGTAGCTCTTCTTCTGCCTTTTCTTGCTGGAACGTATCAATGCAAACTGGAGGAACAGCACCTCATCTTCCGACTAGACACTTTACAGCCTTCCAGACTGAATATTGAATTCAACAACTTTTGATCTTGAACTCCCTCCTCCAACCCCACCCCTTTCCGTTTCTTCCCCCTTCCTTTTGTTTTTTCCAATAATTTATCCAGATTTTTCTTTTCCCACCTATTTCCATTATTTTTAAATCTTGTATGCCCTGCTAGTCTTTCCACCCCACTCCCACTAGAGCTGTACTTGAGTGCCCTGCCATCCATTCTTAATTAGCACATTCGTTTAGATAATATCATCACCTTCAACACTTCTTTGTTCCTTTGTCTGTGACATCTTTTGATTATCTGCTCCTATCACTGCTTGCTTGTCACTACAACCACACCACCTCCCCCCCCCACCCCCCACGTTAAACCAGCTTATATTTCACCCCTCTTCTAATATTCAATCAGTTCTGTTGAAGGGTCATGAGGACATCTTCTCCGCCGATGCTGCCAGACCTGCTGAGTTTTTCCAGGTAATTCTGTTTTTGTTTTGGATTTCCAGCATTCGCAGTTTTTTGTTTTTATCTCTGTGCCATTTACAAGATGCACTGCAGGAATTTGCCAAGGCTCCTTCGACAGCACCTTCCAAATCGACAACAACTACCATCTAGGAGGTCAAGGACAGCAGACAGATGGGAACACCATCACCTGGAAGTTCCCCTCCAAGTCACTCACCATTATGACTTGGAAATATATCACTGTTCTTTCACTCTCGTTGCATCAAAATCCTGGAACTCCCTTCCTAACAGCACTGTGGGTGTACCTACATCACATGGACTGTAGCAGTTCAAGAAGGCAGCTCACCACCACCTTTACAAAGGCAACTAGGGATGGCCCAGACAGCAAAGCCCACATCCCGTTAATCAATTAAAAAAATTAAACAATAATCCCATCTCTCTATCTCCCTGTTTTCATGATCAGAGCCCTAATTCTGTCACATTGTAGAATCCAGCAAAGAGATAGAGAATTTCAATCAAAAGGAACCTCAGGTGCAACAGCATCAACTTTTGGAAAAGACAGATTATGGTTTAAAAGATACAATCTCTATAAATTGCAGTTTACATCAGCCTCAACCGTACTGGAATTTCACAACCACCTTGGAAAAACTACCTCAGCCGTGAAAAACAGTGAAGGAATCATAAACAAGAAAATCTCTAGTTTTGCCATTTATCATTGAATCTTAACTTGGCCAAAAGTTAACCTCCTCTACTGTATAACATGTAATTTTTCATGTTTAAGTGTGTGTATAGGTGTCTCTGTGTGTGTTGCAAATGTCGGTACGCAGGCTTATCTTTTTAAATATATTTATATCTTTACCTAGGTGAGATTTTAGCATAATAAAAGCTAACCCCTTTTGTGTTCAAACTCAATGAATCTTATTGGACTGAGTTCTTTGCACCCAGCTTCTAAATGGTTAAGTACAGGCATTAATTAATTCCTTCCTCCTTATAAATTACAAAAAAAATCTGTTACTATCAATCAAGGAGCTGTAAAAAAACGTTGAGTCCTGACACATGTCGTCATCAATTGTAACAGGATTAATACTTTACACATTATTTCTTTCCATTTATTTACTGTGGTCAGTTTTGGAACTCGCATTAATTTTAATCATTAGCATTCTGCATCCTCATCATTTAGCATCCTGCGTCCCCATCTTCCTCGCACCATTTTCTATTGAGACTCATGCAGTCCTCGGACCTCAAGTTTGGTGAACCTATTCCCTTTGCCTTTTTCACAATCTCGAGTCTTTTCACCAAACCATCATTGTCTTGTGTATTCTGTCCTTTTGTCTACTCTTCCCAACCGCAATGATGTTGTGCATTCCGAGCCTTCATCATTCTCCAAGGTTTAGAAACAGAAAAATATAAAGCTGGACAGTTAATCCAGCAACCCAAAGAACTGTTTTACAGTAAATGACATGTTAAATGTTCTCTGTTCTTCTGAAGGCATCATTAATAATGGTGGCATAAATCAAAGTGTTACAAAGTGTTTGAGGTTACTCAGCCTTTCATACAGATTTCAATGGAAGGATTTAATTGTAAACCTCAAGCACATGAAAATGAATTTTGGATGATGAAGTTGTGACCCACTGGTTACTTAGAGACTAAAACTGTGGTCAGTGCTAATCCAGAAGTGGATAGGAGTATGGCGGTGGAAGTTTTAATCAAGATCTAGCTGAAAGCAACTATCATTTTAAAGATTCACATTAATTTTAATTCTCTGAGCCATGTATTAGGTTTGGCATAACCCCGCAAGCCAAGTCATTATAACCCAGTTTAGTTATCAAATCAAATTAAATTATATGATTCCATTTCATGCATTACAAAATATTAATTTCTATTTATATATATTGGTACTGCAGGTTTTCAATTCTTTAGCTGCTCTCAGCTCAGTGGAAATGCACCAGTGATTCCAATACTGCCATAATCATATAATAAAAAAACATTCTGCCATTTAACCAGATGTGATGCCTCAGTAATTTAGCAATGACATAGCTCTTATTTCAGAAACACAAGAAACATGTATTTACTCTCAAAGAACATTTATTTCCATCTTAAATGTTATATTTAATCTGCAGAGTAAATGAACTGCATTACAGAGAAATTAAGCGAATATAGAGAAAGCAGAGGAGCTTAAATGATCATAATAAGAACATATCCAGAACTTCTGTGGGAAAGGAGAAAATAAAATGTGTCAATATTATATATCTATTGTATTATATATTATTTTATATATACATGTAACCATCTTTGCCATTAGTTTTGGGAGAACATGCATAATTTAAAGGAAATTCACTTGAAGATGAATTTGCTTTCAGGGCGATCTATATAGACAATAGATGGCTCATTAGTGTATCATGTACAAAATTTTAAAAGTTCGTTTTTGGATTGTGGGTGGCATAACACCTCCAATAATTACCCTTTGCAGTAGAGGATGAGGTGGAGATACAAGAAAAATTGAAAATAATTCAAGTGGAGGCACTACTTCAATTCAATGCAAGTAAAATGCACTTGTGATGGAGAAAATGATGAGACGAAGAATAAATAAATTTCTAGGGCCTGAGGGTTCAACTCTGTTATATGTTGTTGTATTATCTGTAAATAGTTAGGAACTACTTAGCTATGAACTAATGTGGTATGTGAGTTATTCCAGGGGGCCACATTTTACAACTGCACGAGAGACTCATATGATATATACAGAACCAGTTCAATCCAGTCCTTCTTTGTACCAGACAGCATGGCAAAATTAAACAGGAAGAATTTTTCACCTTTCTAAGTTTAAATTGCGATTACTAACAACATCTGGAAACCAAAAGACAACAAGAAGATATAGCAAGTCCTAATTTATCAAAACAATGAGGTGAGGGAATTGCTGATTCATTAGTCATGACCTTCCAACACATTCTTAATTCAGGACTTGCCTCTTAGAATGCAAAATTGCCAATGTCCCATTATTTTAGAATGGTAAGACAGATAAACTAAGAAATTATAGGCCTATTTGTCTTGTGTTAATTGTGGGAGGTTGCTGGAATCTGTGATTAGGGATAGAGTGAGCATTTGGACAAGTATGAGCTGAATAGATTTGGTAAAAGTCCCCGAAATCTTTCATCATATAGAGAGCAGTGTGTCCAAGGTTACTGATGACATTAAATTAGGAGGCACAGTAAACTGTGTCAATGGGAGCAGAAAGTTGCAAAAGGACTTTGAAAGATTGGGCTGACAAATCTGTTGCAGATGGGGTTCAATGTGGAAAAGTGGCAGAGTCCAATTTGGACTGAAGAATGAGAGATCAGAGTATATTTTTAAATGAGAAGAAGCTAAGAGCTGTGGATGAACAGAGAGACTTGGAGAACCTGGTACAATAATCACTAAAGGCTAGTGGACAGGTACAAAAAAAAACTTAAAAGGCTGGTTGAATGTTGGCCTTTATCTCCAAAGGGCTAGAATGCGAAAGGGTGGAAGTTATGTACAGAGCTTTAGTCAGATTTTATTTGGAATATGGCATCCAGTTCCAGGTACTGCACCTCAGGAAGGATATACAGGTGCTGTGGGAATGCAGAGTAGATTCACCGCAATGATACCAGGGATAAAGAGTTTAATTATAGGGATAGGTTAGGGATACCAAGCTTGTATTTCCTTGAATATAAAAGATTGAGAGGTGACCTAATTAAGACATTCAAAATAAATGAAGAATTTGATGGAGGAGACAGAAAGTAAGGCTACTCCGGCTGGAGGGGGAGTCCAGAACAAGGGAATACAGCCTTAAAATTAGAGTGCAGCCACTCAGGGTAATGTCAGGAAGCACCTTTGCACATAAAGAGCAGTGGGAAAAAAAGAACTGCTGAGCCGGTGGGGTCAACTGAAAATTTTAAAAATGACTTTTTTTTTAGCTAAGGGTAGATACGAACATGAAATTTAGGAGCAGGAGTAGGCCATTCTGCCCCTCAAGCCTGCTCTGCCATTTAATAAGACCAAGGCAGATGTGATTGTGGCCTCAGCTCCACTTTTCTGCCTATCTGCCAATCTCTTTGACTCCCCTGTAGGTCAAGGATCTATCTACTTCTGCCTTAGAAATATTCAATGTCCCTGCCTTGACTACACTGGGGAAGAGAGTTCCACAGACTCACGACCCTCCACGTTCTCCTCTTGTCTTAAATGGGAGGCCCCTTACTTTCAAATTGTGCACCCTAGTTTTGGCCTGTCCCACAAGGGGGAACATCCTCTCAGCCCCCACTTTGTCAACTCCCTTCAGGATCTTATATTTTTCAATAAGATCACCTCTCATTCTTCTAAACTCCAATATGTCCAGGCGCAACGTTACCCAGATGCTCCTGAGGTGGTGATGGTGTGCCATCTCCTTGAGCTGCAACAGTCCTGAGATGTGCCTGCAAGCACAGGGAGAGCATGGACTCTTTCCTTCACACCAACAACCCCCCGCCAACGCTGAGAAAATTACTGTTGTAACTAACTAATGCATAATTCATAAGTTTTAGAATATAACATTTAATTTTAGAAATCAAAGTTTTAACTGTAGAAACTGGGGGCACCTGGTTTAGAAACTGGTAAAAGCAGCTCTGAAGTAAATGTGGCAGTCTTGTGGCACAGTGGTAGCATCCCTGTCTGGGGCAGAAACTCCAGGGAGATGGCCAAGGAAGGAGAATTCAAAACGTGGCCAACCAGGTTGATTATCAGTCTGTCAATCCTTCCAATTTCCCATCGGCAGGTGGTAAGAGCAGGAGAGTTTCCTGGTCAGCCATACTGCAGAAGGCAATGGCAAACCACTGCAGTACTTTGCCAAACATAATCGTGGACCAATCCAATGGAAATCCATAGTCACCAATGCCCTCTTTGGGCATTGTACCTGAAGGAGGAAGAGGAAGTAAATGCAATTCAAACAAGCTTGGAGTTCATTGCACTTAAAAGGTTGGGGTCATGTTTACTTAAGAGTTAACATCCAGGAAGGTAAGATCATAAAACGCCAGGTGGGCTCACTTTGCTGAAGGACTGGAGACATGACATTTGCAGTTATTCCAGTAAAGAATAAGCTATTCATGTGGTTTCCCAGAATTAAAGAATGCTTTGGAATTAAAAGGCAGCTAAGTTGCATTTTTACCTGGGAAGAACTCACTGGATGAGGAGGCTCCACACATATCCCCATCCTCAATAATGGGAGAGACCAGCACATCAGATAAAGATAAGGCTGAAGCATTTGCTACAATCTTCAGCCAGAAGTGCCGATTGGACAATCTAGCTTGGCTTCTTTCAGAGATCCGCAGCATCACGGATGACAGTCTTTAGCCAATTCGATTCACTCCATATGATATCAAGAAACGGCTGAAGGCACTGGATACTGCAAAGACTATAGGTTCCAACAATGTTCCAGCCATGGTTCTGAAGATGTGTGCTCCAGAACTTGCTGCGCCCCTGCCAAGCTGTTCCAGTACAGCTTCAACACTGGTATCTACCTGGCTAGGTGGAAAATTGCTCAGGTATGTCCTATACACAAAAAGCAGGACAAATCCAACAAATTACCACCCTATTAGTCTACTCTCGATCATCAGTACAGTGATGGAGTGGGTCTTCAACAGTGCCATCATGTAGCACTTGTTTAGCAATAACCATCTCACTGATGCTCAGTTTGGGTTCTGCCAAGGCCACTTGGCTCTTGACCTCATTACAGCCCTTGGTTCAAACATGGACAAAAGAGCTGAACTCCTGAGGTGGGTTGAGAGTGACTGCCCTTGACATTAAGGCAGCATTTGACTGAGTGTGGCACCAAGGAGCCCTAGCAAAACTGGGGTCAATGGGAATCAAGGGGAAAACTCTTCACTGGCTGCAGTCATACCTAGCACAAAGGAAGAAGGTTGTGGTTGTTGGAGGTCAATCATTTCAGCTCCAGGACATCACTGCAGGAATTCCTCAAGATATTGTCCTCAGCCCAACTATCTTCAGCTGCTTCATCAATGGCCTTCCTTCCATCATAAGGTCAGAAGTGGGGATGTTCGCTGATAATTAAACAATGTTCAGCACCATTCACAACTCCTCAGATACTAAAGCAGTCCATGTCCAAATTTAGCAAGACCCCTGCGCATGTGCACACTTCCATGCTCATGCTCTTCCAGCCCCCACACCCGGAGCGCTGCAAGCGCGCGTTTCACGCTGGCTGGCCATTAATTGGCCAATCAGCGTGAAATCCTTGGTGTGTTTAATATTTGGATTTTCCTAAAAAAAACCTGTCCTGACAAAAGTGAAATTGAAGCTAGTAAGATACCAATAAACCTAAGAAAGTTGACTGATTGGCAGACTGAAGTAAGGTGGAATTATTCTCTGAAAATTTAAGTCTTCTTTACTGGGATTTGTGTGTTATGTTGTGTACAGGGTGATAGGGAAACTTTTGACACCTATTTTACAAAGACCAATGTCGCACTGTCCATTTGAACCTGCAGTATGATGTAGTCCCATATCTGTCCACAACAAGACCACATGAACACCTTAGCTACAAATAGCTGCTCAATTGCACAGCAGGTGGATCTTGATTCAACTGTGGCAGCAATAGATCAGAGTTACTGCACCCCTTGAGCCTTGGAGTTGGAATCATACTATAATATGACTGCTCCAATACAAATCTTCATTGAGTGTTCAATGATGGTAATAGTATCATTCAGTTCAAGTGAGGTCAGTACAACATTGATTTATGGTTAAGGTTGATCAGAATGCATTCTTGCGGTAAGAAGTAATAGATTCAATGTCCAGTGTGTGCACAGGTTATTGAATTTTAGTTTAATTCAGCTGTAGTTGGGTACAGGGCAATCACTGCAACAACAACACTTTATATTTATATAGCAACTTTAACGTACAAAATGTCCCAAGTCACTTCACAGGAGCATGATAAAACAGCATACAGTACGACGCTGAATCCCATAAGGAGATGTTCAATCAGATGATCAAAAGCTTGATCAAAGAGGTAGATTTTAAGGACATTCTTAAAGGAGGAAAGCATGGTAGAGAGACTGAGCAAGAGTAGGTCATTCGGCCCTTTGAGCCTGCTCTGCCAATCAATATGATCATGGCTGATCCTCTATCTCAACGCTGTACTCCCAATCTCTCCCCATATCCCTTGATGTCTTTAGAGTCTAGAAATCTATTTCCTTCTTAAACATATTCAGTGACTTGGCCTCCATAGCCTCTGTGGTAGAGAATTCCATAGGTTCACCACCCTCTGAGTGAAGAAGTTTCTCCTCACCTCAGTCCTGAATGGCCTGCCCTGTATCCTGAGACTGTGACCCCTTGTTCTAGACTCCCCCGCCAGAGGAAACATCATCCCTGCATCCAGTCTGTCTAGCTCTGTCAGAATTTTACATGTTTCAATGAGATCCCCTCTCATTCTTCTAAACTCCAGTGAATACAAGCCCAGTCGGCCCAATCTCTCCTCATACAATAATCCTACCATCCCAGGAATCACTCTGGTGAGCCTCACAGCACTCCCTCTACAGCAACTATATCCTTTCTTAGGCAAGGAGACCAAAACTGCACTCAATACTCCAGGTGTGGTCTCCACAAGGCCCTGTACAGCTGCAGATAATTTCACTGCACATCTCTGATAATATTTCACATCAAACAGGTATGCTAATGTTAACTTGCTTGTGATAAAGCCTGAGCTTTATATTGTTCATGTACTCCAATCCTCTTACAATGAAAGCAAACATACCATTTGCCTTCCCAGCTGCTTGCTGTGCCTGTATGCTTGCTTCCAGTGATTGGTGTACAAGGACACCCAGGTTCCTTTGTACATCAACATTTCCCAACTTACCACCATTTAAATAATATGCTACCATTCTGTTTTTCCTAGCAAGGTGAATAACTTCACACTGCATCTGCCATGTATTTGGCACTCACCCACTCAACCTATCAAAATCACCTTGAAGCCGCTTAACATCCTCCTCACCACTCCCACTCCCACCTCGTTTTGAGTCGTCAGCAAACTTTGAAATATTACATTTGTTTCTCTAGTCCAAATCATTGATATATATTGTCAATACCTGGGGCCTAAGCACTGATCCCTGCGGTACCCCACTCGTCACCATTCATTGTTATGAATGCTCGTGAAAAAAAAACTTTAGGTGAGGATTTAGGAGGTCATAAGTATATTCAGGGTGCTCCTGATGGCATCACTGGAACTTTGATTTCCTGCAATGTAATAGGAGAAATTGCCTGCAACCAGTCCTCAGGCTGAGTCCCACAAACTGCAGCCATGCACTTGGAAGTGACCAATCTTGCTGTCACTTCTGAGATCAGTTTAACTATATATTCAGTGGGAACTCTCACTCTGGTTCAGATCAAATAGCAATGGGATTTTCACTGCAGCTTTTAAAGATGACCTGATTCCCTTCTTCTAAAAGAAGGAAAACATTGTAACAAACCCTCACAAAGAAATCTCGAGGTGCTGATCCTTCAGCAAGCAGCTTGAAAGCCCTATTCGCACTGGATGGCATGAAAGGAAGGGACATGAAACAGTCAGTGGAATGTTCCATACTCAGTGGGTCTCTGAGAAATAGGTTTCTTAGCCTTTAAAAACTTCCCAAGGTGAGGCTAGCCAACATCATTTACTTCACAAATCAAATGGACAGACTGTGCATGACTCAAGATTGTTCAAAAGGATACATTCAAAAGGCAGCTAGGAGAGGAAATGCATTTCATGACCACTGCATGTCTCAACACATTTTACAACCAATGAAGTACTTTTAAAGTGTCGTCACCGTTGTAATGGGGGAAGCGTGGCAGCCAATTGTGTGCACAGCAAGCTCCTACAAACAGCATTGTGATAATGACCAGATAATCTGTTCTTTTCATGATGTTGACTGAGAGATAAGTATTGGGCAGGACACCTCTGCTCTTCTTTGAAACAGTGCCATGGGATATTTTGCATCCACTCAAGCAGTCATACGGGGCTTCAGTTTAATGTCTCAGGCAGTGCAGCCCTCATTCAGTACCGCACTGGAGAGTCAGCCTTGCATTTTATGCTCAAGCCCAGAAGTGGGCTTTGAGCCCAGAACCATGCAACTCAGAGTTGAGAATGCACCCAACAGATCCATGGCTGACAAGCTCAGCAAACAGGGCCAGATTTTCTCCATTTGGCATGGGTCAGGCCCACTTCAGGTGGGTTTTAAAATTGGCAGGCTGAACCCAGTTCTGAGATTCCCGCTCAATTCACCATTTCTGGCAATTTTGATTGGGGTGGGATAAGGATACAGGTTGCAAGTGCACATCCAGCTGTCCCAACATTCCTGATGATACAGTTCACACTAGCTCGCACATGTGGTGAACCTTGCATAAACCCTGGACTGGAGTCAGGAAATGTATGACAGGTTAAGTTCAAAAGGTGTTGCAGCTTCACATGTCATAATGAAATGCTGTGTGATGAGTTATATGTGTTTTAAAAACATTGATTGGTGAAAAGTCTTTGCTTTGGAAAGTTAATTGAACAGCATTGTGAAAATGGAATGGTTGTCAGATGCGTTAAAGTACATGATCCAGTGGATCAAGCACTATTCTGCATTTTATAATACTGAAATACAGATTTAACTGTGGCAATCATTCCCTTTGCATTCATGTTTTGCTTGAATTTCAGCTCAGCCATCTGTTTAGCTTTTTTCAAAGCTTTGACAGATGGCTAAGCTACTGGCTGACTTCAAATGCTTTAATGTACTCAGATCTGGAGGTTTTGCTGACACAGTTTATTCCATAGAATCTCATTATGAATGCCAAGCTAATGTCACTAATGGATTCACCTCATCAGGGGTTGTTGATGTAGATGCCAAAGCTCTATGAGCTTGATTATATTGATAGATGTATGAGCAATTCAGAGGACAATGTTTTTAAGTTTGTTTATTTTGGTAGATTTATGAGCTTCTCAAATACTTCCCAATGTTATTATAGGTCTCATAAGTTCCTTATATAGTGGATATTAGGTGAATGGGTATGGGGGTGAGGGGGTATTGAGGGAATATAGGAGGTATAGTGGTGTGGTGTGGCGAAGGGATATGGAGGGTATGGGGGTTAGGGAGGGTATAGGGGTGAGGTGTGGGTGGGGGGAGGGTTAGGGGCTGCCACACATCACCAGAACTGGTCCAATGCCCCAGCGAACTTTTAACCTGGCCGCCTCAGCATTTTCCCATCTTTGTCTCCACCTTGGGCCTGCTTCCAGAGGAGGCAGCCCTGAGTCCAACCCATCCCCACCAATCCTAGCATGAAAATAGTTGGGTGGGCACTGAAGGTGGGATCATGACATGAGGAAATCTCCTGACACCCGCCTCCAAGATGAAAATCCAGCCCATGATGACGATGAAAGGAATAGGTGAAGTTAGATGGGAGGAAGTTCATCTGGAGCACAAACAGTGGCATGGACCAATTGGGCTGAATAGCCTATTTCTGTACTATCAATACATAGTACAAATGAGCAAGTGGAAAAGCAAGCACCTGCTTCTGCTGGACTTATTTTTAAACAATCTGAACTCGTTAAATGTAGAAGCTTCTTTGGAGGAAAGCATTGCTGGGATCCATTTTTTTTTTCAGCTTGGTAGGTTTGTTTCCCTATGTTCCAATTGGCTGCTAACACTATTGCATTGAACATACTTCAGGAGTATTTCATTGGTTTTAAGGCAGTTTCAGGAATCCCACAGGCATAAGCAACATCACTTAAATCAAAGTTTATGTTTTTTTTCTATATTTACATTTAATTTAAATATCCCTGCCTATTTTAGCTGAGTGTTCTCCACTCATACCTGGACTTCCCTGTAAACGCACAGGAGGTGCTCCCCTATCTCTTGTTTCGTATCAAGTGGTGACCTGTTCTACAAAGCAGTGAGACATAGCCCTATTGTTTGCTATAACACACAACAACCTGCATTTATGTAACACCTTCACCATAGTAAAACATCTCCTGGCATTTCAGGAGTGTTATCAAGGAAAGTCTGACATCGAGCCACACAAAGAGGTATTACAAAGTGACCCAAGCTTGGTAAATGGGATAGATTTTAAGGAATATCTTAGAGGAAGAGAGAGCGAGAAACAGAAAGGTAGGGGTTTAAGGTGGACATTACAGAGCCTGGGGCCTAGGCAGCTGAAGGCGTGGCCACCAATGGTGGAGCGATTAAAATTGGGAACGCTCAAGTGCTCAAAATTGGAGGAGTGCCGATATCTCAGAGGGTTGTGGGATTAGAGGAGATTACAGAGTCAGGGGCGAGTGAGACATGAAGGAATTTGAAAACAAGGATGACAGCAATATATAAATCGATATACCAATGCAGGATACTGACTATAGAGTAACTCAGGTGCTTAACAGTCTTACCAAAATCTATTCCAAATATTCTTTTCATCATCCATTTTCACCACTCCACTATTGGCAGCTGTGCCTTCAGCTGCCTGGGCCCTTAGCTCTGGGATTTCCTTCCTGAACCTTGCCATTTCTCTATTTCTCTCTCCTCCTTTAAGATGTTCCTTCAAACCTACCTCTTTGGCCCAGCCTTCAGACACACCCTAATATCTCCTCATGAGGCTCAATGTAAAATTGTATTTGATAACACTCCTGTGGAACCCCTGGGACATTTTACTATGTTTAGCCTTTGTAAGAAACACAAAACACACAGCAACAAATAAACCAGGGGCCCAAAGCATTTAGATGAACTTCCCTTGCTTCCTGCCAAGTACTACATCTACCCGAGATTGTTCTGCAATACTGTAGGAGATCAAAATGACCAATATTATGGGAGAGAGGAATGAAGAGATATACTGATGACTGTAGATGAAGAGGGGTGGGAGGTGGAGCATAAACACAAGCATAGACCAGTGGGGCAGAATGGCCTGCTCCTGCATGTGAATGACTGCACATTCAATGTAATGCAAATAACAATAGATCTCAGACAATTTGTAGCGATGGTGAAGCTATGGAATAAAAGATGTGAGACCTACAGGCAATCAGGATCAATAGAGATTAGAAACGGGATCATAAGAACTTGGAAGGAAGGCAGTTGCTCTCACCGCTTGCAGGCTGAAAATGAAAAACAAACAGCAAAACAGTTGGTCTGGAGGAGCCATCTCTGAGGAGCAATTTCTGTCCAATCAGCCCTCAGTTTGGTGGGGGGTGGGGGGGCTGAGATCAGGGTGGGGTGGGCTGGGGGAGCTATGGAGGATCAAAGCCCATACTTTAAGAGAATCTAATAGCCAACAATGCTGGAGCTATGAAAATTTAAAATAAGGGAGGCGCACCACCAACACTGAATGACCAGCCACAGGCTCTAGCTTTCCTGATCGCTGTGGGGGTATTAATTTCAGCATCTGTGGAGAGAAATGTTTTGGGTGGACGACTTTTCATCAGAACTGGAGAAAGGTCTTAGGACTAAAACAATTAATTTGGCTTCTCTCTCCAGGGACATTTCTTGAGCTGCTGAATATCTGCAGCATTTTCTCTTTATATTTCAAAATTCTAGCATCCATTTGCATTGGTGTTGGGCAGTAATTCCCATGGGCAAAGACTCAGTTGTACTATTTCAGTACAGGCTCAGTTCATCTGCTTTACTTTTAATAGGTGAAAGCCTGCACAAAAATAATGCAATAAATAAAACTGGGAAATAAGAGTACTGGTCCGAACTGTTTTTTCCTCCTCGGTTGTGCCTGGGAACCTGTTCCCATGAGGGCACTGCCATTTTGTATTGCTTATTGCGTTAGAGCTCGATGTTTTCACCTAAGCACTGTTGATATTGTGATCCAGATTATGCTACTGACATAGTACATCTCCACAGGTTCCCACTGACTTCTGACTTACTGATTGTTTCCACTATTTTCTGCTTCTTGCATCAGAAATCACCTGCAGTTCCTTTCTCTTGGCTATTTTTCTTGTTACTTCCACTGAACTGCAGAGGCACAGCTTGATTTCAGAAAGGAAGAAGATTTTCTCATTTCCTATGCCAATGGGAATATGGGGATGGGGTCAGTTTTATTATTAAATGCCAGATCAAGTTGCAGAAACTCTGACCGAGGATATGAACAGTCACATGCAATGAGCGATTTTAACTGAATCGTTACTTAAGGAATTTATTTTGTCGAGGTGATGTTCATTCAAAAAAAAGTCTCTATTTTGAACTAGACAGTTTCATTCAGCTGTTATCACTGAGGGTCAGAAGCAGTTGCCGTTTCGGGTTTGTGGTCTGTGATCACACAGCAGGATTTGGGCCAGTGTAGCCTACGTGGTACAACACTTGTTAACACACGGTTACTGTCCCATTGTAATGCTAAACTTGAGAGCTATCAGGCAGCAGCAGAAGAGAGATTAAGGAAAGGGAGCCAAGTTTCCCTGGTTATTTCTTTAATAATCCCCAACAGAATTAACTCCTCAAGTGGCCAATTTCCACTAACTGAGAAACTTAGAATAATGGCTCATATCAATTTGTACTTTAAAAGCAAGTGTTAAAGTACATCCATTTCTGTCCACCCAGGTTGCTAGTGATCAGATTCTTTCCTTCAATGGCACAAAATACCTGTACTGAGGAATTCATGTTTGCCAAATATCAAAATGGCTGTGTGATTCATCAACCAATTAAGTGCTTGAGACACAACAGAGACAGATAGGTGAAACTGACCAGGTGACTTACCTATTTCACCCCTCTCCTAATTTTACTCAGTTCTGTTGAAGGGTCATGAGGACTTGAAAAGTCATCTTTATTCTTCTCCGCCGA
Source organism: Carcharodon carcharias (assembly GCF_017639515.1). NCBI lineage: Eukaryota > Metazoa > Chordata > Chondrichthyes > Lamniformes > Lamnidae > Carcharodon > Carcharodon carcharias. Next base: position 80,130,212 of record NC_054471.1, read on the forward strand.
TGCTGCCAGACCTGCTGAGTTTTTCCAGGTAATTCTGTTTTTGTTTTGACTTACCGGTTAGCTTCAAATGTGAACACCCCATCTTCAATTTTAACCTGCTCACCTGAACAAACAACAAGAATGGCCACCTGAGTTCAGCGGAGTTCTGATTATTAAATATGCAGCTCGGGGCCAGATGGCATAACCAGCTGTTATTTGAATGGCCTGAGTGTGGAAGATCTTGTGGCTTTCACCCACTGGAAGACAGCAGCGAAGAAATATTGAGACCAGAAGAGGCCATTTAAGGTGAGCATTTTTTCTTTCCCTTAACTTTCCTTGTTGGGCCAGTGAGAAGGACTTGTATGTCTGCAGAGCATTATATGACATCACAAAGCATTTTATAATCAATAAGGTATATTTGATGTGCAATCACTGTCGTAATATAGGATATAGACATAACAATACTTCAAAATATGGTGAGCAGCAATGTAAAAATGACCAGATAACCTGTTTTAATGATACCGTGTTAAGGGTAAATAATGGCCAACTCCCCTGCTCTTTGAAATTGTGCTATGGGTTCTTTTACATTCACATGGGAGGGCAGATAGTTTAAAGTCTCATCTGAAAGACTGCACCTCTGACAATGAAGCACTTCCTAGGTACTGCACTGGGTATGTTTATGCTGCCAAAGTCACTGTAGAATGAAATGGTGCAGGGGTTTGGTTCTCACTCCAACTTCTTACCCACTCAAATTCGACTTGAGGTTAAAATCAGGACTGTACTATCTCCTTCATGTACATCAACAGATCTAAGAAGGACCTGTTGTCTCACACTATTTAGCCATTCACTGCTCGCACCTGTTACTACAATATAGCTCACAGTCTTCAGTGAAGCCTCTGATAAAATGCACACATTTCTAGTGTCAAACCATTCATCTCCCCTAACCTATAAATTAAACCACAGTGGCAGCCCAGGCACTAAAATTAATTATGTTACAGATGACTTGATGCTTTCTGTGCGAGAGCGATTTAAAGTGTAACATTATTCTTAAATTTGAGAGAATGTTATAGAAAGAAACCTTACTACTAGTCAATCTAGGAATATCTGGCTTGTCCTTGAAGAGGCAGCTGAGAGGTTTGATTTTTAAATGGGAAAGATGATTATCGTTAAGTGCTAATTTGAGAAGTCATTTAAAATGGGAATATATCAATCGTTCCAACGTACAAAGAATTTAGTTGCAATTGATATGTAACTTCATCTATTTTCATGTGTGGTATTATCAAGGGTGATATGAAAGGGAGTTTGTGGAGGGTGAATTGTGCACTGGTGTAACAATATGAAGATTGTGATAAGGGAGTGGTTGGGATGACAGGTTTTAGCAGGAAACAGCTAAAAACCGAATGGTGGCTGTCACAACAGAATGGAGTTGTGGCAGAACTGACACAAGGCAATGTCAGGTATGAGTAGAAGGCAGCATCGCCCTCTTCAAATCATTTCTATATTCGAAAGAAGTACAAAGTCATTCTACACTGTTCCTCAGTCCAGCCCTCACACAGCCATTAGTTCTCAACTCGCCCTCACTGCCACAACACAGCTCACCTGCCCTTGTACACTGCAGCATTAACAAGCAAGCAATATTCCCTCAGCAAGCCTCTTTCCTTGTGCTTATAATTGTTATAAAAATATATGTAAATAAATCATATTTCTATAGGCAGGCGCATCAATTTTATATATTTTAATGTTGTGCAACTCCTGAACAACTCTTCAGCTACTTCAGAAGTGTCAAGCCATCAGATACATATGGGCCAATAACTGATTTTGAAAATGAACAAACGTGCTCATCAGTTTATGCACTGTAACTCCTTCATGAGTTTTATATCATTCCACAGTATTCATCCACCACTAACTAGTTTGGGTGGTAATTCCTTGTTCTCATTAACTGAGAAACAAGATTGGTCCACAATCTGTCACAAATGCACCCGATAATACTTCCATAATGCTCTTAGTTGCAGTTATTAATGTGAATCTTTTCTAAAGGTGTCAATTGATGGAGTATTAGCTTTAGCTGAAGGTCTATTAAATCTTCTCTACAGGGGAAAAAATTCTTCCAATCTTAATTCCTGCTTGAGGCTTGTTGATTTTCTGTAGGTCTAATTTAAAACATCTCTTGCTACTACACTATCCATTTTAAAAATGGTGAGCCCATCTCCACTCACACCTCTTTTCTCCTCTGAATGCAAGGACAGTTCTGTGAACCTTTTATTCATGATTCAGCACCCCAAGTCTTAGAATCATCCTCAGCACGTTGTTTGAATTTTCTCCAGTGGTAGGCCCAGAATATACTGCACTATTAAATCAGATGCTATTGTGTTGGAGGTTACAACAGTCACTTAGCATTAGTTTCAAAGGGGTAGATTTCTAGCTAGTGTGAATGTCACAATCATGTCATTTAGCTAACATAGACTAAGTGTGAGTAAGAATTTTTTGTTTCGGCCCCAGTAGAATTCTGCTTCAAACTGAAATAATGCTCATTAATGTTGACATGTATTAGAGGGACGAAGGAGGGATGGGTATTTATATAGCACCTTCCATATCCTCAGGATATTCCAAAGCATTTCACAGTCAGTGACAGTTTTGTGAAGTGTAATCAATATTGTAATATAATGCATATACAATTGCACAAGGCTTTCTCATATCTAGCACTTCAAGGTTCTCACAGCTAGACTGTGAGCAGGGCTTCGGCAGGATGAAATGGAGTTATTTGTTCTGCATTTTCCGAAAATTCAGCTATGTATTAAAGTGCAGCACATTAGCACGCAAATCTCATGCTGTAGTTTTTTTTAAAATATGGGACAGGTGCAAAGCAATATCTGGCAATACTCCAATCAATACTCCAATCACAAAAATGGATATTAAATTTGAAAAAAGCCAATTACATAGGTATGAAGGGAGAACTGGCTAAGGTTTATTGTATAAGTAGATTGAAAGATATGGTGGTAAATAAAGAGTGGGCAGCATTTAAAGAAACAATTTAAAATGTTCAACAAAAACCCATTACATTGAAAACAAAAACTCAGCAAGGGAGATCCATCTGTGGCTTAATAAGGAGCTAAGGATAGAATTAGATTCAAAGAAAAGATGTATAATGTTGCAAAGAATAGTAGTAAGTCTGAAGATTGTGAATATTTTAGAAACCAGCAAAGAAGTTTATAAAAAGGGAAAAAAATATAACATGATAGTTAACTTGTAAGGAATATAAAAACAAATTGTCAGAGCTACTAAAATAATAGAAAGGAAGAAGAAAGTAGCTAAAGTAAACATCGGTCCCTTAGGAGCAGAGATCGGAGAAATTATCATAGGGAATGAGGAAATGACAGAGACTATTTAACAAATATTTGAACCTGTTGTTACATTAGAAGACACAAGTTCCATACCAGAAAGACAGTAACCTGTGGGCTAAAACAAGTGAGGAAATTAAGGTAATTAATATGAGCAGAGAAAAAGTACTAGAGAAACTTAAGGGGCTAAAATCCAACAAATCAGCTGGACCTGATGGTCTACACCCTAGGGTACTAAAAGAGGTAGCTGCAAAGATAATGGAGGTCATGATAATTTTCCAAAATTCCCTAGATTTTCCTAGGGAATCTGCTAGGGAAAGGTCCCAGCAGATTGGAAATTAGCAAATATAACACTGCTATTTAAGAAAGTCATTTGGGTAATACAGAACTTGAGTACTGTTGAAAAAAGAGACATTTTTTGTCAAAGCTTTTTGTCTTGCACTCATCAGGACAATTTGCAAGAAAATGCCAATATCAGGGGAAACAACAAATTTGTTCATGTTCACATACACACATTGTGTCTGTTTCAGCTAAACAAAATAAGTGACAGCCATTTATTGGTTCATTCCCCAGGGCAATGTCTTGACCAATCAGAGTCAAGCTGCCTGCTTAAATTTCAAACAATGTTTGGCAGTTAACTATCAGTCACCAACAACTGGTGCATTCTCCATGGCATGTCTCTATCAGATTCCACTTGTCAACCAATCAGCACTTTCTTCTCATACACTATAACTTTGTTGTTTCCCCTGACATTGGCATTTTCTTATGAATCGTCCTGATGAGTGCAAGGTGAAAAACTTTGACAAAAATGTCTCTTTCTCAGCAATATTTAAGGAAGCCTCATTATGCATAATTGGCTGAGAGCCCAGACTTTCGTTACTTTGGTGAAACAAGTGCACACAAGGGGAAACATTGCTCGATTGAAAGATTTATTTCTAACGTCTATTTTGTCAGTGGCTCAATGTTTATTTACACAAGATACAGAAGTGCTTATAACTACTGCTATTGCTATGTTAAAGGTCTGGTTGATTGACACTTTTATAGGGTTTTTTTTAAACAACATCAGGTAAAAACAACAGTTTTTTTTAAGAAGGTTATGAATAGCTTCTTAAATTTTTTTTCGCCTTTTCCATGCATGCAATTTTTACTATCATTGAATTGGTTTCATTGATTTATTGGTTCTGTAGAGAGTGTATACTGGATGAATGGGCATGGAAGTGTTATGAGTTGGCATGGAGAGGTTAAGTGGCCATTGGGGTGGTTGGAAGGACATGCGTTGGCATAAGCTGCCATGGATGGGGCGTGAGGGTGCAAGCACGTAAGGGTTGAGGGCTAAAGAGCCTAATATTTAACAACAAAGCTGTGAAGATATCACAGAAAATTGAGGTGGGTGTTTTAACCAGACTGCCTCAGCACTTGGCAGCCCCTATGGCCACCTCTGATCTGTGTCCAGGGAGGCCGTCCTGACTCCAGCAGATAAGCACAGCACCCCAGAATTAAAATCACACCATTTGAGGTACATTGTCCCAAGGTGAGCACACCATGCCTGGAAATTCCCCAACTCCCAATACACTTGAAGGTGAAAAATCCAGCCTGATGTACTTGCATTGGAAGTAGTACAGCAAAGGTTCATTGGATTGGTCCTTGGATGAGAGGGTTGTTCTGTGAGGCTAAGTAAATTGGTTCTGTCTTCTCTGGAGTTTACAGGAATGAGAGGTGATATAATTAAAACAAGCTTCTGAACAGGCTTGATATCTACTAGATATTGTTTCCCCTGACTGGGGAATCTAGAACATGGGTGTGAATTCTAAGGGTAAGGAGATAATCATTTAGCGCTGAGGTGAGGAGTTTTTTTTTTCACTCAAAGGGTTGTGAATCTTTGGAATTCTCTACCCCACAGGGTTGTGGATGCTCCATCATTGCATACATTTAAGGCTGAAATAGACAGACAGGAATCAAGGGATATGGCGAGCAAGTGGAAAAGTGGAATTGAAGCCGAAGATGAGCCATGATCATATTGAATGGTGGAGCAGGCATGACGAACTGAATGGTCTACTCCTGTTCCCATTTCTTACATTCTTATATATGAAACACCCAGCTTCCTTGCTTAAATGAGGTTCTGCAGAGCATGCAGACCCAGATAGTCCCAATATCAATACACATAGCTTAATGTTGCACGGCTAACGACAGAAGCAAAATGCAAGTGTCAGAATTGAGCTACTTGCATCCCTAGAAAGAATTATTGATCTACAGCTGCCATTCACCTCACATACAAGGGGAGATGATACCAGAACTGGGCATCGATGGTAAGGCCAGCATTTGTTGTCCATCCCGAATTGTCCTTGAACTGAGTCGCTTGGTCGTCCATTTCAGATGCAAGTTAAGAGGCCAACTGGGTCTGCAGTCACATGTAGGTCAGACCAGGTAAGGAAGGCAGATTTCCTTCCATGAAGGGCATTAGTGAACCAGATGGATTGTTACAACAACAATCGAGGTTGTCATGGTCATCATAACTGAGGTGAGCTTCATAATTCCAGATTTTATTAATTGAATTTAAATTCCACCAGCTGCCATGGTGGGACTTGAGCTTGTTCCCCCAGAGCATTAGCCTGGGCCTCTGGATTACAAGTCCACTGATATTACCACAACGCCACCGCCTCCACCTAAGGATGACAACGTTTTGGAAGAGGGAAGCTAAATTTGAAAGGATGGGAATAATGACAAAGCAGTGTCTCATGGAGGGGACACAAAGATTTGGAACCTTTTGCAGAGGCTTAAAACACATTCCAGCCATGGGCAACATTTCTCAAGGCTGAAGAAGCGGGATATTGGGAAGTAGAAGACCAAGCTGAAGGAAAGGGGATTCCTGGATGCAGACATAATCTGCAGACAAATGTAGCCTTATCCTTGCTGGCTATTGAACTACTTCCCCCAGATCCTCAAGTGGGAATGGGCCAAATATATTCCCTTATCTGTAATAATTGTGCGGAATATGCTGATGGCTACGTGATGTGTGCCTGGTCGTCTCCCGGTAGGAACAAGCTCACGAAACTACACATAAATGTACACAATTTGACACTTTAGACTTTCTCTGTTATTGAAAGGAAGATGTCATGAGTTTTGCATGTTATTATCAAGATGGTGGGTTCATGTTGTTTTCTGTGTGCCAGATTCTCAGATTTCAACCTCAGTTCTGTGGATTCCAAGCTTGTCGTAATGAAGTCGTAGAATGGTTACAGTACAGGTTACAATTCAGCCCACCTCTGCAAGAACAACACAGTTAAGCCCACTCCCTGTAGCTCTGCATTTTCTTCTCTCTTCAGCTGCTTATCCACTTCCTTTCAAAGTCCCAATTATAACTAGCTCTATCTGCCACACAGTCCGGGAATGCATTCCAAATCCTAATGTCCAGACCCTGGCAGGAATATGCACCATCTACAAGATGCACTGCAGGAACTCACCAAGGCTTCTTAAACAGCACCTTCCAAACTCATGACTGCTACCATCTAGCAGGTACACACACCATCCTGACTTGGAAATATATCGCTGTTCCTTCACCATCATTAAGGCAAAATCCAGGAACTCCCTGCCTAACAGCACTGTAGTGTACCTGCAACAGCTCAAGAAGGCAGCTCACCTCCACCTTCTCAAGGACAATTAGGGATGGGCAGTAAATGGTGGCCGAGCCAGCAATGCCCAGATGCCGTGAGTGAATTTTTAAAAATCACTCACTGAGTTCCTCCTAATGTTGCAATTTGTTCTTTTGCCAATTACCTTATGTTAGTCTCAAACAACAAGTGAACCTCAAAATTATATAGCAATACTGAAAAGTTTGCTTATCAAACCAAGCAGTACACAAAACCCACATAACAAAATGTTGCAACATGACATAGAGCATGTTTGTAACATGACATCCTGCAATACTTATTCTCTTACACCAGTGCAACAGCCTGACAGAGTAAAACACACATACAGCAGGGCCACAATTCTGACCCCAAATTGGCTACTGGAATTTGGGTGGAACCCAGCCCCACTATGAATTCCTCCCTTTTTTGTATCAGGGTAATCATTATTCATCAGACATAGAACAGATAGGCCTTCACCCTCCCACCAACCTGTGTGTAAGTGAATGTACCAGGTGAGACTAAGCTAATGCTAATCGTTTTTAATCATGTATGTGTCTTTATAACCGTGTATGTAGACCGGTTGTGGGGTGGCCCTGTGTACGGAGTTTGACAGGTGGTAGAAGATGAAATAGAGGTGAAAGAAGCACTTGAGATCAAAGACATTGAAAGAACTGTGCAGTGTGGGCATAGAGAAATGCATGACAGTTAAATTAGCCAAGGTACAGCTTTTCTGGAACTAACCGTCTTGCAGCCATTTCTGCAACAGTCTGATTTTATTTTTGCATCAGGGAAAAGCACTAATACTTGCCCTTAAAGCAAGTGAACAGGTTTTCTCTACCAGCCTCAGTGAGTGATGATGGTAGTAAAAATAAGGAACTGCAACTGGAGTGATTGTGTTCACTCAATGGGGCCTCGAAATTCCTGCAAGAGGCCCTGACATGAGACGTCTGGAGAGGGAACTGTGAGCCCACTGAGTTGTGCTGGAAGGACAATGAGGTAATTACAGACCAATTAAATGGGCTTACTCCACAGAGACATTGTTGTTACAATCGGGTAAGAGTGACCTGGTCAGTCACTCAGAACTCACACACGGAAAGCTCATAGGCGGATTAATCGCCTGGGACGAACTCTGGCATGTAGGTGTACTAAGCGATGGCAATGTTTATTTTTATTCGTTCATAGGGTGTGGTCGTTGCTGGCTAGGCCAGCATTTATTGTCCATCCCTAATTGCACTTGTTCAGAGGACATTTTTAAGAGTCATTATTGTGGATCTGGAGTCACGTGAAGGACAGACAGGTCAGGACAGCAGATTTCCTTCCCTAAAGGACATCAGTGAATCAGATGGGTTTTTACAACAATGATTTCATGGTCATCATTAGACCTTTGATTCCAGTTTTTTTTATTGAATTCAAATTCCACCATTTGCCGTGGTAGGATTCAAACCCTGGGCATTATCCTGGGTCTCAAGATTACCAGTCCAGTGACAATACCACTATGTCACTACCTCCCCTCTTAACTATTAAGTCTCACTATTGCTTAACATGTATAATAAAGATACTGTATACAGTTGAAACAATATCCAAGGTATTGTGTACCATTGATACCCAGAGTAAAGGAACAAACTCTTAAATCTAGTGGGGTCCTACACATCCCGCCTAAGAGCATTCCTTGGCTTCCTTGGGAATTTTGGCTTTGATGTTCTGACAGCTAATGCACATTCTACTGACTCCAAATCACTTTGGGACATGTTAATGTTGTGAAAGATGCTATATAAATGCAATTTTTTCTTTTCTGACTTGGTATATATGCCTTTAAATGATAGCAGCATGCCATTGTAGTATAAAGGTGTTTGGCAGCGCAAAGGTTAATGTGGGACTGGAGTGTGATGGAGAGAATCACATGACAGTAGAAGGAGCCAGCACCCATGCATGGCAGTACTTGAGGTATGTACAAAGAAACATAGAAAATAGGAGCAGGAGTAGGTCATTCGACCATTTGAGCCTGCTCCGTCATTCAATACGATCATTGCTAATGCTCTATCATTATAGGTTAACAATAAATGGTTTATGTTTAAACATGCAAGTCTCTAGATTGCTTCGTGAGACAGCAAATGAACCTTAACAGCATGGGGGCAGCTGAATAAATGAACCCAGAACCTAAAAGTAGCTGGAGAAGGACCCTAGAATCACAAGATATGAAAGACTACTTTGTCCCTTTCCTCCCCCTGGAGTACAAACATGTAAAGTTGTGCATCAGAGAAGAACTGAAAACCCGAGGTTACGAGAAGTTCGAGCAGATGATGACTGAAATAGCCGATGAAATGATGTACTTTCCCAAGAATGAAAAGATTTATTCAGACAAAGGCTGCAAAACAGTGGCCACCAAGTTGGACTTTTACTTGTAATGTGCGTGCGTGTTTTTTAAATTGGAAAATACTTTGCCTTTCTACACTGGACATTTTTTTATATATATAAAAATAATTAAAATAAAATGAAGCCTGACCTGAGAGAAGTGCGCCTAAATTGAAGACAGTTAGTGATTGCCTAAAAAAGAACATTTGAAGACACAGTTGGACTCCAGACCTCTTAGTGAGACAGCAATTGAACCTTCACAACAGAATAAACTTCTATTGGTTTCACTGAGTGCCTAAGGTCAAAAAGACATAGCTGGTTGTCAGGCCCTTCGTTCCTCGAGGCCAATCTGTGAAAATTCTATTCTTCTGAAAGAACTCCACTCATTTTTTGTTATCTTTTACATCTTCCAACTTAATAGTTACTAAATTTGGCCTATCACCATTTTTTTAAACACAATTGTCATCATTTTCTCTTTTTAAAATAAAGATATATTCTTCTGAAATGTTAACAACACTAAATAGAAGTCATTTATTAGAAATTGTGCATTTTGTACAGACACAGCTAAAGCTAGAATCAATACAGAAATACTTTCTTACAAGTCAATCATTTCTTTCTAGAAATTCATGGTTCCTCTATGCCTCTGTGACAATATTTGCCTGAATTGTTTTGACTTAATATCCAAAGCATGAGATTAGTTTTTAGTCTTGCTCATGTGGTGTGAAATTTGAACTTTGCATAGTACATTTGCTTTGTTAGTCACTCTGTATCCAGACTCAAAAAGATTTAGTAACAAGAGGTCAGCTATCAATCATTAAGCTGTTTTAAACCTCAATTATAATCAGATTCATTTGCTTAAATTGGTACTTGTTGCCATATAATAGTACAAAATAATGAGCACTTCACAGTCCCCCACATCAGTGCTTGCTTGATCTAAAGTGCCTAACCTGTCTCTTCTTTCATTCTAACATCTCCCAATTTTTGCTGTTCTCTTGTGCTTTGTAAACTAGTGTTGACCTATCTCAAGGAATAGGAGGCCTCCCATCTGGTCATTGCATGCTTTGGGGTTCTGTTCTAGTCATTTGCCCAGGTAGAAATGCTGAGAATGGACTGTTGGTAATTATTAAGTACCACCCTCCTCTCACAGTGCACCTGTATGTATGTCAGTGCTGGTGACTTTGGCCACTGATCTCTGTGAGTATTATTCTTTCCACTGAAAAGTATCACTCACAATTGTCTGCATTGAAATTTATTTCCCAATTACACCTCCATTCTGCCAGCTCATTAACATCTTCCCGTATTTAGTTGCTTTCCTCCTTTTGGTGTGATCTACAAATTTTGAAATTGTACTTTTGATCGCTGAATCCAAATCACTAATGTAAGTTCTGAACAACATTGGTCCTAGCACTGTGGAACATCTCTTCCTACCTTTTTACAAGCTTGAGTTGCTACTCTTCAAACCTACTGTCTGTGTGTTCCTAGCTTGCAATCCATTTTGCTACTTGTTCCTTGATTCCATATATTCTGATATTAGTCATGAGTCTAACATGCAATACCTCACTGAAAATCTAAATATATTACATCTACTGTATTGCTTTGGCTTTCCCTTTCTTTCAGTAAAGTTGATTGAATAAAACTTTCCCTTTTGAAATCTGCTCTTTATTGTGCTTTGTTTACTCAAAGTTTTTCTATAACATCTTTGAATAAAGATTCCATTATTATTCCTACTGCTGACATTAAGCTAACTGGTCTATAATTCCCCAGACTTGTTCTATCTTACATTTTCCATAAAGGAATGGTATTAGCTGTCTGCCAATTCTCTGGCATTATTCTTCTTTCTAAAGAATTGTGGCAAATATTTAAAAGTGCTTCTACCATCTCCTCCCTAGCTTCAAATGTTATGAAAATTATTATATTTGCATGACACTAACTTATTATTCCCAATTCCCTCAACCCTAATCGTATGCAACAACCTCTTATATGGCACCTTATCGAATGTCTTTTGAAGATCAAAATGTATTACATCCACTGGTTTCCCCCTATCTACTCTACTGGTTATACTCTCACAGTGATACCAATAGAAGCCTTTGCCGCCATCCAGATTATATGCCCACAAATGCAGGGACAGCACAAATTGTATGCAAAGCTGGAAACCAGTGCAGGTTCAAACATCCTTCTACTTCACACACTGTATGTACCCACTGATATGACCAGGTGAGAAGGATTGAACTGGCTCTCCTCTATTCAACTGCCTCGACTGGTCAAAACAAAGGTTTAAGTTTATTTTTCACGAGGATATGCCCTTTTCAAAATCAGAATGTATTTAACTATTTAAGCTGCGAGCAATAAGGAGCCAATCAAACAACGCTTTCTTGAGTCAAAGAAAGAGCAAGTTTATTTCCCAATAAACGCAAGAAAAATAATAAAAACACAACGTCAAGCATTCGGCCCTCATGCAGTCATTCAGACCTACCCACCCATTTACACGCGGTCACAATCACACACACACACACACACACACACACACATAACTGAAACAAGGGAAGCTAGAATTCAATAAAAAAAGGTAAAATAATATACTGTTAAGTGTCCTTTCATTGTCCTTGAGGCATATATTTAAGCTAGATGGTTCCGTGGGTGCTGTCAGATTTAGAAGATGTTACAATTATTATGAGATCTCATTTCACTGGTAGGTTTCCGATAGAATTGACTTCTTGAACTGTTTGAGACGAGAGAGAGGGAGAGAGAGCAGCCTTCAGCCCATTTCCTCTGCTGAAGACCACCTGTGTCACTTGCAATCTCTCTGTTGTAACTGGCAGCCTTGCGTTGAAATACTTCACCAATTGTGTATTTCCAAGAGGTTTTGGGTGTGTCTGCCTGTGACAGCCATTATTTCAATATTCAGTACTTGGTATTTTTAATGTCTCTGCCTTAGACAGTTACAAATTTAGATGGATGTCTGGAATAAAAGAAATGTCTCTCTCTCTCCACACTCCCCTGAGGGGGACTTGTTGGTTTCTCACCTTCGCCTTGGAATTTGGTCTCGCATTTTTAAGCACTTTGCTCTGTCAGTTCAAATTGCAAAATTTCTAGTTAGTTGAAAGTTGAATAATCATATTCTCAATAATAAAGACGCATAGCCTCGTAACACCACTGACATGACAAGTGATGATTTAACCAACCACTGCCAAACTTACTGCATGCAATGGCCTGGGGATTCTATCCCTGGGACCCATAACAGTTTAGTGTCACAACAGCAATTAACCTTGGTCACCCCAGGTATTTTATGTTCTGAACCCCATGGTCCCAGTGATTGCAGGCCTACCGGCATGCAAAGATCTAACCCTCGTTACCATCTACAGTATCAGCAACTCAATGATGAAGGCAACAGGACAGAAGGACATCCTGATACCCTCAATAGCTAACCTAATACCCCTATACCCAGACAGGTTTGATAGGATTGTAAGTTTCCAGGGTGATGCAGTATTGCATCTATGTGCAGATGCTACTCCATTAATCAGCCCTTGTGTAAATTAGTATTCACATCCAGAACAAGATTAAAGCTGAGCTGAACAGGATGGAGAGAGATAGCAAAGTCCAAAAGATGAAGCACCATACAGATTGCTGTAGCTTGATCATGAGCAAAACTAAGAAAGATGGTTCTATACTCATCTGTTTAGATCCAAGGTGTCTGAATGTATTTCTAAAACAAAGTCCTCATAAAATTTCCCCACTTGAAGAGCTGAACCCTTGAGTTGTGAATGCCAAATTCTTCTCTAAACTTGATGCTAAAAGTGGCTACTCATTCAGTGGATCTGGAGAAGACATCCCAGGAGCTAACGACATTCTGCACTCCTTCTGGGAGATACTGTTTCCAAAGGTTACTGTTCAGGCTTTCCAGAAGCCAGGCTATTTTCCAACAACACATGGTCAGGATCACGTTTCAGATCCCAGGGTGTGTCTGCATACAGATGACATAACTGCCGTTGGCAGAACAAAACAGGAGCATGATCGAAATTTGCAGCTTCTGATAGAAGCTGCACATGGAGAAGGTGTTGTGTTTAATAGTCAGAAATGCAATCAGCTCAGCAAAGATCAACATTTTCAGGTCCATCTTTTCCAACACTGGCATCTGTCCTGACCCTAGCAAGCTAGAAGACATGCCAGTGCAATGCCCACTCCACAAGACAAAAATGGTTTGCAAAGACGCCTTGGTTTCTTTAATCTCCTTTCACCCTATATACCTAACTTTGCCCAGAAAGCCTCATCTCTTCATGAAGATCTGAAGAAAGTATCTTTGTTTGACAGGAGGATCACCAACACATTTTTAAAGACCTTAAAAAGCCAATAACCGAAGGACAATCAATTCTTCGGTTTTACGACCGAACAAAGAGAAGACTTTTGAGGTTGATGAATCCCAAAAAGGTCTTGGAGCATGCACCCTTGAGAAAGAAAAGCCTGTTGCTTTTACCTCCATAAGTCATTTGAAATGGTCTGGCAAAAACTCCTAACTTGTGCACCACCAAGATTACAGGGCCCACAACATACAAGGCTATGATTGTGATATACTCTATAAGTCGGGTAATTCCATGGTCGCATCCAATATCCTAAACCACCTATCTAACCCATCAAAAACTGCTGACATCTCCCTAGATCTGCAAGAAGATCTCATGAACACTGAAACAGAAGATGTTCTGTACATTGACCTTATGAATTTTGACCAATCGAAGCACCAAACTTTGCAGCAGGAAACGCTCAATCATCCTCAACTACAGCAGATATGGAAGATGATGATTAATAGATGGCCAGAGTCCTTCCAAGACATTCCAGAGGCTGTAAGACCATTTTGGCCCTATAGGGATGAAGTCGAAATATCTAAAGGAGTCATATTTAAAGGAAAGCAAGCCATCATCCTTGGGTCCATGTGACCTGATATCCTCCAACATTTGCAGTAAGCACACGTGGGAATTGATCGAACCAGAAGAATGGCCAGAGATGGTAAACTGGCCAAGAATTCACCAAGACATCAAAAAAGCTGTGAGGGAATGTGGAGCATGCCAAACCTGCATGCCTAACAACCAGAAAGAACCACTATTGACTTTGCTTTTCCTTTCATGTAAACAGTTTGATTCTCTAAGGGTAAACCTCCAGTTTAGAAAAAAAGGAGGATGTTGTGATATGATGTCCTTGTACCTTTAAGGGATGTTGTCTCTTAAATTGCTGTCAATCGCTATCACTGAGACAGGATATGATGTATTGGTACTGACTCTGTACTCAGAGTGCAGCAGTAGTTGTAGAAGTCAGACATTTATACATAGCCAAAAACAGAATTACCTGGAAAAACTCAGCAGGTCCGGCAGCATTGGCAGAGAAGAAAAGAGTTGACGTTTCGAGTCCTCATGACCCTTCGACAGAACTAGGTGAATCCCAGGGAGGGTTGAAATATAAGCTGGTTTAAGGTGGTGGTGGTGGTGGTGGTGGGTGGGGGGAGAGAAGTGGAGGGGGGTGGTGTGGTGGTAGGCAAAAGCAGTGATAGAAGATCATCTAAAGATGTCACTGCCGTCTGTGACATCTTTTGATGATCTTCTATCACTGCTTTTGCCTACAACCACACCACCCCCCTCCACTTCTCTCCCCCCACCCAACCCCACCCCCCCCCCCACCCTCCCCCACCACCACCACCTTAAACCAGCTTATATTTCAACCCTCCCTGGGATTCACCTAGCTCTGTCGAAGGTTCATGAGGACTCGAAACGTCAACTCCTTTCTTCTCCGCCGATGCTGCCGGACCTGCTGAGTTTTTCCAGGTAATTCTGTTTTTGTTTTGGATTTCCAACATCCGCAGTTTTTTGTTTTTATTTATACATAGCCTCCTTGTTAACACTGTATGTGTATAGTCTTATCTTCTAATAAAGAACCCACTTAACAGTTTAACCATCCCTGGCCCTATTATTGATGCATTTACGTTGAGTGGAAGAGTGTATCATCAGGCAGCGTGCATTGTTGGAAGTGCTGATTTTTGGAGGTCCCATCTGGGCATAAAACATCCATGGCATTAACTAAAGTGGAACGGGGCAGTTCCCCTGGGCTAGTCTGACCAACATTTAACTCTCAACAAGCAACAGCGAAAATCAGATTAACTGGGCATTCCATTCATTGTTGCTTGTGGGATCTCCTGCACGTAAATTGGCTGCTATAAAACAACACATCAAAACAATTCATGGGTTACAAAGCAATTTGGGGCATTTTAATGAAGAGGTAGGTTCCACATAAAATTAAATAGGTTGATGGTAAAATTCACTACCTCATACCTGGAATATGCAATGCCAAATGAAAACTTGGATATAGACGGAATACAGGAAAGAAAATAAGAACTGTTCAATTGTCCCTGTTAGTTTTGTATTGGGCCTCCAGAAAAATGGCATTAGTTAAACAATATAGTAAGTTTACCCAAACTATTAGTCCGCATCAACAAATGGCCTGCAGAGTTGTTAGATGTCCACCTTGCTGCAGTGGGATTTCATGGTCCCGCCGAAGTCAATAGAGTTTAGAATGGCTCGCCCCATTTTATGGCTCCGTACCCGCAGCGACAGGGCCATAAAATTCTGGCCCAATGGTTGACCCCTTAATTTTAAACAGTGACCCCTAGTTCTAGATTCTCCGATAAGTGGAAACATCCTTTCCATATCCTCCCTGTCAAGACCCCTCAGGATCTTATATGTTTTGATCAAGTCACCTCTTACTCTTCTAAGCTCCAGCGGATACAAGCCTAGCCTGTCCAGCCTTTCCTCAGAAGGCAACCTGCTCTTCCAGATTTTAGTCTCGTAGGCCTTCTCTGGACTGCTTCCAAAGCATTTACATTCTTCCATAAACAAGGAGACCAAAACGATACACAGCCCTCCAAATGTGGTCTCCATCTTCCGTTATACAAGATAATGGAAACATAACCTGTTGTACTACGGGTTCTTTAGATGTCTCAATGATGAGATCTTGAGACTTGTATATTCAAACATAAACCCTTTACTGTTAACAGAATCACACAGTGCAGAAGAGGCCCTTCGGCCCACCAAGTCTGCACCGACATGTGAGAAACACCTGACCTACCTACCTAATCCCATTTACCAGCACTTGGCCCATAACCTTCAATGTTATGATGTGCCAAGTGCTTATTTACAGATCCCAGGTTACTACCATGCATGGTGCTGTTATCTCCATGCAGACTGGTCCAGAGTGTTCTCTCTAGACTGTTCATTACCATGTGTCTCCATACATCATATTGTGGGCGGTGCTATTCTCCAGTCCCACATTAACCATTTCTTTGCCAAGTACCTTTACATTACAATGGCATTATACATCATACCACATAACCTCCCTACTTTTGCAGCCAATTTCCCCCGCAATAAACAATGACATTCTATTAGCTTTCCTAATTACTTGCTATGCCTGCATACTAACATTTTGCGATTCATGCACCAGGACACCCAGATCCCTCTGCAATCTCTCACCATTAAGATAATATGCTTCATTTTAATTCTTCCTGTCAAATGGACATTTTCACATTTTCTAGCATTATACTCCAGTTGCTAGATCTTTGCCTACTCACTTAACCTATTTATATCCCTTTGTAGCCTCCTTATCCCCCCTTCGCAACTTACTTTCCTATCTATCTTTGTGTCATCTGCAAATTTAGCAACCATACCTTTGATCCCTTCATCTAAATCATTTAAATAAATTGTAAAAAGTTGAGGTTCAAGCACTGATCCCTGTGGCATACCACTCATTGAATCTTGCCAACCAGAAAAATACTCATTTATGCCTACTCTGTTTCCAGTTCGCAAGCCAATCTTCTATCCATGCCAATATGTAACCTCTACATCATGAGCTTTTATCTTCTGCAATAACCTTTGATGTGGCACATTATCAAATGCCTTCTGGAAATCTAAATACAGTTCATCATCCTTTATCGACAGAACATGTTACTTCTTCAAAGAACTCCAATAAATTGATTACACATGATTTCCCTCTTAGAAAAACCATGTTGACTCTGCCTGATTACCTTGAATTTTTTAAGTGTCCTGCTAGAACACATTTAATAATAGCTTCTAATATTTTCGCTGTGGCAGATGTTAGGCTAACTGACCTGTAGTTTCCTGCTTTTTGTCTCCCTCCTTTTTTGAATAAAGGAGTTACATTCATTATTTTCCAATCTAATGGAATCTTCCCCAAATCTAGGGAATTTTGGAAAATTAAAACCAATGCATTAACTATCTCACTAGTCACTTCTTTTAAGACCTGAGGATGAAGTCCATCAGGATTTGGGGACTTGTCAACCCACAGCTCCAACAATTTTCTCAATAACTCTTCGCTGGTGATTATAATTTTCGAGTCCTTCCCTCCCTTCCAATTCCTGATTTACAGCTTTTTCTGAGATGTTACTTGTATCGTCTAAAGTGAAAACCGAAGCTAAATACTTGTTCAATTCATTTGCCATTTTCTTATTTTCCATTATTAATTCCCCAGGCTTGCTTTCTATGGGACCAACACTCACTTTGTTAACCCTTTTCTTTTTTAAATATCTAGAAACTCTTACTATCCATCTTTATATTTCTAGCTAGCTAGCTTTCTCTCGTACTCTAATTTGTCCCTCCTTATTTATATGGCTGCTGTTAGGACTACGGGACATCTCAAAGTGCTTCACAGCAATTAAATAATTTTGAAGTATTGTCATTATTGTATTGTAGGCAGTGCAGCAGCCAAAGTGCACACAGCAAACTTCCACAAACATAATGTGACAATGACCAGGCGGTTTTGTGATGTTGATTGAAGGGTATACATTGACAAAACACCATGAATAACTTCCCTCTCTTCAAAATAATGCCATGGGATCTTTTACATCCACCTGAGAAGGCAGATGGGGCCTTGGTTTAACGGCTTATCCGAAAGACAGCACCTCCAACATTGCTCCAACTCCTACATCCTCCCCCCTTCCACTAGCTCAACAAGTATCACATCTCTATTTCAAATACGTTCTGATAAAGGGTCCTCAGAACCTGACACATTGGGCTGGATTTTATGGCCCTATGCCAGCATGTTTGAAGGTGGGGGGCCTTGTAAAATGCAGAGCATGGCCTGCCAGCCACCTTACTGCTTGCCTCCAACCTGTCTCACATTTTACAGGGGGTGGCCGTGGCGCAGGCTGCCCTCCCACTCTTGGGCCTTTTGAAGCTTGTTAAGTGGCCAATTAATGGCCAGTTACATGCCTCATCGTGCACCTGCCACTATTTAACCTGCAGCGGGGGGAGTGGGCCCAAGCCTAGGGGA
The DNA here is from genome assembly GCF_017639515.1 of Carcharodon carcharias. Classification (NCBI taxonomy): domain Eukaryota; kingdom Metazoa; phylum Chordata; class Chondrichthyes; order Lamniformes; family Lamnidae; genus Carcharodon; species Carcharodon carcharias. Next base: position 80,148,828 of record NC_054471.1, read on the forward strand.
TAGCCTGGCAGCTTCTATTGGAGCAGCTGGTGCCAGGCAAGGGAGTGGGGTGGAACCTCCACCAATCGGAGACCAAACCAGACCCCTCACTCTCAGCCTTCTCACTGGGGCCTGCTAGACAGCTCAAATTGATACCCCAGACTTACCTGCAGCCCGGCTTCCATGACCTCTATAGGCAATAATTGCTGGCCTAGCCAACGCCGCCCACATCCTGGCAAATAATTTTTAAAAACACCTCTTCTTTGGGTTTTGGCTGTAGTTCCAGCAGTGGCTGCTGCCTGAACCTGGAGTTGTTGGGACTACAGAGCTGCCGGCCACTCTGATTGAGGTGATTAAGGTGAGAATTTCTCCAATCTCCAAGATGGGCTGGAGGTCTAACCCCGAGTCAATTAATGCTGAATGTAAAATGGCTGCGGGGCAGGCAGCTTTCTCTTGGCTGGGCTCCTGACCAACATTTTAGCCGGGTTGGGGGGCATGAGGTTGGTGGTGGGCATAGGGAACACAGTGCTCCATAAAGTGCAGGCCATTAGCTCAGTTTCTCTCGGCAGATGTTGTCATATTATGATTATTTCATGTGTATTACTGTTTTAATACAACTTGTGAATGAATGGACTCCAAAAATACCTTTTTGTATATTATTATTCTCAATCACCTGTATTTCCCAGCTGTTAGGAGGCTTCCAAAAAGGAACATCAGAGATAGCTATCCTGACATTGATCATTTTTATGTAAAGTACACTGTATTCACTGCTCACAATATGGTCCCCTTGACATCGAAGACACCAAACATAGCTTGGGTACCTATGCTGACAACACTTTGGGCAGAATTTTAACCATGGCGTGACATTCCTGATGGTAGAACAGAAAGGGGCACCACTTCCGTTCTCTTGATTTTTGTTGGTTGCTATGTGATTCCAATTCGAATTTGAAGTGCCGCCGGCATGCACAGGAGCCATGTGTGATCACATGGCATGGGAAGATTCTCAGTGGTGAAACCCACCATCCGCTGACCATGCACCAGTGTTGGGTGGGTGATGATAGAGCCTCCTGGATAAACAGGGAGGCTCTGCAGCACAGCCGCAACTTCCCTGCCCAACTCCATTGCCATTAACATAAGACTTATTAAGAGCACAAAGATGGCAGGGGTGTTTTTCAAATTTAAATTTCTCTTGTAAACATGTTGTATTATATTGGTTTCAATTTATTCATATGAACATGATTGTTATTTGTTGAGACTAGCTTAGTCAGAGAGTTAAATCTACTGGCGTACATCATGATTGGTGTGCATTGATGGTTACAGGGGAGTACAGGGGCATTTCCTTTATTATGGAAGAAACAATGTTGCGTTTTTTTGTTTCCTCTTTATTGAATGTTCATGTCAGTGTTCGGTGTTGTTCTCACCACTCTGGGGAACATGGCTGAACTTGCACGCTCAGCTTACCCTCCCTTCTATGCACTGTAAAAGACTTTGTCCGAGTTCACTCTCAGCAGGCATAATTGAAATGCTGTAGATGAACTCAGAGCCCAAGAACTCTGCCAGCCAACACTCTGAGTTGGACCCACATTTGGACAGTACTGACATCATCCTTTAGGCCCCTCATTTTCTTACCTTGATTGGCATTCCCCATACCCAGGACACCAGGTCTGTCCCACTTCACTCCGCTGTGCCCACTAAACCCACCCTCTATCTTCCCCTGGATCCCTCTTCCATACCTCCTTTACCCCAACCCCTCACCACTGACTGATGCTTGCCAGTCCTGACCCTCCAGGCAAGCTGCCATTCTCTTGCTCCCCTCCCTTGTGCTGTAGAATTCAATAAGAAAAACCAATGACCTCAGACACAAGTGCACAAAGCCGACTAGTACACGGCCACCTTTAAACAAACATGTACCAGGTGCCATGAGATTTCTGTGCGTCGCTGACTTCATCATGAAGGTAGAATATAATTACAAAAGGTTTTAATATAATGACTATTAATGGAATGTAAATATATTACAAGTAGTAAACCTGCCATGGGACAGCGTGCGGCCCGACCCACCACAAAATACAGCTGAGTTAATCTCTAAAGTTGAACCCGCCATTGGGAAAATGAAATTTCAGTTCCTGCCCAATAAAGTTACCTGGCCCTCCACATTTCCCATTCTTTCAAGCCCCATAAAATCCATGCCCCCTTCCATCCAGCTCTCATGTTATGTTGACCTGTCACTGCAGTTCACTGTCGAAAATCTGCAATATTGCACCAAAGCTCAAAGCAAATTTCAGGAACAGTATCATGCCTTTCTGCTGGGTGTTTTGCAGACCATTCCTTTGACATTTTGTATTGGGGCTTCAAAATGTGGTTGCCTCATCTTTTGATCAGGCTTCCAATCAAATAGATAAAGATAGAAGAATCAGCAGCCAATGGACACAGATTTTAAAAAGTTGCCAAAAAATACAGGGGGAGTATCAGGAGGTTATTGTTTTTACAGTGAGTTGCTATGAGCTGGATTGCACTGCCTGAAAGGATGGCAAATGCAACTTGAACAACAATTTTTGAAAAGGGAATGGGATATACCTGAAAAGGGAAAAAAATGCAGGGTAATGGGGAGGACTGGGATTAATTAGATAGATCCTTCATAGAGATGGTACAAACATGGTGCTCTGCAAGTCCTTTATCTGTACTATACGATTTTATGCTTCTATTTACTTTCAAAGATGAAAAGAGTACTGAGGTTGATCTGGAGATCCATTGTTATCTGGAGACAGATGATAGCCTGCCATTGCTGGTGTGCATGCTTCATGTGGCTCTGATTTTGTGTCTGTACCTGAAGTGCTATTATTTCTCTTTTCAGGTGGGGATGGGTCTGTTTGTTCATTGTCACCACAGCCTAAGTGAGTCTGTTGGCGTTGTCTTGCTGGTTCTCTAGTTTTCTTCAAGCCTCCCTTAGTCCGCATCTCAATATTATCCGCATACCTGATTTTTATTCTTTCTCTTCTGTTTTTACTGTCAATATCTACTTCAATTGTTGCCGGGAAAAGGCTGTCTAGTCTCTGTTTCCAATGTTTTTACTCGGCTGTTCTCGTTCTAACTCAACTTAGCAACACCTTTGACTCCTGAACTTCTACTCTTGATCTAACCCACTCATTTGCCTTTCTATCTATCTAGCTGATCTGGAGCATCCTCCTCCAAACCCACATTTCAAAAACCATTATCCTCCTCTCATCCTTTCTTCAGGGTTCAACTCTTGCAACCTTAGAGTGCGACACTCCACACTTGTGACTGGTGCCTTGCAGTATTTTCAGCTTCTATTTTCCATACCACGCCTCTTCGTTGCCTTGCTCTTTAATTCTCCTTAATTGCTTGGCAGTCCTAAGGAAAATTGAGTATCTACATCTTCCTTCATTTCCTGAATGATGAGAAGAGAGAACATATGCGCACTCATAACCTGCTATACACTAGCAATTTCATTCAATTGAACATACAAACATGAAAAATAGGAGTAGGCCATTTGGCCCCTCGACCTCCACCACTCAATAAGATCATGGCTAAGATGATTGTGGCCTTAACTCCATTTTCCTGTCTGCCCCCGCATCCCCCACCAATAAACATTCACTTCTTGTCAATCAAAAATCTCAGCCTTAAATACATTCAATGACCCAGCCTCCACTGCTCTCTGGGGAAGATATTTCTAAAAGCTAACGTCTCTTTCTGAAAGAAATTACTTCTCCTCTCCATCTTAAATGGGAGACCCTTATATTGAAACAGTCCCCTAGTTTTAGATTCCCCCAAGAGAGGAAACATCCTTTCAGCATCTGCCCTGTCAAGATTCCAGAATCTCATATGTTTCAAAAAGACCACCTCTCATTCTTCCAATTGGTGCTATAAAATATAGAAAGAGACACACTGACCAGTGAGAGTTGCTCTTCTGAGGTTAGGATTAAAGTATATTTTTGGATGACAGTAGGGAAAGTTTTATTCTACAGCTGGTTACTCTGTCCTGAGACTTGTTTGGAGAAGGGGCAAAGGATTCTTAAACTTTGTTTGTGACACTCCTTGTCCTGATATACAGGTCTGGTTTACTGTTTGAATAATTACCACCTGGTCAGAAGATTATGAGTTCAGATTCCGCTCCCAAAACTTCAGCACAAAATCGTTGATGATACTCCTGTGCAGCCTTGCACTGTTGGAGGCAATATCTTTTGGATTCAATGTAAAACCAAAGCTCTGTCTGTTGTCTCGGGTGGATATAAAAGATCAAGTGCCACTATTTCAAAAAAAAACCAAGGGGAGTAATTCCGGATGTCCTGGCCGTTATTTACCCTTCTATCAACATCACTAAAAAAGAGATTTACAGATCATTATCATGTTGCTGTTTATGAAAGCTTGCTGTGTACAAATTGGCTGCTGTGTTTCCAACTTACACATCAAAAGTACCTGTTTGGCTCTGAAGCTTTAAGACATTTGAAGTCATAAAAGGTGCTATATAAATGCAAGTCTAGATCTCACAGCTCTTCTTTGAATAGTCTTGTGGGATGTGTTACATCCACCTGAACAGGGATGTGAAAAGCTAGAAAATTTGACTGTAAATAGACTGGATAAATTGACTTATTAAGCTACACCAATTTGTCCATAGCTCACCTGTAAATATACTGAAAGAGTGAACTAGTGTGATTGATGATTTTGGATGTGAGGAGCCAGTATATAAATAAGAATCCTGAAGTAGCAACAGTGATCCATAAACCCACAAGAGAACCGTACTATTGCCGCTAAAGAAAAGAGAGACCTCAAACATGTGAAGAAAATAGATGCAATCCAAATGTTAATCAATTCAGCACCAAGGGTCAGTTCAATGTTAATGGTTGATATGAAAAACTGATTTGATTCACATAGAGCAGTAACCCCTTGGAACATTGCTTCACCCAGAAAGCCACTAAAGTGTGTTCCACTGAACTGTCTGTTCGCATGTGTGTGCAAAAAGTGAAAAAGAGAGATACAAGATGAAAATCAATGTATACTCTATTGGGGGTGAGGTGGTGGTTGGGTTGGGGGGGCAGGAGGTGTGTGTGGAGGGGATGGAATTCCAACAATCAGGCACAATCTTAAAATTAGAGCTAGGTCAATCCAGGAAGTGCTTCTTTGCAAAAAGGGCAGTGGAACTGTGGAACTCTCTCCCCAAAATAGATCTAATAATAAATTCAGGAGAAACTTCACCTAGAGACTGGTCAGGACGTGGAACATGCTAACATGAGGCAAATAGTATTGATGCCTTTAAGGGATCTAGATAAAGAGACGAGGGAGAAAGGAATAGAGGGATATGTTATTAGAGTTAGATGAAGAGGAATTGCAGGAGGCTCATGCAAAGCACAAACAGTGGCATGGACTTTTGTTTTTTGCTCTTTCATAAGATCTGGGCATTGTTGACAAGGCCAGAATTTGTTGCCCATCCCTAACTGCCCTTGAACTGAGTGGCTTGCTAGGCCATTTCACAAGAATCAAGCATATTGCTGTGGGTCTGGAGTCACATTTCGGCCAGACCGGGGAAGGACGGCAGATTTGCTATGCCAGCGTCTTCCTTTTGGGAGATGTCTCCCCATTGGATTAAATGATATATTCCTGTGCTGTAAATGCTGTGTTAAAAGCTCTCCAGGCTGGGCGCTAACTGAACATTTTAGAACTGAGATTGAAGGATTTTTCTTAGGTAAAGGTATTAAGTGTTCCGGAACCAAGGCGGGTAAATGGAGTTCAGGTAAAGATCAGCCATGATCTAATGAGCTAATTGAATGCCAGAGCATGCTCAAGGGGATGAATGACCTACTGGTGTCCATATGCTCCTCAGCTTATCGACTCACATGCATATAAGGGCTGAGAGAAGCCTGCCCAAAGTGACTGCAATTGAATTCCTTGTAGCCAGATAATATAATTATTCCATCAGCAGAGGACTGATTAAAAGCCGATGGGGCAGAATTCTCACCCAGTGGTAGCAGTTTATTTTTTCAACCCCTTTGCTTCATTAATCTACTAAAATAAATTATATTAAGTGTGTCACCGACAATACAATTAAAGGTGGGAGTCAGCATATTCTAAACATTTATTTTAAAAATCATAAGGCACTCATGTTCATAACTGGCTGCTCTTTCAGTCTAATATCACCTGCTAAAGTGAAGATTGGCAATACAAATTTATTAATTATGGTCTTAAAATAACTGCAAGTATGATATTTTTTGAAATACAGCTTAGTCAATAGTTTTTGAGAAACAATTTATAGAAATTGTATTGCATCATAATTTTAATCACCACAGGCAACTATGTTTAAGCTTAACATGTGGTATTTGAAAAGTAAATTTTGCTTTGCTGATACCATTACTCACAGCATACTTTTCCATCAAAATGGAAATTGAGTGTCACTCAGCTACACTGCAGTGTAAATAAATTCTAACATAAAATATTCCCTGAGGTGTGTAGTGTATATTTGGGTGAGGCAACATCTATACAGTGAGCAGGGAAAGGACAAAAACAGAATAATATGGCATGCGCTGACATTTGCAAGTTGTCAGAAGGTCAGCTGGTATGGCACTCATCCCACCTTACACCTCACCATGGTTTGGATCTGTAATGAAGAACCAATAGGCTGAGGAGAGGTGGCAGGTCAGTGAGGATGAAGAGAGAGGGCAAGATTATTCTGATTGCTATGCTTTCAAAAAGAACAGTTTTTTATGCTGTCACAACACAGGAACATTGTACAACTCAGGTGTCAGCCACAGCTCAGTGGGAACGCCTTTGGCTCTCAGCCTGAAGATGGTGGGTCCAGACATTTGAGCACCAATTGATTGGTGGAGCAGGCTCGAGGGTTTGAGTGGCCGATACCTAAGCCACAAACCATATATATATCAAAATAAATCAGCAGAAAGTGATCCATATATAACTGTACATTGTTATTAAAAATATAATGTACTACAATCCATTGAGAGATTGATTGCTATTAAAAAGAGATATGAATTTCTGTGTGACCAACTTAAAAGAGCACATAACGAGCTTTTATGTTTTAAGACTTTCACTGTAACAAATAAACTAAAATCAAAATGGACTAAACATTGCATAGTAGGCAACTAAGACACTAAATAATAGGAAAGGTTTATCCCTATAAACTTCTGAACACAACCAAATACTTTATGCGCATTTATACTTACTTCACACCCTTAGCAAAAATGTGGTCTTGTGCTTGGAGTCTCAAGCTCCTCCTGGCATTAACAGGATCTCTTCCCCCTGCCTCACCAGGGTGAATTTTCCAGTGTCATTTTAAATAAAGGCCCTCCACTCAAACTTTTGAGCAGACCCAAATGGACTTCCAGTAGCAGGGCATGCTCTAGTGATTAACCCTTAGTCTTTAATTCTTCACAATCCTTGTTTCTTTGAACTGGGACTCTGTCCTCACCAGCACTCTGCTTGGTGGTTAGCTCCAAAAATGGTTATTTTCCCCTTTGCCTGGCATAGCAGCACCCTGACTTGGGTCTTCTTCCCCAAATCCCTCTGAGGTCTGGATTTTTGCTCCTGAGTCAGGAGCTTGGGAAATTTCCTGACCCACCTCACATGCCTCAAGAAAAAGTGTCCCAAAACAGGATCTTTGTTCTGGGAGGTGGATGTAGATGCAGAATGGAGTCAGGCCCACTACCTGGACGCAGATTGGAGGCAATCACAGGGGGCTGCCAAGTTCCATAAAAGTCCCGCCTCAGTGCTCTGGGACTTCATCCAAGTTGTTTTCTTAAACATTATGCCCTTCTGTCACCACCCTCATACACTCTCAAGTCCCTACTCACTCCCCATGCCCATACATGCCAACTCATGCTAATCCATGCTCCCACTCACCTCCAATGGCCTCTCCTACACTCCATGTGAACCCATGCCTCCCAACCATCCCCATGACCCCTTGCAGCCCCGATACCAACTTAGTGTCAGCTCACGCCAACTCATGACCCTTTGCCCACCTCTTTGGCCCCTAATAGCCTCCATGCCAACATGCCAACTCATGCTTCCCATCCACTACTATTTTCCCTTATACCCTCTAAGCCAACTCACTTAGTATCGGCAGACCTCAGGAGCCATGCTATGATGTTCTAAATATCTATTACTGACTTCAATATATTAAAAAAAAATGCATTCATGAAAGGCCACTTAATACATTTAAATCCCCTCAAGTATTTAACCTATTCTAAACACAAACATTTGTATTCATAGCACAGAAATCAAAGGCAGATAATCCTTTCATACCCACTTTTAGCTGTCAAACAGTGAACTTACAACATCCCGCAGTGTGATATTGATAGGCTGTGAAAAGCACTCTAGCAGTAATAATGCTATAATGATAGTCCTTAAAATTATGTCCACAAACTGCTATTGAAACTGCTAGAAGTTTTTTTTTCAACTCTCACAAACACAGGCAGGCAGTTTTATTTCAGTTTTTAAAACGACTAGCCAACTGAACAACTTGACAGCTTGATAGTTCTACAGATCTTATCTGCCCACCACGAGCAGTTATGACTTCTCCAAAGATTGGTAACTCCCACACTGTTGGTTAAGGCCACTGTTGCAGCAAAAACAGTGTCTGTTTGAACTTAGCAAATGGCCTGGCTGAGTTCAGGTTTCCCACATGTGGGAGTCACAACCCACCCCCATTTCATCCCCCTCACAAAAATATGATCTGTCGGAAATGGGGATGAGACTTCTATATTTGGGTCCTGCCTACCGTTTTGGAAGGTCTCCAGGTTCTCCATGATGCCACAAAAATTCAGGCCTGAGAGTTTATTAGTTTGTGCGCAGTAAGGCCCGATGCATCCTTCTTTGTTCCCAGATGTTAAAACTTGCACCTGACTTTGATTAAGTTTCAACTTGAGATTCTGTCTCCATAGCAAGCAGGTCACTTCGGTTTTTCTCCAGGCAGATTTAGTATGAAGTCACATGGGCTTACCTCCAGGCAGATTTTATAGGCGGTTACATCCCCCTCTCTACAGTACTCCATTTTATCTTGAATTAAAGGAGTCAGTTTAAAACACAACTGTCTTATAAAATCCAGTGTTAATTACAAATGATTTTTTAGAATGCATATCATAGATTGGCAATAATAAGAACTATGAAGTGTTTAATTTTGCAGCATTTTAATCTATTAATTATGTAAGTGGCTTCACTTTCTGTCAAGCTGTTGTTTAGTTCTTTTCTTACTTCTGCCATAATTTAACTCAGCAATACAATCAAAAAAAATTATAATGTAGAAATAAATTTACAGTTGAGTTTGGATGTTCTGGGTGTTGAATATGTGCTGAAACTACAGCTTTTTGGACTGCCCTTAACTAAGTAAAAGGTTTCTTTCCCACTTCTTCTTGGTGAAGCTGTACTGGCAAAATGTTCTGCAGTTAGAGTTGGTGTAAAGTAGTTTCAGTTATGTGTACTGTGATTTAGATGTGAAATATGGCAAACTGACTTTAGACTAATGGCATGGGAACATCTTTAGTCACACTAAATCAGCTCCATCCCAAAAGCACCAAAGTTTTTAATCAAAGCAAGTCCACAGATCAGTTAAGAGTGCGCTGCACTATCAGTAGCACTGTAAGTCGTTTGGAATCACTGTTAATATGGCAGTCATAAAACCTATTTCCTCATCTTAAAACCTCGTGTAAAGGGTTCCTTCCACTGATCTCTGAACAACATCTTTTGAGGGCTTCATCTAAGCTTGTTGTACTTTGTGCTGATACAAAGTAGTTTTAGCTTTTCATGGAGGTAAATTATCTAGGGTTGTCAACTAAACTAATTTTGGCCTTGCGATGTGACACAGAGCCTAGATGGCGTGAGGTAACATACCAAAAGTTGCATTTAAAAATAAGGTATAAGATGCCGCTTTCACTGGATCTTTGCTACTGTTATACCCTGACTTGCTATCAGAGATGAAGGAGAGGCATTCTACTAGGTATACTGACTAGACAGCAGTCTGAAGCTGACAATATAATATATATCAGACACCTCTACATTGTTCTAAATAGGTCCTAGTCTCAAACATACAGTAGTGCACTATAATAGACACTAGTGAGTTTGTTAAGATGATCAGATCAAGTTGTAACAACATCAACAATTATTGTTCAAAGTGTTCTTACCTGCATCCCAAAGTTTCAAAATTTCCTTTAAATTACGTACAAATTACAGGGTAAAATACCATTTAGTCAACTAGTTTATGTTCATTCTGCACATAAACAATAGTCCCAATCATTGGGGCAGCTTTTGTTTCATTTGTCTTTTCTTCAGTCTATTCTTAAACATGACCTCTGTCTCTATCACCCACTCTGGTAGTGCATTCCACAGCCTTGTGTCCTCTTGTGTAAAAATAGGTTTTGGGCTCTCTGCCTAACTCTAAATTTAAGTATTTAATCTTATATTTATGCCCTCACTCTAGCCCCATCAATCACTATAAACACTCTTCCTATTTACTCTCTCCTATTCCTTCCTAACTTTCAACATCACTTTCAAACAATCTCAAAGTCTCTTCCCTACAAATAAAATAGTCTGCACTTTTCGATAAAAATGTTCTGATATTTTGAGTGATGGTCTGCCATTATTCGTTGGAACCAAAGGATTAGTATTTTGTTGGTCCCGGTATTTACGGAAATAACCTTATTTTTAGTTCAATCATTGTGCGGGGACATCAAGCAGAGAAATTAATATCAAAAAACATTTTCTCTCTCCACAGTTGCTGTCAAACCCGCTGAGTTTTTTCAGCATTTTCTGTTTTATTTGGCCAGATCATGGTTCTGTTGGTGAGCCCAGAGTGTCTCCCTAATTGATTCTACCTTGCCATCTTTATTCAGTCCTGCTCTTTGACATAAATGGACCAATCATATGACAAGGATTGGTAAAACAATAATGTGTATTCTTTACTTGAAGATAAGACTATATACAAATAATGTTAACTAGGAGGTTAAGTATACATGTCTGAATTCTACCATCTGCTGCAGTAGACTGAGTACAAGTCATGGGAATAAAACATCACATCCTGTCGAGGTGGTAGTGATTGACAGCAATATAATAGATGCACCCTTACAGGTACATATACATCACTGCACACAGTCTTCATGATGTCTCTCCAGATGATAGCATGGGTTTGCTGTATAAAGAGACTTTTTTTGTCAAAATTTTGGTATTTTCTTGGGAAATTGTCCTGATGAGCACAAGATGAATAGCTTTGACAAATAAAGTTTCTTTTCTCAGCAATATTCAAGTTCTGTACTACCAAACGACTATAAAGAGCATGGTTTGTTCTGCTTTGAAATCGTTTGGTCTCTCAGTCATTTAGGGCCTTTTCTATCATTTCTTTGGTTGCAATGACCAAAGTGGTGATCCTTTTTCTGTTCTATACTTGTTTTCTGTTGCTTTTCTTAGCAGGAGATGAAACTCTGTGACTGTCAAATGCTTGTGCAACTGCTTCCAGGCTGCGTCCTTTTGATTAGCTAAAAAATCAAAAGTTTGTCACATTTAAATTGAAGTCAAAATAATCCTGTAGCAGATGTAAATACAAAAAAAATTGCAACAAGTTCAGCAAAGGACATTTAGGCACATCAAGGCTTGTCACATTTGTTAAATAGATAACCTTGCCCGGTCAAGATGCTTGTGAGAGGAAGCGAAACATTACAGTAACTAAATAAAATCAAGATGACCGAGTACGGTCTAATTGTTCTAGACTGGCATTTCTCCTCCATATGAGCCTCCCCCACTGCATCAAGCCATGTCAGCTTCCAGTTGCTTAAGTTTCCCACTGAAAGTCGATGTTAACTAGGCTGTGGATAGGTAAGCAAAGAGAGTGATAATTTGATCTTGTTAGTACTGTTGCTTTAAATATTGGGTGAGAAAAGGTCAAGATGGAAGGACAAACATAGAATTCATTGTGTGTACATTTCACTGGTATTCATCATTTGTACAATTATATGGACTAACTACCTCTGTCTCAATAAGTAATGAAATCTTCCCTATTTTTAGCTTCAGCTGGGGTCTCAGCTGTTTTTGTTTTTGCTCTATTTAAAGTTACCATTTATTACTGCAACTTAACACTGTCCATCATACTTACATTGGCTATAATTTCACATGATTAATCAAAAGGTGCTCATTTATTGAAAATTATTGGTTAAATTCTTGAGAAGTGGATATATAGGGTATTGAGTGTTCAGGGTGAACATTTTTCTGTTTTCCAAATGTGTTGTGGCATATACTTCAACTTTTTAACAAAAAAATGCAGGATTGAGAAGTTACATTGCTGCAAGCTTTGGTATTTTATCAGGAATCAGAATTACCCTCTGACAACTGGCTTCAGTAGCATATGGTCCAATTATAGTTTGTGCTGGAAGCAAAAATTTCACAAATGAAACAAAAAATCCCAGATTGCTCAAGCATGTTCACTGCTAAGTCTGTGCGGCTGATTTTCATTTTCAGCACAGTACTGAAGAAGTGCTGCACTGTCTTTCAGATGAGGTGTTAAACCACTGAGGTGGGCATAAAATATCCCCTGACACACTTCAAAGTAGTGTAGGGGAGTTATCCCTAGTCATCATTAAAACAATATCTAGTCTTTATCATGTTTGTTTGTGGAACCTTGCTATGCACAAATTGTCCTTCATTACAACAATTACCTCAACTCAAAAGTACTACATTGCCTGCAAAACACTTTGAACACCCTAAAATCATGAAAGGCACTATCAAATTTAATACTCAATGCCTTCAAGATGGATAGAGACTGGTCCTTGATTGGGGGGAGAGATCTCAATATCCGTATCAATAACACTAGGGCCACATGATATCCTGGACTGATTTCAACCGTCTGAGGGATTTCAGGTGGAATTTTCAAGATTTGTTTTTTTCCCTTCAAGTCTCTGGGTGCTTGTCTGTCCCAGGAGATCACATGGCTGGTGGGCTGCAGGTGGTCCAGCCATCATGAGAGTAGGACAATCTTGATGGACCAGCTGGTCATTTTCATATATTCACAAAAATCCAAACCTTCCTTTTTTTGATGGCCCAGACAAATGATTCGCCAACTGTTGGAGAACCCGCCCGTTATTCATCCCATTCAAACAGATTTTTAAAAATCTTGCATTTATATAAAGCCTTTCATAACTACCATTCGCCTCCGAGCACTTGACAGCCAATGAAGTACTTTTTGAAGTGTAGTCACTGTTGTTACATGAGAATTGCAGCAGGAAATTTGCACACACAAGCTCCCACAATTGACAATGTGACAATGACCAGGCCATCTGTTTCTGTGACAACAGAGGGATAAATATTGGCCTGAACACCAGGGATAATTCCCTTGTTCTTCTCTGAAATAGTGGCTTGGGATCTGTTACATCCACCTGGGAGGGTAGTGGGCCTTAATTTAATGTCTCACTTTAAAGACAGCACCTCCGAAAGTGTAGCACTCCCTCAGTACTGCGCTGGACTGACAGCCTTCATTTCTATGCTCAAAACTGGAGCAGATCATAAACCTAAATTTTTAAATTCAGAGCCAATTCTGCTGAATCATTGTGGATGAAGATCAGACTCCACAAATAATCAGACAAGCTATTCTGCCAAATTATCACCCACACAGCGAAGGCAAAATTCACCCCAAATGTTGTTTGCAACATTTGGCAACTGAATCAACAGAAGCAGATGGCCAGACATCTGTTTCTCCAGATGGCTTCATCATGAATATTTGGTTGAGCTCCAGCAGTCACTAATGAAATCAGCTCAGCAGAGGTCTGCTTACACAGATTGAAGTGGACTGTTAGATTTGATAGAATGATACCTTTATGAGGTTACAATAAGTTATTCTTTCTCCGTTCTGTGTGAAGTGGAGTAAAGCTTCTTTTGTTGACATTATGAATGGCACTGTCTAACTGACACTTTTATAAGGTTGTAAAAGCAGCAGGTTTTTATTTCAAAGCTGAGATTTTTTATTCTTTCACATGATGTGGGTGTCGCCAGCTAGGCCAACATTTATTCCCCATCCCTAATTATCCTTGAAAAGATGGTGGTGAGCTGTCTTCATGAACTCTGCAGTTCATGTGGTGTAGGTACACTCACAGTGCTGTTAGGAAGGGAGTTTCAGGATTCTGACCCAGCAACAAAGAAGGAACGGCAATATATTTCCAAGTCAGGAGGGTATGTGGCTTGAGGGGCACTTGCAGGCAGTGGTGTTCCCATCTGTCTGCTGCCCTTGTCCTTCCAGGTGGTAGAGATCTTGGATTTGGAAGGTGCTGTCAAAGGAGCCTTGGTGAGATGTTGCAGCACATCTCATAGATGGTACACATTGCTGCCACTGTGCATCGCTGGTGGATGAAGTGAATGTTGAAGGTAGTGGATAGGGTGTCAATCAAGTGGGCTGCTTTGTCCTGGATGGTATTGTGCTGTTTGAATGTTGTTGGAGGTGAACTCATCCAGGCAATTGGAGAGTATTCCACCACATTCCTGACTTGTGCCTTGGAGATGGTGGGCAGGCTTTGAGGAGTCAGGAGGTGAGTTACTCGCTGCAGAATTTCCAGCCTCCGACTTGCTCTTATACTTACAGAATTTATATGGCTGGTCAAGTTCAGTTTCTAGTTAATGGTAACCTCCAGGATGTTGAAAGTGGGGGATTCAGCAATGATAATGTCATTGAATGTCAGTTGGAGATGGTTAGATTCTCTCTTGTTGAAGATGGTCATTGCCTGGCACTTGTGTGACGTGAATGTTACTTGCCACTTTTCAGCTCAAGCCTGAATGTTGTCGAGGTCTTGCTACATATGGGCATGGCTCCTTCAGTATTTGAGGAGTTGCAACTGGTGCTGTACATGTGCAGTCATCAGCAAACATCCCCATTCTGACTTTATGATGGAGCAAGTTTACTGATGAAGCAGGTGAAGATTGTTGGGCCTATGACATTACCCTGAGGAACTCCTGCAGTGATGTCCTGGAGCTTAGATGACTGACCTCACACAGCCACAACCATGGCTAAGACTCTAACCAGCAGAGAGTTTTCCCCCTGATTCCTATTGGCTCCAGTTTTGCTAGGGCTCCTTGATGCCATACTCAGATCAAATGCTGCCTTAATGTCAAGGGCAATCACTTTCACCTTGCCTCTTGAGTTCAGCTCTTTTGTCCATGTTTGGACTAAGGCTGTAACGAGGTCAGGAGCTGAGTGGCTCTGGCAGAATCCAAACTGAGTATCAGTAGCCAGGTTAATTCTGAGTAAGTGCCACTTGAAAATAGTGTCAATGACACCTTCCATCACTTCACAACAAAAACAGAATTACCTGGAAAAACTCAGCAGGTCTGGCAGCATTGGCGGAGAAGAAAAGAGTTGACGTTTCGAGTCCTCATGACCCTTCGACAGAACTTGAGTGAGTCCAAGAAAGGGGTGAAATATAAGCTGGTTTAAGGTGTGTGGGGGGGGTGTGGTTTGGGTGGGGGGAGAGAGAGAGAAGTGGAGGGGGTTGGTGTGGTTGTAGGGACAAACAAGCAGTGATAGAAGCAGATCATCAAAAGATGTCACAAACAACAGAACAAAAGAACACAGAGGTGTTAAAGTTAGTAATATTATCTAAACGAATGTGCTAATTAAGAATGGATGGTAGGGCACTCAAGGTATAGCTCTAGTGGGGCTGGAGGGTGCATAAAAGTTTCAAAAATATTTTAAAATAATGGAAATAGGTGGAAAAAGAAAAATCTATATAATTTATTGGAAAAAACAAAAGGAAGGAGGAAACAGAAAGGGGGTGGGGATGGAGGAGGGAGCTCAAGACCTAAAGTTGTTGAATTCAATATTCAGTCCGGAAGGCTGTAAAGTGCCTAGTCGGAAGATGAGGTGTTGTTCCTCCAGTTTGCGTTGGGCTTCACTGGAACAATGCAGCAAGACAAGGACAGACATGTGGGCAAGAGAGCAGGGTGGAGTGTTAAAATGGCAAGCGACAGGGAGGTTTGGGTCATTCTTGCGGACAGACCGCAGGTGTTCTGCAAAGCGGTCGCCCGGTTTATGTTTGGTCTCTCCAATGTAGAGGAGACAACATTGGGAGCAACGAATGCAGTAGACTAAGTTGGGGGAAATGCAAGTGAAATGCTGCTTCACTTGAAAGGAGTGTTTGGGCCCTTGGACGGTGAGGAGAGAGGAAGTGAAGGGGCAGGTGCTGCATCTTTTGCGTGGGCATGGGGTGGTGCCATAGGTGGGGGTTGAGGAGTAGGGGGTGATGGAGGAGTGGACCAGGGTGTCCCGGAGGGAATGATCCCGATGGAATGCCCATATGGGGGGGTGAAGGGAAGATGTGTTTGGTGGTGGCATCATGCTGGAGTTGGCGGAAATGGCGGAGGATGATCCTTTGAATGCAGAGGCTGGTGGGGTGATAAGTGAGGACAAGGGGGACCCTATCATGTTTCTGGGAGGGAGGAGAAGGCGTGAGGGCGGATGCGCGGGAGATGGGCCGGACACGGTTGAGGGCCCTGTCAACGACCGTGGGTGGAAAACCTCGGTTAAGGAAGAAGGAGGACATGTCAGAGGAACTGTTTTTGAAGGTAGCATTATCGGAACAGATGCGAAGGAGGCGAAGGAACTGAGAGAATGGGATGGAGTCCTTACAGGAAGCGGGGTGTGAGGAGCTGTAGTCGAGGTAGCTGTGGGAGTCGGTAGGTTTGTAATGGATATTGGTGGACAGTCTATCACCAGAGATTGAGACAGAGAGGTCAAGGAAGGGAAGGGAAGTGTCAGAGATGGACCACGTGAAAATGATGGAGGGGTGGAGATTGGAAGCAAAATTAATAAATTTTTCCAAGTCCCGACGAGAGCATGAAGCAGCACCGAAGTAATCATCGATGTACCGGAGAAAGAGTTGTGGAAGGGGGCCAAAGTAGGACTGGAACAAGGAATGTTCCACATGCCCCATAAAGAGACAGGCATAGCTGGGGCCCATGCAGGTACCCAAAGCCACACCTTTTATTTGGAGGAAGTGAAAGGAGTTGAAGGAGAAATTGTTCAGCGTGACGGAGGAGAGTAGTGGTGGATGGGGATTGTTCGGGCCTCTGTTCAAGGAAGAAGCTAAGGGCCCTCAGACCATCCTGGTGGGGGATGGAGGTGTAGAGGGATTGGACGTCCATGGTGAAGAGGAAGCGGTTGGGGCCAGGGAACTGGAAATTGTTGATGTGACGTAAGGTGTCAGAGGAATCACGGATGTAGGTGGGAAGGGACTGGACAAGGGGAGAGAGAAGGGAGTCAAGATAACGAGAAATGAGTTCTGTGGGGCAGGATCAAGCTGAGACGATCGGTCTACCAGGGCAGTTCTGTTTGTGGATTTTGGGTAGGAGATAGAAGCGGGCCATCCGAGGTTGGGCGACTATCAGGTTGGAAGCTGTGGGAGGAAGATCCCCAGAGTAGATGAGGTCAGTGACAGTCCTGGAAACAATGGCTTGATGTTCAGTGGTGGGGTCATGGTCCAGGGAGAGGTAGGAGGAAGTGTCTGCGAGTTGATGCTCAGCCTCCGCGAGTTAGAGGTCAGTGCGCCAGACAACAACAGCACCACCCTTGTCAGTGGGTTTGATGACAATGTCAGGGTTGGACCTGAGAGAATGGAGTGCAGTAAGTTCAGAGAGAGACAGGTTAGAATGGGTGAGAGGAGCAGAGAAATTGAGACGACTAATGTCGCGCCGACAGTTCTCAATGAAAAGATCAAGAGAAGGTAAGAATCCAGAGGGAGGGGTCCAGGTGGAGGGAGAATATTGGAGGTGGGTGAAAGGATCCATTGAATGGGGAGAGGACTCCTGCCCAAAGAAGTGAGCCCGGAGACGAAGACGGCGGAAGAAGAGTTCAGCATCATGCCGAGCCCGAAATTCATTGAGGTGAGGGCGTAAGGGTATGAAACTAAGTCCTTTGCTGAGCACTGAACGTTCAGCATCGGAGAGGGGAAGGTCAGGCGGTAAAGTGAATACACGGCTGGGGCTGGGATTGGAAGATGGGGTGGGGACGGAGGGACAGGCAGGGGCGGAGGGTCCTAGATGGGTGTTGGTGTCGATGAGTTATTGGAGCTTGCGTTCCTTAGCACTTGAGAGATAGAGAAAAAGTTTCTTGTTGAGGCGTCGGATGAGCCGAAGAATAAAATGAAACTGGGGGCACGCGCAGCTTTGAAAAAGGGTACGGCGGTGCTGCTGGAGGGAGAGGTCGAGTGTGTTCATATGGCGGCGCATGGAACTGAGTGTGGATTTCAGAATGTGACGGGAACAGCAGTCCGAGAAACGTTTTATGTCCCGGAGATACCTATAATCCTGGGTGGGTTTGAAACATGAGGGGTGGAATTTCAGTTGAAATCCACGTGGGGTAAGTCGGAGACTGAGACAGTCACTGCGAAAGGAGATATGGCTGTGAAAGCGGGTTTTAGTAAACACCTTGTCAAACACCAGGAGAGAAATGGAAAGCAATAAAGGTGAGCAAGGCAAAAGAGAGATACGGAAATCTTGTCGCAGAGACAAACACCTTCCATCACTTTGCTGACAATCGAGAGTAGACTGCTAAGGCGGTAATAGGCTGGGTTGGATTTGTCTTGCTTTCTGTGTACAGGACATACTTGGGTAATTTTCCACATTGCCAGGTGGATGCCAGTGTTGTAGCTGTACTGGAACAATTTGGCTAGAGGGCCAGCTAATTCTGGAGCACAAGTCTTCAGTACTATTGCCAGAATGTTGTCAGGACCCATAGCCTTTGCAGTATCCAGTGAATTCAGTTGTTTCTTGATATTAGATGCAGTGAATTGAATTGGCTGAAGGCTGGCATCTGAGAAGCTGGGGATCTCAAGAGGAGGCCAAGATGGATCATCCATTTGGCACTTTGGGCTGAAGATTGTAGCAAATGTTTCAGCCTTATCCTTCACACTGATGAGCTGGGCTCCCCCATCATTGAGGATGGGGATATTTGTGGAGCCTCTTCCTCCAGTTAGTTGTCTAATTGTCCACTATAATTCATGACTGGATGTGGCGGGTCTGCAGAGCTTAGATCTAATACATTGGTTGTGAGATCATTTAGCTATGTTTCTCACATGCTGCTTCTCCTGTTTGGCATGCACATAGTCCTGTACTGTATCTTCACAGGTTAACAGCTCATTTTTACATATGCCTGATTTGCTCCTGGCATGTTCTAGACTCTTCATTGAAACAGGGTTGATCCCCTACATGGGTGATCTGCATGAGTGTTTTTTTTATGAGCATTTCAAGACTTACCATTGTTATTATATGACTCATTGGTTCTGTACTTGGTGCATTCTGGGTGAATGGGCATGGAGGATGCAGGGGGCATGGAGGTGGCATGGGGATATGGAAGGACATGGAGTTAGTGGAAGGCATATGGAAGGGACATGGGGCATATAAGAGGGCATAGGTAAGAGCTTTTAAACTGACCTGTCAAAAGGTTCCCAACTCCAGACAATGGTTCCTGTGTCCTTTGAGGGGCTGTGAATCAGGAGTCCTTGAGATGCTGATCTGATTGTACAATAATTGCAGGGGGTAAGGGGTCTAAGGGATGGCAGAGATTGGATGCCTTCCCCCTACCCCCAGTAGAGCCAGCCAGGTCAGGAATGCCACTTATCCCATGCCAGCCAATCTGGCGGCATCAGTAATCCCAGAATCCAGTCTCACCCACCATTTTGAAAAGCCTCTGGAGTTGGCTTAACTCTGCGAAAATCCAGGCCTAAGTCTTTTGAATAACTGAGGTCCTGGGTGCCTCCTCAGATTGAATTTTCAGAAGTAAACAATAGCGCCAATAAAAAATCCAATAATTTCAATTTAATAAAGTGTGAATTGAGTGTTGACCCTCCCCCTGTAATTGGCTGACAATTTGAATTAAATAACTTTGAATGAAGAGATTTGCAGTGCTGTGGGACAGTGCATCAGGGTATCAGTAACTGAGCTGTCGGTGGTGGTAATCCAAGCCTGCCCAGAGCTCCTTTGCACTTTCAGCTCATGTGTAAGTAGAGTCTACTAGCTTCTCCACAGAGAAAGAGGGTAACTGAGGGGAGTCACCCTAGGTTCCCACCTGTTCACCTGCAAGCAATCGTTTTGCAATAGTTGCCTTTTTGCAAAGCCTTTCAAAATAGCATTTTTGCAAAAGAGTTTGGTCATCTGACCTTTTGATCAGGAGTGGTGGATTACATGGAAAGATCTAAGGATGAGGAAGGAGGAGCAGTCTCGCCCTAAAAAAACACAATTACTTTACAATTGACTCAACCTCTAAAACATATTGCAATTTATTCATAACAATAGGTTTTCTCCATTGAAATACACTCTTCATTCTCACCTAGTTTGCAATAATTTAAAGTACTATTTATTTTTCAGTATTAAATTTATTCTTATCTTGCCAACAGAACCTCAGTGGAGCTAATTACATGAATTCATCATCGCCCTTTACAATGTCAACCAATGCAAATTGAAATGACAAAATAAGATAAAAACAATCATTTAACCGGCTTACATGAAGAATGACTATTACCAGAATTACTCGACTTTTGGTGAAGCGCAAAACTCTTTCAACAAAAAAAATCAAACTATGAATAATAATTATTCTGCTGGGACTTAGGGCAGAATTTTCCCTACTCACTGGCATCAGGCGTGTTCAGCGACATGAGCAGATGATATAGTGAGAAGGCCAAAAATTTGTTTCACGACGTTGTGAAACCAGTATGCAATTGTCTGTTCTAATAGCCAATGGCAGGCCATGTTTCCCACCGTTGGATGTTGGGAGCTTCACTGTAATACATACACATCTCATTATATGCCAAGCCCCTCAGAATCATTGAGCTGGATCAGCCGAGCACATCAGCATGGAGTTTCGCGACAGCGTATAAAAGGCGTGCACTTGGCGGGCTGCACTTCGAGGGGAACTCAGGGATGAGTGCACAGTAACATTACGCAGCGCTCGTGAAGGTCGCCTGTTAGACTCCAAGGTTAAAACATGTTGGGGGTGGGAGCAGGGGCTGCCTTGCTGTTGAGGCAAGTTGGAAGAGGGTCAAGGGCTGCCCTGTGGTTGGGGCGAGTAGGGTGGGAGTAAGGGTTGCCCTGTGGTTGATAGTGGTGCACAAGCATGTGCAGGGTCGAGAGGGAAGCAGCCACGCGTTAGGGAAACCTTGTATAAAAGTGACCACTCCTCCGCAGCTGAGATAGTTCAGACGCAGCCACATTGATATGATTGGAATCGAGCCTCTAGCTTATCTGCCCACTCAAGCAATGCAGAGGCATGAAAGTGCCACCAAATGCTTCAGAGCTTTTCACCCCTCAGGCACAGACTGCAAACTAATGACCTTTTTAGTGGTTTGCGGAACAGTTGGACGACTGGCACATTGTATAATCTCCTTTGTGAAAGCTGGACATGGAGAAGTCATTGGCTGAGGATCTCGCAGCATCCTTGCAATGTCATTTCTTCAGCTTGGTCAAGCCTTCCCCATAGTTCAAGCTAACAGCCCAGACTTCCGGTGTGGATTAAGAGAATGCCTGCGCTTAAGTTGAGAGCACAGCAAGCAGTCCAATGGGCAAAGCTGCTGCTAATCGGTCAGGTGGAGTGGGCGGAAGTGGTTGGGGTTTCAGGCAGCCATGCAACTCACTAAACTCTGGCCATCAAGGTGGTGGCCAGCACTCTCTGGAATGTGTAAAGGAGCCTTCAGACTTAACCAAGAGACTTAACCATTGTTACGACCGATGCAGTTGGTAAAGCGGAGTTATTTAAAACAACCCAGAGGCAATCTTAAAACAATTGTCATAACCAATAATTTTAAGTATTATGTTTGAGATGTGACTCTAAACTCAGGAATCAGACCACAAGTTCTCAAGGTTCTACATTAAACTAAATGAAACATTTTATTAATTTACACAGGTTAAAATATATACGCATGGCTACAAATTAATACTTTCATAACTTTTAATAAATTCCCAAACTAACCTCCATTAAGGCAATAGCAACTCATAGACTTAACCAAACACCAGGCAAAGCATTTTCACCGTACAAATTCAAAATGAGGTTCTCTTCACTGTGGAGCCAGTTGGAGGCTTGCAGCTGCCTTTTGATCTTACATTGCCTCCACTCTGCACACCCAAAAACTACTGAAGTTATACCTACCAACCCCATTGAATGTTAATTCTCCTTGTATCAACAACCTCTTTGAACTTCCCCATAGAAACCCCTTTCATAGTACCAATTTTATTAGTAATATAAACATATGGCTAGGTAGCTGCTAGAAAGGTGTCAATTTTCACCCCACTTCTTGAATACTTTATTCAAAAAATGCAAATACATGCTATCTCTCTTACATATCAAAACTAGTACATATCAAAGCACGCAGACTAGCTGGCTTTAATCCAAACCTCTACTTTAAAAGAAAAATATTTTCGGAAATATTATATGCATTAATAGCTTCATGACACCCATGCATCTCTCTCTCTTTCATCCTGCAGGAGGAGTACATCAGGAGCAGTGAACTAGCTGTATGCCTCGTACAAAGAGTAGGGACGACAGAGAAGAGAGCGATGGAGGTGCCTGGCTGCACAGAGGGAGGAACAGCACGCTCAGGGAGAATGAATGGCTGGGACTCCCACACATGCCACTTAAGAGCCACAGTGAGCCGTCGCTAGTAGGCGCCTAACTACACACAGGGTCTATAGACACTGCCTTTCATTCCTGCAGATGACCGAGAACCAGTGTTGCCGAAGACTGCGCATGTCTAGGGAACTGGTCGGGCACATCCGCAACCTGCAGCAGGGTTTGGCATCATGGGGACATGGAGGGCATGCACTGCCCATGGCTATGAAAGTAACTGTGGTGCTCAATTTATACCCTGGTGGCTCCTTTCAGAGCTCCACAGGTGACCTCTGTGGGATATCACAAGCCTCCACCCACAAGTGCATCCATGAGGTCACAGACCCCATCTTTGTGAGGACACACAAATTTGTGCATTTCGCCTGGGACCAGGACAGCCAGGATGCAAGAGCGATTGAATTTGCCCAGATCTCAGGTTTCCCACAGGTGCAGGCCACCATTGACTGCATTCACATAGTACTCGGATCTCCATTTGAACAAGCGGTCGACTATGTCAACCGCAAGGGCTTCCATTCACTGAATGTGCAGCTGGTGTGCGACCACCACAAATGCATCCTGCAGGTGTGCACTCAGTTTCCAAGGAGTGTCCACAACTCCTACATTCTCAGTAGGTCTCAGGTCCCTGGCATCTTCCAGGGTCCAGAAAGGCTGCTGGGATGGCTCTTCAGGAACAAGAGCTACCACAGAGGATGTGGCTGATGACACCCGTGCGGCGGCCTCAGACTGCAACAGAGCGACAGCATAATGAGGCTCATGTTGCAGCTCGCAACTTGGTGGAACAAACCATCGAGACGCTGAACATGAGATTCCAGTGCCTGGAACATTCTGGTGGAGTCCTGCAATACAGTCCACAGAGGTTGTCATGCATCATCATCATCTGCTGCACCCTTTACAACCTGGCGCTGCAATGGGGAGATGAGCTGGCTGAGGAGGAGATGGAGGAGCTGGACTTCTCCTCCGATGAGAAGGACATCGACGGGGATGAGGGTGAGGAGGTCCTCGAAGTCAATGACGACAGCGATGAGGCCATCGCACTGGCCAGACGAGGCAGGCACCCTCGAGAGGCCCTCATAGCTGCTAGATTTGTGGATGATGATGACGACATGCAGTGAGGTGACCCCATAGATCCTCACAGCGCATCTGTGAATGTTTGACTCCAGTCTGGTTCATGACCAGCGTACATACCTTCCGTGATTCGGCTCCTGTCATGGAGACAAAGCAGAGGCCCTAATAGTCACTAGATTCCAGGAGGATGATGACGACGTGCAGTGAGGACACTCCATTAATCTTCACACAGCCTCTGAGAATGTCTGACTCCTGTCTAGCTGAGAGCAGCTCGCTTGCGCTCTGTGATCAGGGTCATATCATAGAGACACAGCCATGAAACTTTAGAAGGACCTGACCCTTTGTCAGCCTTCAGCAACTGAGCCCTTGAGAAGCACAGCATCACTTGTCACAGATGCTGATGACATAGGGGCCAGCCTCACCTTAAAGGTGCTGAGAATACACCCAAAGAATGATGGAACTCTGTGACGTCTGCTCACGACACTCTGGCAACAATGACCAGCACCGCTGAGGTGCAGGCATCAGTAATGTGTCCAGTGAGTGCGAAGCCGGACCATCACTTTGGTCTGAAGGTTACACACTGCATAGGGAAGAGGCCCTGGGCTGAGACACCTGCCTTTATCTAGTGCAGGAACCAAGGTTACACATCTGAATGACAAGAACACTCCTCATCAGAACAAGGAGCCATAGCCAGGGAGACATTCTTGGGAGTTTATTTACATTAATGAACGTTACTTACGAGTGATTAACACCCATGCTCAGGCTGTGCAGCTTGGCCTAAATAGCCAAGTGGTTATGGTACTGGGTTTGTAACCCCAAGATCAAGAGTTCAAATCTCACAATGGCAAACTATGAAACAATGTAACCTCATCTGAAACAGATGGAAACGGGTTTGTACTCGAAAGAGTTACATCGTCTTAATCATCCTAACCCTGCATTGGTGCTCCCTGACATCCACAGCAGAGGTGGAGGCAGCCTGCTGACTGCTACATCATGTCTGTGATTACCTTGATGGGTGACCTCTGGAGGGCTGAGACCTGGAGGGCCTGCTTTCGGGATCCTGCTGTGTGGCAGTGGCACCCTCCTCGGCCTGTGGAGCTGAAGCTGCTGGGGTCACAGGACGAGGGGATTCGGATGGGCCACCTGGGTGGATGGGGTGTGCACCTGATCCTCCTCCCTATGGGTGCCTGAGGGTCCCTGGCTAACTCCTTGAGGAGGGGAAACTGGAGTGATATCAAGCTGCCCTGCATCCCTCTCTCATGCACACTGTTGGAGGCCAACTATGGCATCAGCGATGGAGTTTAGCCCATGCAGCTGTGCAGGACCAATGACCTGGACCAAGATCTCCATGGCAGAATCTATCCCACTAATGTTGACCTTGGTGTGTTGGCACACTGGCGCTATCACCTCAGCTTGAAGGCAGATGGACTCCTCCATCGTGCTTTGCAATCTTCCTGATGTTCTTGAGATTACCTTTGCAGATCCAGCAAATGAGGCATGACCAAGTCCAGAGGCTCGTCATCTGACTGAGGCTCAGCAGATTTCTGGCCTCTAGCAGTCCCCGGAGTGCCGGAAACCTGGAAAATCCCTGCCACCACCTTCTGTGGATCAGACAGTGTGATGTGCTCACCAGATTGTGATCCCGGGGCTATTCTAAAGCTAGGTCCCACCGAGGTGTGTGTCCCTGCGCTGTAGAGGGTGTGTGTGAGTGCCATGATGGGTTTTCAATGAAGGTGCCTTCAGATTCCTCTTCGGAGGTGTCTTTGGCACTTGATTGGAGGCTCTGGGTCGTGAACTCTGTCGGCTATCTCCCAGATGTGCCTGCGAAAGCAAAGAGAGATAATTAGCATGGCAGGGGTCTGCGGAACAGGACACGTCACTCACAACATGGTTATCTGATGGATGTTGCACTTGGCTGAGCACCGCTGATCTCACCTTTTGCGCAGGAACAGTCCAGATCATCACCGGCCGGCTGGATGAGTCTATTTTCAAACTCCGTGAGGACCTTGATTTCAGTCATTCCTCCGCTGGTCTGCGACCTCTCCCTCTTGTTATGTGCCAGCTTATCCTGCATGGATAGAGATGGAGAGAGTGTAAGCAGGATGCCTGCCAGGCCAGATGATGAGTATGCCTGGCATGTGTGAGTGGTGAGTGGTCCCACGGATGGAATGAGGACAGTGAAGGTACGCATGAGAGAGTGAATGGTGACGTCCCTTGAACCGGCATTGAGTAAGGGCCCTGTGATGTGCGATGGGTTTGTGAGTGTGTGAGTTGAGAGTGATGAGAAGGGTGACTTACCATTGTGGAATGGAGGAGATCATTCATTCCTTTTCGGCACTGAGTAGCTGTTCTCTTTTCAAGACATTGGCTCTGATCTCCGCTGCCACCACCCCCCATGCTGGCTTAGTGATGTTGCTGCCCATCTTGCGTCCAAAGCCGGGGTAGAGGACATCATGGTGGGTCTCAACTGAATCCAAAAGGCACTTGATGGACGCATCATTGAGCCTGGGGGCCATGTCTTCTTTGCAGCAGTCATGGGCTGGAAGCACTGAGAGGTGTGCACGTGGCAGCATTTTAAATATGGCGCTTGGTGTGATGAAGCAGCGATGTGATGGCATGGTGGGCGAATGAGATCCCGCCATCTATTGAAACAGCATGTTTCCCGGGAATGTATGATTAATGAGGTGGGATTGGGACGACGCAGCGTGAAAAGCCGCCTTTGCAGCCGGCGGGTAAAACGTCCTTTTTCTTGCCCACTACTGCACTTAATGCAAATCTGAGACGATTGTGACTATAGTGAGGTATTTATTTGTCTTCACTGTAGAGACAGGATAGCCCTTTGTGAACATTAGCTCTGACAGCATAACTAGTTTATTCCTGGATTTGCTCCTAGGTTGCTGCTGGCCCCTATTCCTGCAGTGTTGAATTTCCTTGATGGGAGTACAATGTGCTGTTGTAGTCACTTTACTTAAGGAGGAACATACTTGCTTTGAAAGCAGTTCAGAGTAGGTTTACCAAGCTGATTCTTGGGATAAGGAGTTTGCCTTATGAGAAAAGGTCAAGTAGATTGGGTCTATACTCACTGTAGTTTAGAAGAATACAAGACAATCTTATTGAAACATATAAGATTCTGAGGGGCCTAGACAGGATAGATGTTGAGAGGATGTTTCCCTTCATGGGGGAAGCTAGAACTTGGGGGTGCAGTTTAAAAATAAGGGGTGTCCCATTTTTGAAGGAGGTGAGGAGGAACTTCTTTTCTCAGAGGGTTGTTAGTGTTAGGGATTTTCTTCCCCAAAGAGCAATGGAGGCTGGGTCATTGAATACACTCAAGGCTGAGTTAGATAGATCTCTGATTGCCAAGTGAGTCAAGTGTTAAAGGGCCGCAGGCAGGAAAGTAAAGCTAAGGCCACAATTAGATAAACCATGATCTTATTGAATAGCTTAGCAGCTTTGAGGGGCCGAACAGCTTACTCCTGCTCCTAGTTCTTATGCATTGACTTCCTGGAGCAGAAATAATTTTCACACCAGTAAGCTACCTGGTCACATTTCTGATCCCAAGCTACAGAATCAGGACAATTTCTATGGGTATAAGAAGAGTAGCAAAGGTCAGTATTAATTAACTCTTTCATTTTTTTTTTAATGTCAGTGTCAACAAGAACAATTGGGGTCATGGTTTGATAATGCTCAGCACAAGTAGCTTTACGCATGTAGGTTGCATTAAAATGCACCCACTATTAAAGTGAGGGAAACTTAAGCAGTGTAAGGGATTGTGGCAAAGATTACTGAAGGATAGACTTGCAGAGCAAAGGAGCTCCAGTAAGGAACTGCCAACCCAGCAGCCATTTGAGATAATCAACAAAACCCAGTAACACCCTAGAAAACATAAAATTATAAACCTTATGGGCAGAAATTTTCGCTCAGCAGGCAGGCGCGGGCCCGGCCCACTTGAGTGTGAAATGATGCACCTTGACTTCGGCTGAGTGTGCCGACGTTAACGTTCAGTTGGCGGGTGTGCACCGGAGCCGGCAGCGTGCCCGCCGGCAATTAAAAGGCCTGTTAACATCATTAAGTTATCAATTAACGTAAAGTTTTCGCTGCCCATCCAGCCTAACGGTTGATGGGCAGGCGAAAAGGCCAAGTGGCCTTTGCATTTTTTTGGAAACTCATCCACGGGTGGGATGAGTTTTTCAAAAGCAAATAAAAATAAAATAAAAACGTTAACATTTCATTAATTTCATGTCTCTGCTCATGCGACAGTCACATGAGGGGGCATGTTTTATTACATTTTTATTTTTACAAATGTTTTTTATATCTCTTCATCTCCCTAAGACAGTTCCATATCTCAGGGAGATTATGCAGTGTTCACTCACGTGCATGCACGAAGTGTGTGCTTGGCTGGCTCTCACTCCCCCCTGCTGCCCCTGCACAGGCAGCGCTCAGCACTGCCAATCGTGTTTCACACTAGGCGGGCCTTAATTGGTCTGCCAGCATGAAATCGTGGTGTGGTGCCGATCGCGGGCAGCTTCCCGACCACCCCCGCCAAGCCCACCCCACCAAGGGCAAAATTCTGCCCAATGTTTAGGTTGAAAACATTAAGTACAAACCAATAACTCCTGAGTGCTGGTTCTGCCATCAGACCCTCCCAGCAAAGTGGTAGACAGTAAGTGATGGGTTCATGAATTTCTGAGTTCCAGTCTCTGCTCAACTTCAGAATGAGCTCTTAGAGCCTTTCATCGCCTGATTCCTGCTGATTTCAAGAATCCTGTCTTCACAATTGTCCTATTTCATTTGCCGGATGATTTGCATTCCCATTTCTTCCAGTTAATGACATTCTAGTCCTAGACTTCTTACCGGTCTGAGAGGACTCAAATTATGGTATGGAAAAGCTGCACATATCGAAACATGCTAAAGGTCCCTCCGCAGGTAATCCTGCCTTTATTGTCAAGGCTATGAGAAGTGAGAAAATTTCATTACTCCAGTATCAACATGTAATAGCGCCGTTTGTTCATTGGAAACACTGCCACCCAGGGAGCTGAACACATGCAGGTGCAGGTGCATTTCAGACTTGAAGGACCTGTGATGAGGGTTACCATAGTTTCCTTGTTCACCCCATTCCAACAAACAAGGATCTACAATTCTGCTAATTCCAGGTTGTTTTTTGCCATCTTAGTTCAGACAGTGTCTAACCTGGAGGTTAAAAGGTTATGTTCCAGCAGTACATACGAACATACGAACTAGGAAAAGGAGTAAGCAATTCAGCCCCTTGAGCCTGTCCTGCCATTCAATACGATCATGGCTGATCTCATTTCGGCCTCAACTCCAATTTCCCACCCTCTCCCCATAACCTTTCAACCCGTTACTAATTAAAAATCTGTCTATCTCCTCCTTAAATTTATTCTGTGTCCTGGCATCTAGTGCACTCTAAGATAGTGAATTCCACAGATTCACGACCCCTTTGAGAAAAGTAATTCTTCCTCATCTCTGATTTAAATCTACCACCCCTTAGCCTAAAACTAAGGCCTCTCATTCTAGAATGCCACACAAGGGAAAATATCCACTCCATGTCTACTTTGTCTATCCCCTTTAGCATCTTATATAGATAATTAGATCTCCTCTCATCCTTCTGAACTCTAATGAGTATAGGCCTAAACTGCTCAATCTCTCCTCATAAGACAAGCCCCACATCTCTGGAATCAATCTAGTGAACCTCCATGATTGGCACCACACCACGATTTCATGTTGGCAGACCAATTAAGGCCTGCCTGGTGTGATACGTGATTGGCAGTGCTGAGCGCTGCCTGTGCAGGGGCGGGGGGGAGTGCGAGCCAGCCAAGCATAAACTTCATGCATGCACGTGAATGAACACTGCATAATCTCCCTGAGACATGGAGCTACCTCAGGGAGATGAAGAGATATAAAAAACATTTGTAAAAATAAAAATGTAATAAAACATGTCCCCTCATGTGACTCTGTCACATGAGCAGAGACATGTTATTAATGAAATGTTAAAGTTTTTATTTTATTTTTATTTGCTTTTGGAAAACTCATTCCGCCCGTGGATGAGGTTTCCAAAAAAATGCAAAGGCCGCTTGGCCTTTTCACCTGCCCGTCAACAGTTCGGCTGGATGGGCAGCGAAAACTTTACATTAATTGATAACTTAATGACGTTAACAGGCGTTTTAATTGCTGGCGGGCACGCTGCCAGCTCTGGCGCATGCCCGCCAACTGAGTGTGTCTGCAAAGGAACAAATTGAAAGGAACCTCATTTTTAATTCATAAGGTGAAAATGCTTACCTGGTGTCTGTTTAAGTCTATTGGTTATTGTTGCCTTAGTGGAGATTAATTTGGGAATTTGTTAAAAAGTTATGATAGCAGTAATTTGTAGCCTTGTGTCTGTGTTTAATTTGTTGTAAATTAATAAATGTTTTATTTTGTTTGATATAAAAACCTCTCGAGAATTGGTGGTCTTATTCCTGAATTTAGAGCCGTAACTCAAAACATACCAATTGAAAATATAGGTTATGACAGTTGTTTAAAATTTCCCTCTGGGATTTTAAATAACTCAGCCTTTATCAACTGCTGTGTCATAACAATACAATGTACTCTGCATGGAGATTTTCATTAATATAGTAAATACTGTGATAGTTACTTCACTGTCTGGCTGCACCTTTCACATTGCACTTACACTGTGGGACAATGTTAACATAACCCAGCTGTCTGGTTTTGCACACCACCCAATTTTACTCTCCTTTGAAGCCAACAGAGAGCAATATTGGGTGCTCCACCTGCCCCTGTGGGTTTCCTGCCCAGTAGCTTTTGTTAAAATTACCCTGTGCATGCTTAATGTAGGTATGAACTATTTCCCACTTCCCTTTGAAACCCTTTGAGATGATGTGTTCCGAGTAAATCCAGAGTTTAGACTTAATCTAGTGCTAGGACAAAATAGTGTGAAACTCCTTCCCCCAGGAAGACTGTCCACAATTTCTTGGCCTAGGGGCACGTGTGGCCCTGAGTGAGGAGTGTTCATTGGTAAACTTGTCACTATAATATAAATGCACCCACAGTAACTGTGGTAAATAATTCAGAACATTTGTTTAGTAACCTGAAATTATATGCTCAATGACAGGTTTATTTCATCTAACACGTTAGCAGTAGATCTTATAACAATAATTATTTAAAGTTCCTAACTGTATCCTGTGTCCTTCTGATAGATTAACTCAACCTGCCTGCTTTCTCACCATTTTACACACTGATTCTTTTCTACAGAGGGAAGTACAAGGGTATAAAAGTGCATGGAGCAACTGGATGAGCTTTGAATTGTAATGAAGAACTAGCACAGACATGGGGCGGAATTTTCTGGCTGCTCCCGTCGCCGGGATTTTCTGATCCAGCTGAAGTCAATGGACTTTTGGATGGATCACTGCATTTTATGGCCGCGCCCAGGCTGCAACAGTGCCATAAAATTATACCCATGACGTAACAAATGCATTTAGTTTGTAAAACTCTGGGCTACTAGAGATGTATCACATTGCCTATTGAACCCATTTATGCAATCCCTTCAATATAATTATTCCACAAGTTTACTATTAATGGAGTGAAGAGTCTTTACTATCAGCATAAATAATTTGATGAAATGCATTTTTACATCAGGACTTATATTATCTTAAAAGTAATTATTTAACAACTTCAACTTAAATTTTCAAGAAGTTGGAGAAACCTTGCTGAAAGAAGTCCACTGTTTCTAGTTCACTGAATAAAACTTAAAAATAGTGGTACAAAGAACAAAATTGAAGAGTTAAGACTATTACTGCTATTGCTATGAGAGTAGACTTTAGTACATTGATGCAAGAGCAGCATTTGCTGGCTATATTTACTGCTTATGCTTAAAAAATGTGTTAGTATTATTCACAACTGACATTAAAATGGCAAACATGCACATTTCTGCTTCAATTACCAACTTTGCATTTTGGGCGAGAAACTCATCTCCATTGTGAAGACTCCAGTGATATTAAAAATACCCAATGCTGTTTTACTGGAGTGGGCTGAGGCACCAGATACTTTCAGTGCTGCCCATGTAGCATGTTTGCTTGAGAAGGGTGAGTGTGCCAGTGTCCCCAGTAGGCTG
This sequence comes from Carcharodon carcharias, assembly GCF_017639515.1. Taxonomy (NCBI): domain Eukaryota; kingdom Metazoa; phylum Chordata; class Chondrichthyes; order Lamniformes; family Lamnidae; genus Carcharodon; species Carcharodon carcharias. The sequence goes on from NC_054471.1 coordinate 80,180,594, forward strand.
GGATGGAGGGCTATCCTTATGTCACACATTCCAACTGATGGCAGGATACTTAATTCGGACCACGTAGGTTCATGTAACAAATTCATACATCACTCTGCAAACAACAAGCATTAAGCTACAAGATGGGCCTCACATTGGCCTTCCTTAAAGGGCAATGCACCCAATTGCAGATAAGGTATTTTTTTTAAATGGAACCCTGCCAGTGCAATGTGCCCCTGGAGTGTTTTTGGAGGTGTTGGGGTGAGTTCCTGGATTTGGCAGTGAGTGTTTCTGCTTCCTCATAGGGTGGCAGAGGACTAGGTGACCTCAGCACAGGAAGAATGGAGGCAGTGACTATGCCTCTGGATCTGTAGCACAAAAGAAAAATGGAGCAGAGGCTGCAGGGAGGGCAAGTTCTGTGCAATGCCTTCTGCCACCTTGGCACCAGTCTCCTCTGAGCTCCTTGACGGTGACAGGAGGCTGTCTGACAGGTCAGCTGATTCACCAGCATCTCAGTGTGCATGTCCATTGGCATTCTAATGTACACCGTCCTATCGAGGTTCTCATCTGAGGACTGATGCCTAACATCCAGATACTGCATTTCACCCTCACGTACTGATCAATGCTGCCAGCCTCTCAACCACTTCTCACTGTCTCCACATAGCCCCAGCTATTCAGCTGTGGCAGAGAAAACTCCCAAACACAGTGTTACACATTCACTGACATTCTGCTCTCTCTCTTACAGGACAAGTTGGCACTCAACATGAAGGATCAGAGCAGAACCAGTGGAGAACAAGGACGCAAGCATCTCCTGAGCCCTATGGAGTAAATGGCTAATAGCACCATGGAGCTAACTGCGACAGAGCCTGTGACTCCACTGTGCAGAACTCATCTGTGGCCTTGTTCTCTGGTGAACTAGTAGGTGAACTATCCTTTCCCATGGCCTAACTGCAGCCCACTCATGGCTCAGATGACTCACGATGTGCTGCTCCCAAGTCTAAACTTGCTTCCCAAGTATGTGCAGTGCCAGTGTCTGTGCTGGTGGCTTCAAGTGTCAGGTGAAGTGCGTGTCTTCATCATTGTTGTGCTGTTGCTCTCTTCTCTCTTCCTCCCTGAGCTGCTGTGGCTGGGAAGGTGGCAGTTCCTGGGTGTCTAAGGAAATCAGAAGGGAAATGTTGGTGCGAGTGCATGGGGATGGAGTGGAGAGCAAGACATCCATGGTCACACCATCAGCAGCTTGCTCATCATGCCGTAGAATAGGACGAGTGTGAGCTTGGAGTTGAGAAGGGGCATATGGTAGAAACATAATCACCCTCAGCACAGTGGAGCCATAGACTCTGTCGCAGTTAGCTCCATGGTGCAGTTAGTCATCTACTCCATAGGGCTCAGGAGATGCTCCCGTCCTTGTTCTCCATTGGTTCTGCTCTGATCCTTTGTGTTGAGTGCCAACATATCCTGTAAGAGAGACAGCAACATGTCAGCGAATGTGTAACACTGGGAGTTTTCTCTGCCACAGCTGAATAGCTGGGGCTATGTGGAGGCAGTGAGAAGTGGTTGTGAGGCTGGCAGCATTGATCAGTGTGTGAGGGTGAAATGCAGTATCTGGATGTTAGGCATGAGTCCCGAGTGCCACGGAGCACTGATAGGAGAGCGATGGGGGTGAGGTGATTTAAGCAGTGTGAAAGGTTGATGAAACGGTGGGAAACTGTCATGTGAAGAAGCATTCACTGACCACTGCCTTCTTGTGGGCTGCAGCCAGGTCCTCCGGCCTAGAGTTGGGGAGTGGCTCTCTTTGATCACTTGCTTCTACTTCCTTCTGAGGGTGGTCCTTGAGGGTTTCCTGGCACGCTTCCCTATGAGTACATGGCATCTCTACTGTCCACCTCCACCACTAATGCCACATCCGTCATCCTGGAGCCCTCTCTCTGCCCTGGTGTTCAACTTTCCATATTTTAAATTCCAGAATATTATTCAGTGCAGCTTTCCTTTAAGAAGAACAGATTGGTTGTACTACGTGTTTTCAGCACAAGGTTGTTTGGCTCCATGCTATGCACAGAAGCAGCCGGCTGAGTGAAAAGGACACCAACAGCGAAGAACCTGCTCAGGCCCGTGCTATAATCAGGTAAATAAAGTGAGAGAACCAATTTGGGTTTCAGCTGTATCCAATGGGAACAGCTCAAGCTGGTTGTAAATACAATAATATGAATTAGGAGCAGGAGTAGGGCACTTGGCCCCCCAAGCCTGTTCCACCATTCAATAAGGTCATGGTTGACCTGATTTTAACCTGAACTCCGTATTCCCAATAACTTTTCACCCCCTTGCTTACCAATAATCTATCTACCTCTGCCTTAAAAATATTAAGACTCTGGTTACACTGCCTTTTGAGGAAGAAAGTTCCAAAGACTCAGGACCCTCAAAGAAAAAAAATCTTCCCGTTTCTGTCTTAAAGGGGCAACTCCTTATTTTTAAACAGTGACCCCTGGTCCTAGATTTTCCCCCAACAGGCCAACAGGAAACATTCTTTCTAAATCCACCCTGTCAAATACGCTCAGGATCTTAAAGATTTCAACTAATTCACATCTTACTCTTCTAAACTCCAGCAGATACAAGCCTAGTCTGTCCAACCTTTCCTCATAAGACAACCCGCCCATTCCTGGTATTAGTCTGGTAAACCTTCTCAGAAATGCTTCCAACACGTTTACATCCTTCCATAAATAAAGTGACCAATATTGTACACAGTACTCCAAATGTGGTCTCACTAGTGCACTGTACAAGTAAAGCATAACCTCCCTACTTTAGTATTCATTTCCCCTCACAATATATTATAGCATTCTATTAGCTTTCCTAATTACTTGCTGTGCTTGCATACGAGCCTCTTGTGATTCATGCACTAGGGTACCCAGATCCCTCTGTATCTCAGAGCTCTGCAACCTCTCACTATTTAGATAATATGCTTCTCTTTTATTCTTCCTGCCAAAATGGACACTTTCACATTTTTCCACATTATACCCCATTTGCCAGATCTTTGCCCATTCACTCACTGCTTCATCACGCCAGGCACCACATTTAAAGTACAGCAGCGCTCAGTGCTTCCAGCTCAGGACTGCAGCAAAGAAGACATGGCCCTGAAAGGCAAGAAGACTGCAGCCCTTGAGCATCTTTTGAGCACCATGGAGCCTGTCGTGATGTCCTCTACCCTGCCTCTGGCCGCAAGAGGGGCAGCTCCATTACCACTCCAACTTGGTAGGCAGTGGCAGTGGTGGTCAGTGCCAATGCTGCACAGAAGAGCTTGGGATCCAATGCAGATAGGGGATGAATGATCTCATCCATGCAACCATCTCACCACTCTAAACTCACATACTCAAGCCCATCACAAACATACGAACAAGGAGCAGGAGTAGGCCATTCAGCCCTTGAGCCTACTCCGCCATTTAATAAGATCATGGCTGATCTGATAGTAACCTCAAGTCTGCATCCCACCTACCCATGATAACCTATCACGTCCCTTGCTTACCAAAAATATATCCACCTCTGCTTTAAAAATATTCAAAGACTCTGCTTCCACTGTCTTTTCAGGAAGAGAATCCCAAAGACTCACATCCCTCTGACAGAAAAAAATTGTCTCACCTCTGTTTTAAATGGGCGACCCCTTATTTTTAAACAGTTCGAGTTTTGGATTCTCCCACAAGAGGAAACATCTCCATCTCTCCACATCCACCCTGTCAAGACCCCTCAGGATCTTAAATGTTTCAATCAAGTCGCCTTCTACTCTTTTAAACTCAGGGGACAGGGTTTTCGGGTCATCAGGAGGGCACAGCAGATGGGAAATGGTCCGATGTCTGCGATCGGCCCCCCCCAAACGTGATTTCACGCTGGCTAGCCAATTAACGGCCAGCCAGCATGAAAGGTACGCTGAGAAGCTCAGCGCTGTCGGGATAGGGGCAGGAGGAGTGCAAGCGCAAAGGTCGGCGCATGCGCGGGAAAGTGTGCACTGAAAGCATCCTGAAGGCAGTGAGTTGCCTCAGGGAGCTGAAGAATTTTAAACTAGTGAATAAAGCTTTTAAAAATCTGGAATAAAATGTACACACAGCGTACTCATTCACCCTAATATGGGTATTTGAAAAATTCTGCCCAAACATTTTTAAAAATTTAATTAAGGAAACCTCATCCTGCACGAGGATGAGGTTTCCTAACAAATCCAAAGGCCATCTGACCGATTCACTCACCTGCCAACCTTAAAGTTTGGATGGGCAGCGAAAATTAGCACTTAATTAAAACTTTAATGGCCTTAATAAGCCTCTTAATTGCCAGCGGATGCGCTGCTGACTCCCGCGTGCTGCCCCCGACTGAAATATCACGTGAGCGTGCGATGACATTGGGATGCTTGCCCGACGTCATCGCGCACTATTTTACATGGGCGTGCACCCGCCCATGAGACATAAAATTCTGCCCCAGCGGATACAAGCCTAGTCTGTCCAACCATTCCTCATAAAACAACACACCCATTCCATGCATTAATCTGGCAAACCTTCTCTGAATTGCTTCCAATGCATTTACACCCTTCCTTAAATAAGGTGACCAATACGATATACAATACTCCAAATGTGGTCTCACTAGTGCCTTGTACAAGTGAAGCATAACCTTCTTACTTTTGTATTCTATTCCCATTGCAATAAATTATAACATTCTATTAGCTTTCCTAATTATTTGCATACTAGTCTTTTGTGATTAATGCACTAGGACACCCAGGTCCCTCTGCATCTCAGAGCTCTGCAATCTCTCACCATTTAGAAAATATGCTTATCTTTTATTCTTCCTGCCAAAATGGACAGATTCACATTTTCCCACATTATACTCAATTTGCCAGATCTATTCCCACTCACTTAACCTATATATATTTTATTGTGGTCTCCTTATGTCTTCTTCACAGCTTACTTTCCTACCAATCTGTGTCATCAGCAAATTTACCAACCATCCCTCCAATCACTTATTTATATAAACTGTAAATAGTAGAGGTCCCAGTACTAATTATATCTTGCCAAACTGAAAAAGACCCATGTATGCCAACTGTCTGCTTTCAGAAGTTAGCCAGCCAATTTTCTTTCCATGCCATAAGTTACCCACCTATACCATGAGCTTTTATTTTCCACACTAACCTCTGATGTGGTACTTTATCAAGTGCCTTCTTGAAATCTAAGTACAGTATATCCACCCATTCCCCTTTATCCATAGCACATGGTACTTCCTTAAGGAACTCCAATAAGTTGGTTAAACATGATTTCTCTTTCACAAAACGATGTTGACTCTGCCTCATGATCTTGAGCTTACCAAAGTACCCTGCTATAACTTCTTTAAAGATAGCTCCTAAGACATTCACTGGTATCTCACTCACTATCACCTCAAGGGACAACACCACCCATTCTCACACATATGTCCATCTGGCCTCATCTCCTCTGGAGACTGCCTCCTCAGCCCTCACCATCTTGAGGCCACTTACATAGGTCAACATGTGCATCCCCACACACCATAGGATACCCTCCTTTCCCATTACATCTCTCGGCCTACAGCCTCTTACTTTGCCTGAGGCCACTTCTCCCTCTTCCCCAGGCAAGACCAATATGCGGGTGATCTGGTTGGTAGAGACCTACCCGTGAGCCCCCCCAAAAGTGATGTGGTACTGTCTGTGAACCTGGTGCTAATGACCGTGAGTGCTAACCGAAGCAAGGTAGGCAAACAAACCTTGAAGTCCCGAGCAAAATGCAGCCTGCCAGGTGCACGTCGCTTATGTGCTGTTGTGAAACATGTCGGCATGATTTCCCGCCGACTTGTGCAGACGATCCACACCTTGTGGCCGGGGGGGGGTGGGGGGGGGGGGGGGGGGGGGGCTGGGGGGAGAGGTGGGGATGAGTCTGGCAGACAGGCTGGCTAATGTATTACAATGAGGTTTTCAAGGTCCGATGGCAGGAAATGCGGCCTGCCATTGGCGGGCTGAGCGGACGATCACAAACTGTTTTCACGCTGTCGTGGAACCGATCACGCCATATTGTTTGCTCAGGCCTTCGAATATGCTGGACGCCAGCGGGCGAGGAAAATCCCAGCCTTTGTTAATAAAAACTGAAAGCGCTGGAAAAATTCAGCAGCTCTGGCAGCAGCTTTGGAGAGAGAACCAAAGTGAAAGAGCTCGCTTTGTTAACTCTTTTATTTTTTAAATAGCTATAAAAACTCTTACTATCCGTCTTTATAGTTAATCCATGAATCATGAGCCCCACATCCAAAAAACAGGGCAAACAATTTTCCAAGCCTTTGACTTTCTTGGTGAAAATGAAAAGAAGCAGACCAGTCATAATACACATGTATGAATGACTCTTTCAGCTTTAAAATTAAAAGGTCCTTTTAGTTTGTGAATCAAGCTGTGGAAGGCCTTGACTAAATAATATCTCAATTCGTCCGTAAGGCCTTGTTGAACATAATGAACATCTTTCAAGACCTCAGGATGTCACAAAGCATGCTACAATCAAGGAAGTACTTTTAAAATGTAATCACTGTTTTAAATCAGAAACACAGCAACCAATTTTCACACAGCAAGGTCCAAAAAACAGCAATGCATTAATGAGCGGTTAATGTATTCTGGTGTTGGTTGAAGGTTAAGTATTAGCCAGGCATCAGGGAGGACTCTTCTTCAAAATAGTGCCATGGAAACATTTAATTTTTTGAAGGTTGCATTTGCTGCCAACGCAGTGCATGCGTAGTTGTAGCGCTTCACTCCGTGACGTCATGGCGAGTGACGGAGATCAGAACTCTACTCATTCCCCCACCCTCACTCTGATATCTCCCTCTCCATTTAGTTTCTCATCTTGTTTTTCAGCAAAATTCAAACTCGCAACAATCCTAATGAGAACTGAAACTGAAGAACAAAATTAAATTAAAATTAAATTAAAATTAACTAAATTTGGAACCAGAAAAAGCTATTTTATTCAGAACAAACACACCACCACCCATTTTCGCAAAGGTGATTTCCTTTAGCTTTATCTTTTACTATGACATATTTCCAATTCTATTATATACAAACCCTGGCAGCGCACTCATCAATATCTGAAGCATTTTGCTATTCTCTGCACTGTCTCTGTTTTGTTGAAAATATAAAGTCAAGTACAATCCACTGTTTTCTCTTACACAATTTGTAACATACATAGGCCTGGATTTGCCATTCCTGTCCATGGTGGGAATCGTCGCAGGCAGGATGGAAAATTTGGTGGAACAGCCAAAGGCCCGTTGACTTTGGGCAGGAATTTCCAGTCCCGCAGCAAGCCCGGCCATAGTTTTATAAAACAATGACCACAGAAATGCATGGTTTTACTTTCCAGTATTTTGAACCAGGCTGCCTTTGCTGCTGACACATCCGGCCGATGGCGGCAATGGTTTTCTGTGCATGTGTGGACAAGTGCACATATGTAGATGGGAATGGCAGCCACCTTGTGTTGGCAGGAGACACAGTGGGTAGGATTTTCCAGCCCCACCACCGCCAGGATCATCCAGTCCTACCGAAAGCCAATGGAATCTTGTCTGGGCCGTGGCATGCCCAGCTGGGGGGGGTGGGGGGGGTGTCCCGCCACAGTGGGGCCTGTAGTCACTGTCCTTGGAATTGAATTGCACAATAATGCGTTTCCTCTGCAATTGTTTCTCTCCTTCAATGCAACTATTTAAAAATGTAAAATCCAGTTGAAAAATAAAACGCTGGCTGAACAATTAATTTCTAGGTAGAAAACTCAGTCTGAAATGAAGTAGATAAATAGAATGGTGTCTAAGGCATCTCTGTGCAAGTTGGGAAATATAAAATAAAACTCATGTTCTACTTTATGTTATAAGATCTCCTGACTCCAAAATTTTATCTATTTAAAGAGAAGTTCTCTCTCCCTCAATATCAGAAGGCTTTAAAGAGAACTTCTCTCTCTATTTCTCTCAGTGTCAGCATGTTTTTCTATATTCCTGCTCTCCAAGGAAGAATAGTGATTCAAAAAAAACTCTCACAATCCAGGAGCAAGTTCAGCAGCAAAGTCATTGCCTACTGCAATCAGCTAACAGAAATATGGTCAATGTTCCATCAATGAAATGAATGCCTCACTTGTCCTGTGCTGACTATTTGCCATGAACTGCCTTCTACAATTTTTTAGAGCAGATCAAGCAACCATTCTCTTGGTGCAATATATTGGGGTTTGAATTTGGCTTTTTATGGGCAGTATCTTCGGAGTTACTGAGCCCATTTATATAAAGCCCCTTCGAAATGACATTCCGTTTATGTGATTGCATCAGCCAAAAGTAAAGCTCCACATTTCTATTACTTCATCCTTTTATTTGTCTGTTTTCACTTCATTGTATTGAACTAGTGCCATATGAATTAAGGTCATGCTGTCTCTGATCTTCACTGCAGTGGGATTTCCTAGCTGAGGCAGATGAAGGAGGCATTCCGATGGAGGTTTAACTCTACAGAGTGAGTGTATTTTTCTTTAAACTGGATCCCAGCCCAGAATTAACTTGATTGCCAGACCTTGCTCCCTGTTGGGTGGCAAATACTGCAGCAGAGGCCGCAGCTTTGCTGCTGGATAGAAATTGCAAGGCGACAGCAATTGATGAGCTGGGTACAGACTGCCTTGTAGGATCAGGACAGTAACTGCGCAGTGGCAGAATCATTAGGGGGGCAGGGCATAGGGGTTGGAGCGATATCAGGGCCGGGTGGGGAAATTGTAGTTGAGGGTGTCCGGTCATGGGTAGGGCAGCCCAATTATGGTGCGGGAGGGAGTCCGAAATCACAGGGAAGGAAGCTTGGGGAAGAGTACCCTTGATAAAGGCAAGGACACTTGCCTTTATCAATCGAGGCATAGATGACAAAAGTAGGGAGGTCATGCTGGAGTTGTATAGAACCTTGGTGAGGCCACAGCTGGAGTACTGTGTGTAATTCTGGTCACCATATTATAGGAAGGATGTGATTGCACTGGAGGGGGTGCAGAGGAGATTCACCAGGATGTTGCCTGGGATAAAACATTTAAGTTATGAAGAGAGGTTGGATAGACTTGGGTTGTTTTCGTTAAAGCAGAGAAGGCTGAGGGGTGATCTGATCGAGGTGTACAAGATTATGAAGGGCATGGACAGGGTGGATAGGGAGCAGCTGTTCCCCTTAGTTGAGGGGTCAGTCACAAGAGGACATAAGTTCAAGGTGAGGGGCAGGAGGTTTAGGGGGGATGTAAGGAAGAACTTTTTTACCCAGGGGGTGGTGATGGTCTGGAATGCACTGCCTGGGAGGGTGGTGGAGGCGGGTTGCCTCACATCCTTTAAAAAGTACCTGGATGAGCACTTGGCACGTCATGACATTCAAGGCTATGGGCCAAGTGCTGGTAAATGGGATTGGGTAGGTAGGTCAGGTGTTTCTCATGTGTTGGTGTAGACTCGATGGGCTGAAGAGCCTCTTCTGCACTGTGATTCTGTGATCCTACTAGCCCACAAACAAAGCATAAACAAAGCATTAAACTCACTTGTGGAGAGAGAAGCAGAGATAGTGTTTCGGGTCAATGGCCTTTCATCAGGATCCACAAAAGGTCATCAACCTGAAACCCTAACTCTGTTCTGTCCATGGATGTTGCCAGACCTGCTGAGTATTTCCAGCATTTTCTGTTTTTATTTCAGGTTTCCTGCACCTGCAGTATTTTCCTTCAGGAAAGGCACTTAACCTTTCCACATATCTGTTTAGTTGTCGGGTTTGCCGAGGCTTGAGAAACTCGACTAGACATTAAACCTAACATTGAGATAAAGTCTGAGAAGCACAGCCTCATTAAAGTATTTAAATTAGGTACACACCTCCAGGAAACTGGTTAGTTCCCCACTCAACCTCCCAGCCCCTGCCCTGTCCCCCCATCTGCCTTTTTTTATTAGAAATGAGTGGATTGGATATGGGTTTAAGATTTTCAAAAGTTTTAAATCCCATCCAGTCCAAAGCCATCCACTTTTGGGGACATACTCATTAAGACAAAAAGCAAAGTTTCATCAAATTAAAATAACATCTCCTCAATAAACAATAATTTCTCCGATAGAGCTGTGGTTCCTATTCACAATCCTATTTCTAGTCAAGATAATAGGTGGAAAACCCTCTGGTTTCCCAGCGGTGGAATATCAGATTACACTGAACCTCCACCTCATCAGATGTGCTTGATTAGGACATCGGTCTTATTTTTTCTACTTTCACCTTTCCTGACTCATCTCATTGAGCTGACACAACCAGATCACACCTAAAATTCCTAACCTTCGCATTCACTACTACAATATTCTGAGCACTTTGGTCCCAATTTACTTTTATTTTGATGTGGGATCTTTGTTCTCTGGTGGTTTTGACCTGAAATTGTGGGCTTTTTTGTATAAAAAAAAAAAGATTTTCTCAGAAACGAATAAGGGAATGGCAGCAGACAACTAGGTCAATTTTGGACCCAACAGCCCGAAGTTTGGTGCAGTGATGATGGTGAAACTGCCAGCATCCATATCATTGTTCTTCTGAAGCTGACAGCAACCTCTGGAGCCCGTATGTACAGAGTTAAACACAGAAACCCAGAAGTGATTATCAGTGTCTGGGCTTTTCTGGCTCCGGTGTGGCGGGTCCCACTGTGGAGGATGCGGTGATTGATTCAAACTTCCATTCATTTCAGCCGGACTGGCAGATCCCGCTGGTGGGAGGGGCTGGAAAATTCCAGCCAGTGATTCTATGCTTCCCTATAGGGTGTGCTCTTGAGGCCCCCTTGAATGCAGTCAATTAGAAATCATTGAACTGATGGAAGCTTCCACTCTATACATTTATAGTCTTGATATAAAGATCCTTGAAAATGTTACATCTTGTTAACTTAGGTGTAACTGATTTTTGGGGGCCACTGAGGTGTTTAGCAATCATTATGAAGTTACTTAAAAGTTAAAAAAGAAATGTTATATTTGTTTTTTTGATTCATTTACAGGGTGTGGGTGTCACAGGCTAGGCCAGAATTTATTGCCCATCCCTAACTATCCTTGAGAAGGTGGTGGTGAACTGCCTTCTTGAACTGCTGAAGCCCTTGTGGTGTTGGTACAACCACAGTGCTGTTAGGGAGGGAATTCCAGGATTTAACCATTATGATAAGAAATTTTATTTTTTAAAAAAAATAGTTGTTTTAAGTTTGTTTATGATACTTTTGCAACTACTTTAATCTCATCTGTATGTCCGGGTCATTTGCTTCAGTAGCTGTAAAATTTAAAAATTAAAAGCGAAGGGGTTCAGTGCTTTTACTTCCTGGTTTGTTGCTCGTGTGACTGGTTGCTTACTCTGCTTGCTGACATCACTGTTGCTGGATGCCTGGGGATCCCCTTGACTTGGCACCAGGTTCAGACTGACAAAGAGAAAATCCATGCCACAGTGATTGCCAGCTCTTTGTGGGCAGCTTTCTTTGGGGCCAGCAGTTCCTTCGTCAATGACCTCAAAAATCCAGCCTTTATAAATTCATTGGATAGATGGTTGCAAAAAATAAAATAAAATAGGACATACTGAACCACAGGGCTTCTAATGGCAATTTCACAGTGTGAGCTTGCACACAATTCTAGCTAAGGCAGTGTCTCACTTATTCTACCTGACAAGCTGCCTCTGGTTCAAAGCTCTGAATTTGCATAAGTCTAACGATTTAATCATAACAGATTCCTACATGGAGAGAAAAACTGTGTGAGATGGAAGGCCAAACTTTCAAGTTAGTAGCTCATCCTTACAAGTTTAGTTTGATGCCCCCACTGCCTAAGAAGTTTAGTCATCTTCTCGTGTAGGGCCATACTAACATAATTAGCCCTTGTGAGTTTAATGATATTTGAGATGGAACATTTTGTGATCGTCTGGGTCAAACTGTTTTTGGATACACGTTCAACAAGTAAAACTGCATTCATAAAGACTCATTTATAAATTAAATAACAGTCTAGCTAATTGGATTCCAAAAGACAACATACAAAATTAACTTTTGGGGATGAACCTGATTGCGGGCATCTTACTGTTAAACTCTGTTAAAAAAAAATACATTGATCTTTCAAAAATAAACTGACTATAATAAGCAATCAAAACATTCTGAATATTCAATCATCAAAGCAATGAACATCCTTCTTGCATTTTTGTTCCTCATTTGGTGATAACAAATTTTCTCACAGATGACTGACTGGAAGAATTCAACTCTCACATTCTTCTTATTGCACATTAACTAATTGAGAAGTATCCGATAGTTTGGCTGTGTTTTATTCCCATTGCATAATGACCATTCATTTATATTTCACAAGCTATTATTTAAATTAATTACCATATGGTCGTTACGAAGCAGTGAAAAAAATCTTGAATTATACATAAGGAATCACTGAAAATGCACAGTTGCATCTGAACAACTGAACCAAATTATAGCCATATATATTTAATGCTTCAGTGTAAATTCAGATTAATGCACAGAGTGAATTTATCGAAATTGCCGCTATTAACACCCACATTTATTGGGACTTGAAACATCTTTTTATGGTTCACAGGATGTGGGCAATGTTGGTAAGGCCAGAATTTATTGACCATCCCTCATGCCCCTGAGAAGGTGAGCCATCTTTCTGAACCACTGTAGGCCTTGTGGTGTAGGATCACCCAGAGTGCCGTAAAGAAGGGAGTTTGACCCAGTGATAGTGAAGGAACGGCAATATAGCTCCAAGTCAAGAAGCTGTGTGATTTGAGGGGAACTTGCAAGTGGTGGGTTCTCATGCACCTGCTGCCTTTGTCCTTTTAGATTGTAGAGGTTGCTGATTTGGAAGGTGCTGTCAAAGGAGCCGTGGTGAGTGCTGCAGTACATCTTGTAGATGGTACACTCTGCTGTGCATCAGTAGTGGAAGGATTAAATGTTTAAGGTGGTAGATGGGGTGCCAATCAAGCAGAATGCTTTGTCCTGGATGGTGTCAAGCTTCTTGAGTGTTGTTGGAGCTGCACTCATCCAGGCAAGTGCAGAGTATTCCATCACACTCATGACTTGTGCCTTGTTGATGGTAGACAGGTTTTGGGGAGTCAGGAGGTGAGTTACTCACCACAGAATTCTCAACATCTGACCTGCTCATGTAGTTACAGTATTTATATGGCTGATCCAGTTCAGTTTTTGCTTAATGGCAACTACCAGGATGTTGATAAAGGGGGAATGAGCAATGGTAATGCCAATATTGAACATCAAGAGTAGATGGTTAGATTTTTCTTCTTGGACATAGTCATTACGGGTTCTTGTGTGGCTCGAATGTAACTTGCCACTTATCAGTCAAAATCAAAAAAACCTGAATGTTGCCCAGGTGTTGATGCATAGGAACACAGACTGCTTCAGTATCTGAGGAGTTGCAAATGATACTGAACATTATGCAATCATCCGTGAACATCCCCAGTTCTGACCTTATGCTGGGGAGAGACTTGTTGATGTGAGATGGTTGGGCCTAGAACACTATGCTGAAGAACTCCTAGAATGATATCCTGGCACTGAGATGATTGGCTTCCAACCACCACAACAATCTTCCTTTGTGCTAGGCATGACTCCAAGCAGTGGCATTTTCCCCCCTCCACCGATCCCCATTGGACTCCTTGATGCCACACACTGTCAAATGTTCAAGGGCAGTCGCTCTCACCTCACCTCTGAATTTAGCTCTTTTGTCCATGATCAGACATCAGCTGTGATGAGGTAGAGAGCTGAGTGGCTCTGATGGAACCCAAACTGAGCATCACTGAATGTGTAAATGCCGCTTGCTAGCACTGTTGACAACACCTTCTATCAAGTTGAGAGTACTCTGATGAAGTGGTAATTGATTGGATTGGAACTGTCCTGAATTTTGAGAACAAGACATATCTGTGCAATCTTTCATATTGTCTGGAAGATGCCCATGTTTTAGCTGTATTGGAATAGCTTGGCGAGGGGTTCATCTAGATCTGGAACACAAGTCTTTAGTACTGCAGCCGGGTTGTTGTTGTGGCCCATAGCTTTTGCAGTATCCAGTACCTTCAGCTGTTTCTTAATTTCACGTGGAGTGAATCGAATTGGCTGAAGACTAGCATCTGTGATGCTGGTGACCTCCGGAGAAGGCCGAGATGGATCATCCACTCAGCACTTGTGGCTGAAGATAGTTGCAAATGCTTCAGCCCTATCTTTTGCGCTGATTGACTGAGGTCCTCCTTCATTGAGGATCGGGATGTTTGTGGAGCCTACTCCTCCTGTTAGTTGTTTAATTTCACAACTGGATATGGCAGGACTGCAGCGCATTTGTAATTGTTTTTAATATTTTGCCCCTGTACTGTTACTATTTACTTATGTCTGTCTTTTCAATTTGATAGGACCTTGCATGCAGAGCATATGGAGTACATTCCATATCAATATGAAAACACACTGGGCAGAATTTTCCACTTATGAGACTAAGTGCGGTGGCAGCTGGTTTCAGCAGTGCCCACCCTGCTAGCCGGAATGGTGGGAATTCACACTTGGAGGGTCATTAATTAAGCACAGGCAAATATCAGGCCAAATCAGCTGGCAGGTCGGGAGCTGATTCATCTGCCTGCTGTAAGCTGATGGGGTCGAAGGTCTGGGCACCACATTTCAACGCCAGTCCAACACATAATCTCACTCTCTCCAGCCCACCTGTCTTCCAGAAATGTGCAGAGATGTCTTCCAGTCACAAGAAGAGGGCAGCACCCTGCTTCACCCACCAGGCCCTCCAGGCCTTGATCGGCGGAGTATGGACACACATGCATGCCCTCTATCCCAGGGGTGGCTGCAGAAAGCACAACAGCCTCACCTCTCCGGAGAGCAGGTCAGCATGGCTGGTAACCATGCCAGAAACACCATCCAATGCAGGAAGTGGACGAGTGATCTCATCCACTCCACCTGGATAAGTCATCCTTCAGCTCCCTCCAATATCACACTCTCATCATGGCATCAGGCACTCAAAAGGCTACTCTCTTCAGGGATCTCACACAACCGTTAGCCGGGGACACATATCAACACTCGTTCTCTCACCGAGACGTTCACATCACCACCATCCCGTCTGTTATGTTTCTCACACTCCATCCTCTGACCCTTCTGGGGAGGGCTCACCACACACAGAGGACATGCATCTCACCCAACCTCTGCTCCATCCCTTCTCATCGCTTTTCTTTCTTCTTCACACAGGCTAAGCTGGCACACAACGGGCACAAAAGATCAGAGACCGGGGAGGGACAGACAACATCACTGTCCTCATGGAGTTTGAGGATGCTGCAGCCGAGCTGGCTGGGGAGGACAAGGATCACTTGTGTGGGGAAGGGGAGATCAGCCTCTCCCACCAACCTAGTATGGATCACTGCTCCATCACTTCATCACATCCTGACATTCTTGGTGATTCACATGCAGTCTTATCTAGCTTATGCTCATTAACTGAAACTATATTTTCTATTTTTTAGGCACCAGCAGGTTGAAACCCACCAGACAGCTGTGCACCAGTCTGAGCTGCAGACCACATCCGAGGAGGAAGGTCCGGAAGAACCATCCCGGCACTCACACGCATCCTCCACCAGCTCAGAGACACACAGGGCGGTGGGGCACAGCTATAGATTTGCCTCAGGCTCACTTTCTGGGAAATATCTCACTGAAATGTCCCCTGCAGCAGTCAGAGGCAGGGACAGCCCAGGTCTCCAGCACTCAGAGGGCCGCCCGCTCAGTCCAAGTCAGATGATGAGCCTCTGGAAGCAGCCACCAAGTCAGTGCTGGAGATACAACGACAGACGGTGGAGCATCAGGCAGAGATTCGCCAGTCACTCAGCAGACTAGAGCAAACAATGGAGGAGTCTGTCTGCGTTTTGTCTGA
Source organism: Carcharodon carcharias (assembly GCF_017639515.1). Lineage (NCBI taxonomy): Eukaryota > Metazoa > Chordata > Chondrichthyes > Lamniformes > Lamnidae > Carcharodon > Carcharodon carcharias. Next base: position 80,196,449 of record NC_054471.1, read on the forward strand.
TGTCATGGCTCCGACATGCAAGCGTCTCCAGTTCACCATGAACTGGCTGGGACCATCAAAGAGACCGTGGTCCAGCAGGTCCTGCTGGATTTGTCCTCGGCCCCGCACTCCATGGTCACACACCCTGGTGGGCACCATCAGGATGTAAGTGACATGGGGACAATGCTCTTTGACCTCCCTCCAGGTGCACCATCTCCTGCAGGAGTGAGGGTGGAGCTGTCAGGCACCCACAGGGAGGATAAGCATCATTCAGAAACCTCAGGGGCCTCCTCTCAGGACACTCCAAGGGAGTGCAGCTGCTCCCAGCCCCCTCTGCCTGTGACCCCATCCATTCCAGCTTCTCAGGCTGCCGAGGGCACTTCTGCCACTGAACAGGTGACCCTTATCAGTCCAGGGCCCTCCAGGCCTCGGGCCACCAGATAACGTCAACCAAGGTCAACATGTAGCAGTCAGCAGGCTGCCTCCACCTCTACTGCTGATGTCGGGGCTGTACCCAGGCACAGCAGTAAGATTACGAAAGTTAAGACATTTTGTAAAATCTAAAATAAAAATTAGAAACTGCAGGAAAAACCCAGCAGGATTGGCAACATCTGTGGAGACAGAAAGGGAGTTAACATTTAGAGTCCAAATGGTTCTTCTTCAAAAATTTTGATGTCACTTTTGGGTCACAGCTGTGCCATAACTATAAAGAAATTACACTTTTGTGAATACATTTGATGGTTATGTGAATGTTTTGGACAACTGAAGGCTTTGTGAATTTGTACTTTGGAACCCTCTTATGTTGAGGTTTAGCTATCTTCCCACTCAGTGATAGTGTCCCATTGAGAGGTTCACATTCCTGTGATGTCAACCTCAGTTGAACTAGACTCCGCGTCCTTGGTGGCCGGGAGATGTGTTTAAGTCATTACTTGAAGTGCGTGATGTAAGCGTTTCTAGCCCTTCTTCCTCAAGGAACACCATTAAGCTCATCAGCATTGATTATCTAATGGCACTTGTGTCTCCTCAGTAGTTGTGGCAGAAGGCAAGACCTGCATGGGAGGAGGAGATCCCTAGGTATGCCCACATCTCAGTTACAGCAGTATTTGCATCATTAGATGACAGCAAAGGCTTCAAGTCTTCTCTCATATCAATCTTGTTCCTAAGTGGACTCTCAGTTCCCAGAGCGAGCTCACTGACAGGGCCCGATGGACCAAAGCAGAGATCACAGCCTGGCGATTCATGAGGCCAGAATATGCAAGTGCAGAAGAAGTGTCAAAGGGACTCAAAACATTAACTCTGTTTCTCTCTCCACAGATGCTGCCAGACCTGTTGAATTTTTCCAGAATTTTCTGTTTTTATTTCAGATTTCCAGCACCCACAATACTCTGCTTTTATCTGAGTGTTCTGGGGACTCAGGTTTAAACTCCACCATGGCAGTAAAAAATCCGAATTAAAAGTCTAATGATGAAACCATTGTCAATTATTGTAAAAACACATCTAGTTCACTTATGTCCTTTCGGGAAGGAAATCTGCTATCCTCAAATGGTCTGGCCTATATGTGACTCCAGACCCACAGGAATATGGTTGCCCCTTAAATGCCCTCTAATATGGCCTAGCAAGCCACTCATTTCTCAAGGGCAATTAGGGATGGGCAATAAATGCTGGCCGAGGTAGCGATGCCCACATCCAGTGAATAAATATTAAAAAGAAAATTCAAAAACCTTGATCAAAAAGGTATGTTTTGAGGAACACCTTAAAGGAAGAAGAAGAAGGTAAAGGAGTTTAGGGAGAGTTCCTGAGTTTGGACTTTGGCAGCTAAAAGCATTCCCACCAATGGTGAAGTGGTAAAAATCGAGGATGTGCAAGAGGCTAGAGCTGGAGAAGCACAGTGATCACAGAGAATTGTGGAGTTGGAGGAAGTTACAGAGAGATAGGTAAGAGGATAAGCCCATGGAGGGATTTGAAAATGAGGATGAAATTACTTAAATCAAGGTGCTTCCGGAGCAGGAGCCAATTTAAGTTAGTGAGTACAAGTGTGAATGGGACTTGGTGCATGTTAACATATGGACAACAGAGTTCTGGGTGAGCTCCAGCATACAGAGAGTAGAAGATGGGAGCCTAGCCAGGGGAGCTGAAAGTTGAAATGAAAACTCTCCAAGTAACCTTGGAATATTAAAAACTTTAGAAACAGGGACATGACCTTTATAATTGAACAAACCCTCACCATCCTTTTTGACTGATCTGAACTCCACCATAGCCTTTGATCTCCCTTTCTCCAGAAGCTTATTGTGCTGTCTCTTGACCTTTTTAAATGATTTACACTGTTAAATATCAGCATGCAGTTAGCAAGGCCAATTGGGCTGCACATCACATTTCTGGAGGTAACATTGTTAGTAGAAAAATAAAAACAACTCAAATACTTTTAAGATGCATTTATACTAAAGGTTCAGGGTTGGCATGAAACAGTTTCAGCCTGACATTGATGTTAAGCTTGTGTGATATGATATGCAATATGATACCAAAATGGCTTCAAATTAAAGCACAGTGAGACTCCTCCTTACAAGGAATATCATTCCACTTCCCTTCATTACAGGTCACACACTTCTTGACTTGGAATTCAGGCTGCATATTTCGGTGTTGGTGTGCAACAAAACCATTTTTCTAATGTTACAGTTGTGGTGGAAATGGATCTGAAACCATCTCACATATCCGCCTCATATAATGGTACATTTCACTTTATCATACCTGAGCTAGACTGCTTTGAATTGAAATGGGAGTCATCAAGAATATTTCCGGGACATAACAATTAACTCTTATCAATTAACCGCAAGATCAATTTCATGCTCTTGAGGAACTGGCTCAAAACACAAAGTAAGATCCCAGCCAACAATATGTGCAAGAACCTAATCAGAACTGTGTTTTTTTTATTGTGGTTAAAGAATTGTACCATTTCTAATTTTATGAACTACATTCTATCTCCAAAAGGTGCATTCTAGCAGAATAAATGACATTGAAGTAAGCTTCAGACTCTTGCTGCATTTTCAGTCATTGTTCCCAGGACATTGGGAAGGTAAGCTAGTGATTATTTTACTTCAACAAGTTATAAACGATGCGATGGGTTAATTGATGCCAAATTTATCTTCACATGGGACTGAAAACAGGGGACGAGCTTACTGTCAAAATCACAGATATAACCAAGGGTTGCTTACCTTGGATGACAACTTAAATCCTCTTGAAATTCAGCTAATACATCAGCTTTTGTTTAACAGAATGAATACACGTTGGATAAAAGCAAAAAACTGTGGATGCTGGAAATTGAAAACAAAAACAAAAATACCTGGAAAAACTCAGCAGGTCTGGCAGCATCTGCAGAGAGGAATACAGTTAACATTTCGAGTCCAAATAACCCTTCAACAGAACTAAGTAAAAACAGAAGAGAGGTGAAATATAAGCTGGTTTAAGGAGAGGGGGAGGTGGAGGACAACAAGTAGAGCTGGATAGAGGGCCAGTGATAGGTGGAGATAACCAAAAGATGTCACAGACAAAAGGACAAAGAGGTGTTGAAGGTGGTGATATTATCTAAGGATGTGCTAATTAAGGGTAAAAAGCAGGACACGCAAGGTACAGATAGCCCTAGTGGGGGTGCCTCTGTCGCATCTGTTCTGATGATGCCACTTTCAAAAACAGTTCCTCTGATGTGTCCTCCTTCTTCCTTAACCGAGGTTTTCCATCCATGGTGGTTGACAGGGCCCTCAACCGTGTCTGGCCCATCTTCCGCGCATCCGCCCTCACACCTTCTTCTCCCTCCCAGAAACATGATAGGGACCCCCTTGTCCTCACTTATCAACCCACCGCATCCAAAGGATCATCCTCTGCCATTTCCGCCAACTCCAGCATGATGCCACCATCAAACACATCTTCCCTTCACCCCACTGGCGGCATTTCGCAGGGATAGTTCCCTCTGGGACACCCTGGTCCACTCCTCCATCACCCCCTACACCTCAACCCCCTCCCATGGCACCTTCCCATGCAACCGCAGAAGGTGCAACACCTGCCCCTTTACTTCCCCTCTCCTCACCACCCAAGGGCCCAAACACTCCTTTCAAGTGAAGCAGCATTTCACTTGCACTTCCCTCAATTTAGTCTACTGCATTCGTTGCTCCCAATGCAGTTTCCACTACATTGGAGAGACCAAACGCAGACTGGGTGACCACTTTGCAGAACACCTTCGGTCTGCCCGCAAGCATTACCCAGACCTCCCTGTTGCTTGCCATTTCAACACTCCATCCTGTTCTCATGACCACATGTTTGCCCTTGGCCTGCTGCATTGTTCCAGTGAAGCTCAACGCAAACTAGAGGAACAGCACCTCATCTTCCGACTAGGCACTTTATAGCCTTCCGGACTGAATATTGAGTTCAACAATTTTAGACCTGAACTTTCTCCTCCGTCCCCACCCCCTTTCCGATTCCCCCCCACCCCTCACCTTTTTTTCCAATAACTTATATAGATTTTTCTTTTCCCACCTACTTCAATTATTTTTAAATGTATTTCTATCCATTGTTTTATCTCTACCTTTTAGCCTTGTTTGATTCCTTCGCCCACCCCACCCCCACTAGGACTATCTGGACCTTGCTTGTCCTTTTTACCCTGAATTAGCACATTCCTTAGATAATATCACCACCTTCAACACCTCTTTGTCCTTTTGTCTGTGACATCTTTTGGTTATCTCCACCTATCACTGGCCCTCTATCCAGCTCTACTTGTCCCACCCGCCTTAAATCAGCTTACATTTCACCTCTCATCTATTTTTACTTAGTTCTCATTCAGACGGGAAATGTTAACTGTGCTCCTCTCCTCAGATGCTGCCAGACCTGAGTTTTTCCAGGTGTTTTTGAATACACATTGGACTTGCCTTTCCTCAGAAAACTCTAATGGGGCTGATTCATCCAGCTCCTCTACACTTCCTCTTCCCAGTCCTTTGTGGAAAATGCACTAAATTGCATTCTTCTATGTCAGGTTATGTCTACTAACCAAAACACTTTTACCTTGTTGTTTTATTTCGAATCAATCATTGTTCTTCTTGCTTTCTAACACCCTCCAGGGCCCAGTTTCACAAGCACTGGGTGCCTTCCTTCATGTGTAAGCACAGGCAGTGATTGCCAGCAGGTCCTGGGGTATTTCACAGCCAAACCCAGTCGTGCTCTCAATGAATGGCACGTGAACACACATTCCAACTCATTAGGTAACAATCAACAGTAGAGATTCAAGGTAACATTTACTCCACAGTCTAAGAGCACCAAGACACATTGCAACACCCTTCCTACACTCCATATTATCAATCAACTTAAGACAAAGCAGGATTTGCACCCAGGGCCTTTTATTTCCTTACCAGACAAAATATTTACAATCTAAGGTAATCTGGTTTTTACCTGACCTGGTTAACACAGCTAAAGGTTGTCCAAATGATAAATGTTAAAGGATCAATAAAATGCATACAGTGTTAACTAACAAAATTAAGTATACCAATTAGATATTCATTGCCTTTAACACCATATACTGCTAATTTCATTTAAGCACCTACTAAACAGTGTTAAGTGGAAGGCTTTGTATAATACCAGCCAATGGTGCATTAAAAAGATGGCAAATATCCTTGCAATTATGAATAAGTCACTCTTATATTGTAGAAAAATGCGGCAGCCAATTTGTGCACAGCAAGGATAGCACCGTAAATAGCAATGAGATAATGACCATACAAGCTGTTTTATTAGTGACAGTGGACATTCCAGCCTTTAAGACTACTCTAGATATTAGTGAAACACCTTTGTGTACACTGACATATTGTTAAGATGCCATTAAATCTTTTCTCACAATGGATTCTATCATTAGGTCAATAATTTGGAATAGATCCAATTAACTTTAAGCAAGTTACAAATTCTGAATAGTTAGGTGTTTACCCAATTGGAGTTATAACTTGCACTTACCTCAGGTTTTAGTCTACACGCACAAACAGGAGCCAGTTTTATTGAATTTCATGTTGTAATATCGCACAGGTTGACATTTATAGTAGTGCATACTTTACTGATGTATGTTGATCTGTTAATTAAATGAGTTCTTCTCATATTGTAATTTGTTTAATGACCACTCTTAGGATCAATTACAATTAGAATTCACCATTTCGATTAAACCTCATTTCAGATGCAGGACCATTAAAGAGGATACTCTTGTGGTAACTGAGGGCATGGCTGAAGTACTTAATGAACACTTCACATCTGATTTCACGAGAGATGATGCTGATGCCAATGTAACAGTAAAGGATGAAGCAGTAGCAACATTAGTTTGGACTAAAGTGGATGAAGAGGTATTCAAAAGATCAGCAATCCTCAAAGTAGAGGAGTTATCTGATCCAGATTGGAATCTTCCGAGTTTATTGAAGGGAATAAAGGTGGAAATTGCGGGAATTCTGCCAACAAATATCCAGGATATGATGGGAGTGCCAGAGGACTGGAGTAATGCATATGTTATACTCCTGTCTAAAAAATGATGGATAAACTTGGCAATTACTGGCCAATCAGCCTAACACTGGTGTTGAGGAAACTTGAGACAATAATCCAGGCCAAACTTAGTTGGCATTAGGAATAATAAATCATAATAAATAATTGGAAATCAGCAGGGATTTGTTAAAAGCTAATCATGCTTGACTAACTTGATTGAATTATTTGATGACATAATGGTTGATGAGAACAGTATATTTGATGTTCCATATATGGACTTGCAGAAGACATTGGTCTGATACCACATAATAGGCTTGTTAAAAAAGCTGAAGTCCATGAAATCAAAGAGGCAGAAGCTGCATGGATACAAAATTCAAATAAGAGACAGAAAGTAAAGAGTAGTGAATCCTGGGAGCAGACTCGGAGGGAGGAGCACTGGAGCAGTGAGTATACATCTAGCTTACTTTGGGGATTTGCGGCCTTGTCTCTAGGGTGCAGATTCAGAGGGAGGAGCACCGGAGCGGTGACCACGGGGCACAGAGTAACTGAAGCCAAAACTGAAAAAGTGACATCACAGGAAAGCTGTGACCTGATTGGTTGGTAGGAAATCTGCACCAAATTTGAAAAAAAAACACAAAGCTAATTAATAAATTAATTATATAATTAGAGATGACTGGCCAGGTGATGTGCTGTAGCTGTATGATGTGGGAGCTGGCAGATCCCATTGCGAGTCGCAGTGACCACACCTGCAGCATGTGTTGGTTGCTGGAGGAACTCTGGCTCAGAATTAATGGGCTGGAGTCCGAGCTCCAGACGCTGCGGCACATCCGGGAGGGGGAGAGTTACCTGGATGTTTTGTATCAGGAGGCGGTCACACCCGGTAGATTAAGTACCTTAAGTCTGGTCAGTGGTCAGGGTCAGCAGGGTGTGACGGCAAGTGAGGCAGGCAGAGGGATCCTATGTTCAGGAACAGAGGAGCCTCAGCTCTTGACCTTGTCCAACAGGTACGAGGTACTTGCTCCCTGTGTGGATGAGGAAGAGGGCTGTAGGGAGGATGAGCCAGCTGACCATGGACCTTGGCACAGGAGGCCATTCAAGAGGGGGGAGAAAAAGACAAGTGGTAGTTGTAGGGGATTCGATAATTAGAGGAATTGATAGCATCCTTTGTAAGCAGGATCAAGAGTCCCGCATGGTATGTTGCCTGCCCGGTGCCAGGGTGAGGGACATCTCTGACCGGCTTGAACGGATATTGGAGTGGGAGGTGGAGGATCCAGTTGTTGTGGTCCAGGTCTGGACAAATAACATAGGTAAGACTAGGAAAGAGGACCTGTTTGGGGATTATCAGGAACTAGGAACTAAATTAAAGAACAGGTCCTCCAGGGTTATAATCTCCAGATTACTACCTGTGCCACGTGCAAATTGGCACAGGGACGCAAGAATAAGGGAAGTAAACATGTGGCTAAAGGAGTGGTGTGGGAAAGATGGGTTCCATTTCGTGGGGCACTGGCATCAGTATTGGAACAGGAGGGATCTGTACCATTGGGACAGTCTCCACCTGAACCGATCTGGGACCAATGTTCTAGCGAAAATGGTAAATAGGATGGTCAACAGGACTTTAAACTAGAAAGTGGTAGGGGTAAAACTCCAAGAAGTATAACTAATGGGAAACAAAGCAGCAGGTTAGCGTGTGAAGGGGTGGATTCAACTTCATGGAAATTTATGAAAAAACTGAAAAGAAAGGAGAGCCCAGGAAAGGCTATTAAAGTCTCCAGAACACAAAATAGGACAGAGTGTTTGGAAAGGGCTAGGAAGCTAACTTCAAGCATATCAGATAAAGGGACGACAATGAGAAGGGGAACAGGAAATACAGGACTGAAGTTGTTGTATCTGAATGCACGCAGTATACGAAATAAGGTAAATGAGCTTGTGGCGCAGATTGAAATGGCAGGTATGATGTGGTAGGCATTACGGAGACATGGCTGAAAGGGGACCAGGACTGGGAGCTAAATATCCAAGGATATACATCCTATCAAAAAGATAGGCAGGTTGGCAGAGGGGGTGGGGTTGCTTTGTTAGTAAGAAATGAAATTAAATCGATAGCAAGAAATGATGTACGATCAGATGATGTAGAAGCTGTGTGGGTAGAGTTGAGGAACCGCAAAGGTAAAAAAACCATAATGGGAGTTATGTACAGGCCTCTGAACAGTAGTCAGGATGTGGGGCACAAGATACACCAGGAGATAGAGAAGGTGTGTAAGAAAGGCAAGGTTACAGTGATCAGGGGGGATTTCAATATGCAGGTAGACTGGGAAAATCAGGTTGGTAGTGGATCCCAAGAAAAGGAATTTGTGGAATGTCTATGAGATGGCTTTTTGGAGCAGCTTGTGGTGGAGCCCACTAGGGAACAGGCAATTCTAGATTTAGTGATGTGTAATGAGGCAGATTTGATAAGGGAGCTTAAGGTGAAGGAACCCTTAGGAGGAAGTGACCATAATATGATGGAATGTACCCTGAAATTTGAGAGGAAAAAGCTGGAATCAGATGTAACGGTATTACAGTTGAATAAAGGCAACTACAGAGGCATGAGGGAGGAGCTGGCCAGAATTGACTGGGAGATGAGCCTAGCAGGAAAGAGAGTGGAACAGCAATGGCAGGAGTTTCTGGGAGTAATTTGGGAGACACAGCAAAAATTCATCCCTAGGAAGAAGAAGCATACTAAAGGGAGGACGAGGCAACCATGGCTGACAAGGGAAGTGAGGGACAGTATAAAAGCTAAAGGGAAAGCATATGCGGTGAAGAGCAGTGAGAAACCAGGGGAGTGGGAAGCCTACAAAGACCAACAGAGGACAATTAAAAAAGAAATAAGGAGGGAGAAGATTAAATATGAGGGTAAACGAGCCAGTAATATAAAAGAAGATTGCAAGAGGTTTTTTTAGATATATAAAGGTAAGAGAGAGGCAAAGGTGGACATTGGGCCACTGGAAAATGACGCTAGAGAAGTAGTAGTCGGGAACAAAGAAATGGCAGAGGAACTGAATAGGTACTTTGCGGCAGTCTTCACAGTGGAAGACACGAGTGACATCCCCATAGTTCAAGAGAGTCGGGGGGCAGAGGTGAGTATGGTGGCCATTGCCAAGGAGAAGGTACTAGGAAAACTGAAAGGACTGAACGTAGATAAATCACCTACACCAGATGGATTACACCCCAAAGTTCTGAAGGAGATAGCCGAAGAGATAGTGGAGGCGTTAGTGGTGATCTTTCAGGAATCACTGGAGTCAGGGAGGGTCCCAGAGGACTGGAAAATCTCTAATGTAACCCCCCTGTTTAAGAAGGGAGTGAGGCAAAAGATGGGAAATTACAGGCCGATTAGCCTGACCTCGATCATTGGTAAGATTTTAGAGTCCATTATTAAGGATGAGATTTCAGAATACGTGGAAGTGCATGGTAAAATCGGGCAAAGTCAGCATGCTTTCAACAAGGGGACGTCATGCCTGACAAATCTGTTAGAATTCTTTGAGGAGGTAATGAGTACGATAGACAAAGGATGTTATCTACTCGAACTTCCAGAAGGCCTTTGACAAGGTGCTGCACAGGAGGCTGCTCAGTAAGAAAAGAGCCCATGGTGTTAGAGGCAAGGTACTAGCATGGATAGAAGACTGGCTGTCTGGCAGGAGGCAGAGATTGGGGATAAGGGGGTCCTTCTTAGGATGGCGGCTGGTGACTAGTGGAGTTCCGCAGGGGTCAGTGTTGGGACCTCAGCTTTTCACTTTATACATTAATGATCTAGATGAAGGAACTGAGGGCATCCTGGCTAAGTTTGCAGATGATACAAAGATCGGTGGAGGGACAGGTAGTATTGAGGAGGCGGGGAGGCTGCAGAAGGATTTGGACAGGTTAGGAGAATGGGCAAAGAAGTGGCAGATGGAATACAATGTGGGCAAGTGTGAGATCATGCACTTTGGTAGGAAGAATAGAGGCATAGACTATTTTCTAAATGGGGAGAGAATTCAGAAATCTGGAGTGCAAAGGGACTTGGGAGTCCCAGTCCAGGATTCTCTTAAGGTTAACTTGCAGGTTGAGTCGGTAGTTAGGAAGGCAAATGAAAGATTGGCATTTATTTCGAGAGGACTAGAATATAAAAGCAGGGATGTGCTGCTGAGGCTTTATAAGGCTATGGTCAGACCACATTTAGAATATCGTGAGCAATTTTGGGCCCTGTATCTTAGGAAGGATTGCTGGCCCTGGAGAGGGTCCAGAGGATGTTCACAAGATTGTTCCCAGGATGAAAGGCTTAACATATGAGGAACGTTTGAGGACTCTGGGTCTATACTCGATGGAGTTTAGAAGGATGAGGGGGATCTGATTGAAATTTACAGAATACTGAAAGGCCTGGATAGAGTGGACGTGGGGAAGATGTTTCCATTAGTAGGAGAGACTAGGACCTGAGGGCACAGCCTCAGAGTAAAGGGAAGACCTTTTAGAACAGAGATGAGGAGAAACTTCTTTAGCCAGAGAGTGGTAAATCTATGGAATTCATTGCCACAGAAGGCTGTGGAGGCCAGGTCATTGAGTGTATTTAAGACGGAGATAGATAGGTTCTTGATTGGTAAGGGGATCAAAGGTTACGGGGAGAAGGCGGGAGAATGGGGTTGAGAAACTTATCAGCCATGATTGAATGGCGGAACAGACTCGATGGGCTGAATGGCCTAATTTCTGCTCTTATGTCTTATGGTTTTATGGTAGTGGTGAATGGCTGTTTTTCAGATTGGAAGGAGGGATACAGTGGTGTTTTCCAGTTCTCTTTCTGAAATATGTCAATGACCTGGACTTGGGTGTATACAAGGTATAATTTCAAAGTTGGCAAATAACATGAGATTCAAAATGCAGTAAGCAATGAGGAGGGTAATAACAGACATCAGGTCAACATGACGGCATGATGAAATGTTACATCGAGATGTGTGAACTGCGCCATTTTGGTAGGAAAAATGGGGAGAGACAATATAAACGAAATGCTACAGCTTTAAAGGGGGCGCACGAACACAGAGATCTAAGTCTGCATGCGCACAACCTTTGAAGGTGTCAGGACAAGGTGAGAAGGCTGTTAAAATAAGCAACTGCAACCATTGACTTTATTGATTGAGACATTGGAGCACAAAAGCAAGGGGTTTATGCTAAACCCAGTGGCTCATCCTCAGCAGGAATATTGTGTTCTATTCTGTATATCATACATTAGTGAAGAAGTCAAGGTTTCAGGGAAGGTGCAGAGGAAACTTACTAGAAATGCACCAGATTGTGAGGGACATACAACCATACGAACATATGAATTTGGAGCAGGAATCGACCCCTTTGAACCTGCTCTGCCATTCAATAAGATCATGGTTGATCTGATTGTAACCTCAACTCCACATTCCTGCCTGCCTGCCCCAAGAACATTTCACCCCTTTGCTTATCAAGAAACTATCTATCACTGCCTTAAAAATACTCAAAGACTCTGTTTCTACCACCTATTGAGGAAGAGAGTTCCAAAGACTCACAATCCTCTGAGAGAAAAAAGTTTTCCTCATCTCTGTCTTAAATGGGTGACTCTATTTTTAAACAGAGACCCCAGTGATTCTCCCACAAGAGAAAATATCCTTTCCACATCCACCCTATCAAGACCCCTCAGGATCATATATGTTTCAATCAAGTTGCCTCCTACTCTTCTAAACTCCAGTGGATACAAGCCCAGCCTGTCCACCCTTTCCTCATAAGACAACCCATACATTCCAGGGGCTTCAGTCCTGTGGAGAGATGAGAGAAGTTGGCATTTGAGCAGAGCAGGTTAATTGGAGGTTTGACAGTGGTGTTCAAAAACATGAATGACTTTTAGTGGAGTAAATAATAATATTCCCAGTGGCAGTTGGCTCAGTAACAAAAAACCAAACAACACAGATATAAGGCAAAAAAATGAACGTGACATGAAACATTTTTGTTAACACAGTGCTTTATTGTGATTTTGAATGCACCGCCTAAAAGGATGGAAGAAGCAAATTCAATAGTAACTTTCATAAGGCTATTGGGTGAATTTGTGGAGCTATGGAGAACAGGGAAGTGAGATTAAAGAGATAGCTCTACCAATGAGCTGGCACAGGTGTGATGGGCCGAATAGCCCCCTTCCATGAAGTATGATTCATGATTCCAAAAAATTGAGTCAGAGATTGTCAAAAAATACAAATTTAAAAGGACAAAATACAAGAAAGTGCTTTCAATAAGAGCTGTCCAAAAATCCATCCGATTTGAAGAATTCCAACTACAAGGCTGAGCCAGGGAACGAGTGATAGAGAGATTGATCGCAGTTGTATTTCCGTTTTAAAGCGCATTATACACCCACTGAAGTTGGAATGCCAGTTTTGCAACAAGGTTGCAAGATAATTAGATGTAATCCCACCCATGTAAACATTCAATGATTTCTTTTTCTAGAGTTCCTGCCTCCATTACTCTACCTGGGAGTTTATTTTACATGTTGATCACTTTTTTTGCAAAGAATAATTTCCTGATAACTGTCCAAAAATTACATTTTAGCAGTTTGCACATGGATTACCCTGTACTATTCCTATTCCCACAACTTAATTTGAAGTTAATTTACCTTTTCAGAATTCTAGATACCTCTGTTAGGCTGGGAAGTCCCAAGTCACTGCACACAGATGCTAAGGGATCCAAAGGTTGATACTAATATTACTCTTGAGACAGCTAGAGATGAGAACATTTTGATATTCAAGCCTTTTGAAGTAACAATACTGATTGACTTGAAAGGCAGCAACCTGCATTTTAGCACATTTGTAAATGCAAGGGCCAAGGTTAGTTCTGAAGCATAAGTTTCAGTATTACTGCTGGGACATTGTTAGAAGGTATAGCCTTTACGGTATCCAGCATGCTTAGCCATTTCCCAGAAGGAGGAAACAGTAAAAACTGGGAAATAAGAATACTGGTCCCAAAAGTTTTGTCCTTCTGGGTTCTTGAAATCATGTGGAGTGAACTGAATTGACTGAAGACTGGCAATTGTGATAGTGGAATCGCCGATACCAAAGGGTGGTAGTTCAAACATTATTCACCAAAAATGCCTTGTCATTTCTTCAAGTAGCAGGCAATTAAATTTAATCAGGCCTTAACAATCTTCTGCATGATCATTCCTTACACACATTTCCTCTCCTTTATCAAGATGGTGTCCTGCACTAAATGTCGGGTCAGGCTTGAGGAGCTGAATTGCCTACTCCTGCTCCTAGTTCTTATGCTCTTATGTTCTTATGTTCTAAGTTAAACCAAGTTCTCAACTCAGCCACCTTGGAGGCTCTCTAGCACATAAAGGAGTTGGGGAAAATTACTCAGCTCTTGTCAGCCTGAGCTAGGTCTGAACCCATGTTGTAACCAGCTGCTTTGGTCAATTATCTGTATTTTCAGTCTTGCTTTTATATGTACTTTTCCTCTTTTACCACCCAACCCTGCATCCTCATCCCCCAGCCCCCAGATCCCCCACCACAACAATTAACCCGAAATTGGCCAAACCGTGGCATAAGATCAAGGAATTTTAATTGCATGTGACGCTGAGGGCAAATCATGTTTCTACAATCATCTATGCTGGTTTAAAAAAATCATGCTGGAAACTAACCCTGTCCCAAAGCTGGCCACACCCCGCAACAAATTAATCACCATAGCGACTCAACTAGTTGCACCCACTCTTTTGCCTCTTCTGCTTTGGTTGTGGCGGCATCACAGGCTAACATCCATATTCCGCCAACATTTATGAACATGGTTAACAATGTGATAATGACCAGTTAATCTGATTTGTCTGTTGTGATGTTGATTTTGGAAAGATTTTGGCCAGGATACTGGAGATAACTCTCCTGCTTTTCTTCAAAACAGCGCCATGGGATCTTTTATATCCACCTGGGATATATCCACCAGATGGGATCTCGGTTTAACACCTCATCCGAAAGATGGTATTTCTGACAATGCGGTGCCCCCTCAGTTCAGTACTGCATTGGAGCATCAGCCTTGATTTTTGTGCTCAAGCCCTAGAGTGGGACTTGAATCTAAGTCCTTGTAATTCAGGATGCAAGTGTTGCCAACTGAGCCTCAGCTGACAACCACCAGTTAGCAAGAAGGCTCCTAAAATTGCATTATACTTTGGCACAACGACACTAGTTAGCACCTTTTAAAATCTTTGAAATGCTAAAATATATTTAATTCACTAAGAAAATTACCAATGTACAATAATGAAATGAGTAAATGACTCAATATAGCTTTTTAAAGCTATTTTCAGTGATTTATAATCAGGTTATATACAGCTAATGAATTGGACACTCTTAGAAAAAGGCTTGTTTTTTGTGATATACCCATTTGCAGCTGCATTAATAAAGGTGCACGAGATTACCATTCTTAAATCTATCAAGGAATCGTTTTTAGTGCAAAAAAAAAGCAATGATGCTTTAAAACACAGGTGATCGTGCTGGTTCATGGAAGATTTACATTTGTGATTATTCAAATGAGTTTGAGTGGAAGCTTAAACCATAAAATCAGCTTAGAAAACCAATGCAAAATTTGAGAGCAATTTGAGCCAAGGTTGCTGATTGTGCCTAAAGCAGAAGTCCTACCCTTTGTCTTTGTTTGTACTCACCAGGATGAGGGTTATCTGTAAAGAGAATTTTGAGCACCACTCTCAAGGCAGGAATATTCCAGAGCATAAACACATTGATAAAACATATAAACATAAATGAATCTGCAACTTATTTTTGATATGCTGTTATTCATGCATGCAGGGAAGACACTCCCTGAATTTATACTTGAACATTTGTATTCTTTGCCATATTTTGTCTGTCTGTTGCTCCCTTTGCTTGTTTGCCATTGTGCTTCTTTTGTTCTTTGCTGTGTTCAACTCTTATTTCTTTTCTCTTCACAGATCTCATTTTGCCTTTATTTCCTACCTGTTGCTTCACCCCTCTCCCTTTCATCCTCTCTCTCTCTCCATGGAGCTCAACCTTGACAGCGTTGCACAGTGCACCTGACAGAAAAGTAACTTGCTTCTCACTTTGCAGCATATAATGTGCTGCATTATCACTGGCCTTCTATCCAGCTTCAACTGTTCCACCTCCCCCTTAAACAGTATAAATTTCATCACATTTCTACTTCTCTTTAGCTCTGAAGAAGGGTCATACTGACTCAAAATGTTAACTCTGTTTCTCTCTCCACAGATGCTGTCAGTCCTGCTGAGCTTTTCCAGCATTTTCTGTTTTTATTTCAGGTTTCCAGCATCTGCAGTATTTTGCTTTTATCTATAATGGGCTGTTGAGTCAACCTAAGTTCCCTTGTCAACCCCAACCTTGGTCATGGCTATCTTTGCAACTGGCTCATTCAAAAGTGCCAAGTCAGAAACTGCAGTTTTTTGGGATTCCTTGCTAGAACCTGTATTTTATTGCAAGATTGTGTAAAGTACAAAAATCGTGATATAACTAAATAGCCAGGAGACTTGATTTTGAGAGTTGAAGAGATCCTAGATTCGAGAAATGTCATTTTGCAGAACTTACCATTGTTTGCAGCATCTCCCAAACCCCAGACCTCTACCGCCTAAAAGAGGTAAGCAGGCGCCTGGTAACACCATCCCTTCCAAGTTGCCCCCCAAGTCACACAACATCCTGACTTGGAAATATATTACCATGACTCCATGATCACTGGGTCAAAATCCTGGATCTCATTCCTTAAAAGCTCAGTGTGTATCTATAACACATGGAGTGCAGCAATTCAAGAAGATGGCTGACTACCAGTTCCTTAAGGGAAATTGCAGATGGCCAATGAATGCTGGTCTTGCCAACAACACCATATTCCCAGGATGAAGCGAAAAATGTTTGAAGTCACCGCTTGTTTCCAGGAACATTATTTGTCTGAAAAGATTTGTCTAAGAATTACCTCATTATTTGCTCTTTTAGTTCAGTCTCGGAGGTGTTGTGGTGCATTTGAAGCATCCCTACCTCTGGGCCAGAAGTTCCATGTTCAAGTCCCATTCAGGACTTGATGGCCATGGAAGGTGCATGTATAAGGTGGCCAGACTAGTTGATTATCAGTCTATAAATCCTTCCAATAGGCCTGTTTGCAGGCAGTAAAAAGCAGGACAGTTTCCTGGTTAGCCATACTGCAGAAGGCAACAACAAACCACTTGTCATGAAGCTATTAATATATATAATATTTTGGAAAATATTTTTCTTATAGAGGTTTAGTCTGTGGGTATGTCTTAATATGAGATTAAAACCAGCTAGCCTGGGTGCTTTGATGTGTGCTAGTTTTGATATGTAAGAGAGATAGCTTGCATTTGTATAGAGCATTCAAGGGGGGGTGGAAACTGACGCCTATCTAGCAGATACCAAGCAATGTGTTTATTTTACTAATCAAACTGGTACTTTGAAAGGGGTTTCATTGTTAAAAGGTGAAGTTCAAAGAGGCTGGTGAGATAACAGGCAGCATTTTCTGTTTGGCGTGCAGGGGTAGGCCCTGCACGCCGACGCGTAAAATGACACGCAGTGACAACGGGCATGTGTCCCATCACCGCACATCATTCCGATCCTTTGTTCGGCGGATGCGCGCCGGAGGTGGCTACATGCTTGCCAAACTATCAAAGGCCTGTTAAGGCCATTAATTTACTACTTAACCAATTTGACAGGGCTGCCCGTCAAACCTTAAGGTTGGTGGGCAGGCAAAGAGCACAGGCGGCCTTCGCATTTTTCATGAAACCTCATACATGGGCAGGATGAGGTTTCATGAAGGGTTTATTAGAATAATAAATATTTTTTAAACATTTCATAAATATGTCCCAGCTCATGTGATGCTGTCACATGAGGGGACATGTATAAATGATTTTTAGCTTTGTTTATTTTAAACTTTGAAACTGAAATTAATCTCTCTGAGGCAACTCTGTGCCTCAGGGAGATTTCTGTGTTTGTTCGCACGCATGTGTGAAAGACCACAGGCCCTGACTCTCTCTCCTCCCCCCGTCCGCATAGGTAGTGCTGAGCACTACCAGCTATGTGTCAAGCTGGGCGGGCCTTAATTGGTCCACCCAAGGAAAATGGCGGCACGCAGCTGATTGTGGATGCCAATCGTCTCTGTGTCCGCTCCCGACCAACGGGGAGAAAATTCTCCCCAGTGCAAATTTGAATTCAATCAGTGGTGATAGGTATAACTTCAGCAGTTTTTGGATGTGCATGGCAGAGGCAATGTAAGATCAAAAGCAGCTGTAAGCCTCCAACTGGCTCCAAAGGAACCAAGTGAAAGAACCTCATTTCAAATTTGTATGGTGAAACTGCTTTGCCTGATGTTTGGTTAAGTTGCTGTTGCCTTAATGAAGATTAGTTTGGGAACTTGTTAAAAGCTATGATAGTAGTAATTGAAGCCATGTATATTTATATATATATATATTTTATAAACTGTGTAAAATTAATAAAATTTAGATTAATGTAAAGCCTTGAGAACTAATGGTCTGATTCCTGAATTTAGAGTCAGATCTCAAACATAACACTTCAAATTATAGGTTATGACAGTTGTTTAAAGGTTCCCTCTGGGATTTTTAGATAACTCGGCTTGACCAATTGCATCAGTCATAACACCACTGTAGTACTTTGCCAAGCATAATCATGGACCAATCCAGTGGAAGTCCATGGTCGCCAACACCCTCTTAGGGCATGGTGCCTGGAGGAGGAGGAGGAGTTCCTTCAAAGTAAATTATGAGTTAATACTCAGCTTTCTTCACAGAAACCATGTCACAGCTTAACCAATAGAATGTTTTGAAGAGAAGTTGGCTGTCTCCAAAGCAATTTTCTCGATGCAGAATCCAATCCACATCTGAAACATTTGGCAAGATTTAGTCAGTTATATACTGATTGGCAACTCCTTTAGAAATGACTTTCAATGTGACTGTGACAAAGGTAAAATTTCCCTCCTAATCCTTCTTAACCAGTCTGCAGCCTCTGACATGATTGACCTTATCTTCCTCCAATGTCTCTCCTTCGGCGACCAGCTGGGTGGCACTGCACTCACCTGGGTTCCATTCTTATCTATATAATCACAGGCAGAATATTAATTGCAAGGCAAAAACAAAAATACCTGGAAAAATTCAGCAGGTCCGGCAGCATCTGCGGAGAGGAACATAGTTAACATTTCGAGTCCGAATGACCCTTCATCAGAACTAAGTAAAAATAGAAGAGAGGTGAAATATAAGCTGTTTTAAGGTGAGGGGGGCGGGGGGGCGGGGGGGTGGTGAGACAAGTAGAAATGGATAGAGGGCCAGGGATAGGTGGCCCTGCTTTGTACTCTTAATTAGCATATTCCTTAGATAATACCACCTTCAACACCTCTTTTTCCTTTTGACATATTTTGGTTATCTCCACCTATCACTGGCCCTCTATCCAGCTCTACTTCAAGCTCCCTCACCCTTATCTTGGGATCCAGGCTGTTGGCAACCTTGGCGCCGTATTTGATCCCGAGATGAGTCACCAAGACCACTAATTCCACCTCTGTAACATCTTTGTTATTTTGCACCTGTCTCAGCTCATCAGCCTCATTCATGCCTTTGTTACATCTAGACTTAACTATTCCAATGCTTTCCTGGCCAACCTCACATGTTCTCCTGTCTGTTAGGCTGAGCTCATCCAAAACTCTGCTGCCTTAGTTTTAATGGGCACCAAGTCCTGTTCACCCATTGCTCTTGTGCTCACTGATCTACCCACGTCAAATAATGGTTTGGTTTCAAAATTCCCATGCTTATTTTTAAGTCTCTCCATGCCCTTTCCTCTCCCTTTCTCTAATCTACTGCAGCTTCAGAACCCTCCATTCCAATTCCGTCCTCTTGAGCATCCCCAATTTTAATCACTCCACCATTGGTAGCCAGTTCTTCAGCTACCAAGGGCCTATGGTCTGGAATTCCCTCCCTGAATCCTACAGGGTCTCTTGTCTTTCCTATCTCTCTCCCTCCTCCTTTAAGACTCTCCTTAAAACCTTTGACTAAGCTTTTGGTTATCTGCCCTTAATGTCTCCTTGTGTGACTCAGTGTCAAATTTGTTTTATAATGCCTCTGTGAAGTGCCTTGTGATGTTTTATTACGTTAAAGGCATTATGTAAATGCAAGATGCTGTTGTTGTCATTGAGCAAACAGTTATTTAAATTTTTGGGGCCTTTGGGTTTATTGATTAGCTTAGATGTTCGCAATAAATGAATTTTATATTGGGTCACTTGCATCACTTTGTATCCAGTATCTTTAAAAAGTCGTACTTTAGGTAAATAATTCTCACAGTTGGTGACAAAAAGGGAAAATGATTCACCATGTAAGAGGACTGATTACAATTGGTATAGCATTGAATTCTGAATAATTATTTTTTAGGACACAAGGAATGGCATAAGTTTAATCACACATGTTTTTGCTACAAATCGAGTATCCTTTATCCGTATATCTGAAAACCAAACACATCCAAAAACTGCACTCTTTTTGAACTTCATTGAACTTTAGATTGGGAAGTCTCTGACTCAAGCTGACACAAACCTCACTGACCATGCCCGAACTTTAGCCCAGGAAGTCTAGTTGTTTGTCTGCACTGTTTAACCTTACGAACCCTCTCCTACAAGCAGAATCACAGATGGCGCCACTGATGATAACTTATTACAGGAACCCTGTTTTTATTATTCAGTGGTCCATCTTACTTTTCTAGCCATTTTATTTACTTTAGACTATAGCTAGCCTAGGCTTCGGCCATTGTAATGTAAGTAGGCCTAGACCTATATGAGGTATCCGAGAACCGAAATGATCTGAAATCTGAAACGCAATTGGCCCTAAGGGTTTCGGATTAAGGGTACTCGACTATTTATTTATTGTATTTACTTATTGTTTCATGGCTTCAGTTGACAGTTAAAGCTAAAGCAAATTCTAGTGTAGAGTCAATCTCCTGATTCTTGAGAATTCTGTGGAGATGGAGGATATAACCACTACTAAAGCAATCCAAACCCAAAAGGGTAACACTGGAATAGCTCTAAGAATGTAACGGCAACCAGAATTGCTACAACTAGGATGTAGTTTAGAGTGTGCTTATCTGCACAGAACACCAATTTAATCTTCAGAAATAAACAGCCCTCGTCACCTCCTAGTGTTTTCCGTAGCTCACTATTGTTAAAACTTTAGAAACACAAAAATGCTAAGTCAGCAATCTGAAAGTCTACTAAAAAACCTGGCAATTTTTAATTACATTTGGGGTTATATCAGTAAGCCATGTGGAGTATTTCCTGCACAGCTTCTCTTGTAGTTCACATGATAGTCTTTAAATAAGAATTCCATCACTTAGAAAACGACTCAAGTCTCCTGGTGAAGTCTTCCTTTAAATCTTCAGAGGTAATGCCTTTCTTCCACTCTGCAGCAATTACAGTTTTACTGATAGTTTGACTTCAGTCCGGATCAATACTTTGTTAGTAACACCAGCAACAACATCCATCAGGAGAGCCAAATTTTCAGTGAGGTTTCAGAACACTGCACTGAGAAGATTACTGAAACACCTCCTCAGGGTGAATACTGTATAAAATATATGCATGTCAAAAAATGCACAATCCAAATTTAGAACATTACAAATATGTATGCCATTGTATTGCAATTTACAGTCAATGCACAACCTTCATGTGGAGTCATCAATTTTTACATTTGTTTGAATAAATTCATGAGTCGTGAGCATCGCTGGCAAGGTCACCATTTATTGTCCATCCCGAATTGTCCACGAGAAGGTGGTGATGAGCTGCCTTCTTGAACCGCTGCAGTCCAAGTGGTGTAGGTATGTGCGGTTATGGAGGGGGTTCCAGGATTTTGACCCAGTGACAGTGAAGGTACAGCGATATAGTTCTAAGTCAGTTTGCAGGGGAACTAGATGGCCTGGTTTAAGAGTATATTTCTTCTACAAAAGGTGAAAATGATAAACTAAGAAACACTTGCCCAAGATATTAGGAGGCAAGACAGTCAGCTTATTGTGAATGGAATCTGTCATACCTCTTTCTCATACTTCCTTCAATTTTAGTAATTTTCAAAGCAGTGAGGAATAACAGGCTGAGATGTCAATCATAGCCCTATTCTGACCACTGCAAGCCTACATTCTCAAACAACTTGCTTTTTTGATGTTTAGACGCAGCAGCCTTAAGTAAAGAAACTTATTTCTGAAGGAAAGATTGAGGGTCCAGCCACGTTCAGCTTCAGTTCAGTGGCCTCGCTATTGAGTCTAACTATTGATTGATAAGAGGCTAAAAGATGATCATGGTGCAATTTTGTTTGTTTTATTCAGTCTTGGGATCTGGGCATCATTGGCAAGGCCAGCATTTATTAACCACCCCAGTTGCCCTTGAGAATGCAGTTGAACCATTGCAGTTCGACAAATGAATGTAATCCTAGGATACTGTCAGTTCGCGATTCTGGTTTGCGAAGTGACACCTCAAGGCCTCGATGATCTTGTGTCCTTACACATGGTAATTTACAAATATGTCCATAGAAGAGGAGGCCAATTAATTCAACACGACTGTTTGCAGTTTGTGATTTCTGTGGTAACCCAAAGAAATTTGAGCAGATGATCCTTAATAAAATTTGTTGCCAAGCAGAAAGATTTACTGAGATGATAATGCTTTTTTTTTTATGATTTGAGACAACTTTTCAGTTTTTTTTCCTGACAGATGACTGACTGCTAATTGACCAAGATCATTAAAAAGGTGAAATAGTGCTTGTGTGTCTCCTGTGGCATTGCTCATGTTGAGTTGGAGAATATTCTATTATGTAACATACAACATATTATCAAGGTTACCATGTTACAGATTAAGTCAAATTCTATTTTTATTACTAGCTATTTTGCATAGGATTTACAGCACAGAAACAGGCCACTTGGTCCAATAGGTTTATACAATGATGTTTATGCTCCTCACAAGTTTCCAGTCACCCTACTTCATTTCACACTATCAGCATATTCTTCTATTCCTTTCCCCCCGCCCCATGTGTTTAAATAGCTTTGCCTTAAATGCATCAATGCTATTTGCCTCAACTCCTCCCTGTGGTAACAGATTCCACGTTCTCACCACCCGCTGAGTAAAGACATTACTTTAGAATTCCTGACTAGATTTATTAATGATTGCTTTATATTTATGGCACCTACATTTGCCACAAGAGGAAACACCTGCGTGTCTACATGATGAAACCCCTTTTTGATTTATAACTATATCTTCTATTAGGTCACTCCTTAGTCTTTTCCTTTCTCGAGAATAGAATCCCAGCCTGCTCAGTCAGTTAGTGCTAACTTAGTTCTAAAATCATCTGTTTGGGGATATTTACCATTTTTATTTTAAAATCAAACTCTGCATGATTGTCCATTTTTACGGAAAAAAAAACTGGAATTGATGCTTTAACTGGTGTATTTTTATTTCCTTTCATTGTCAGAGGAAGAACTTGAGACCCCTTCTGAAAGTGGAATCCTGCTCAGAGCTCTTGGACTGATAGTGATCGGTTGCCTAGGCAGGTTGGGCCAAGGGTGGGGGAAGGGAGGATTTCGGATAGGCATGCTGCTGAGTTTTAACCCTACAATCTGCGACTTTTCACCTTGAGGGACTCCTGCCTGGAAGTCAGCATGAACGATAGGCTTGCTGTTCAATCAGGTGGTCACTTGGAAGTGGGGGGTCCAATCCCCAACACCTGAGGGGTGGTGTCTGATCCCTGATCGGACCATGCAGGGCATTCTCCTGGGGGAGGGTGAACAGCCAGAGGTTGAGGTGCACATTGGTACCAATGACATAGGTAGGAAGAAGGATGAGGTCTTGAAAACAGATTTTAGGGAGTTAGGAAGGAAATTAAAAGCAGTACTTCAAGACCAGTAATCTCAGGATTACTCCCAGTGGCATGTGCTAACGAGCATAAGAATAGGAGGATTGAACACGTGGATGGGGAATTGGTGTAGGTGGGAGGGCATCAGATTCCTGAGGCATTGGCACCAGTTCTGGGACAGGAGGGACCTGCACAACAGGTAGACCTTCACAGAGCCGGGACTAATATCCTCACAGAAAGATTTGCTGGTCCTGTTGGGGAGGATTTAAACTAGCTTGTCAGGAGGTGGGAACCTGAGGGGTAGCTCAAATTGGAAGGAAGTAAAGCTGGTACAGGAAGTACAAAAGTGGCAAGTGAAATTAGAAGGCAGGCAAAACAAAGGCAAGTATCAACTAAACCTAGAAGCGGAATAATGTCAAAAAGACAAAGTTAAGGGCACTCTAACTGAATGCACGTAACATTCACAGCAAGGTAGATGATTTAACGGCACAAATAGAGGAAAATGGGTATGATCTAATTGCCATTACAGAAACATAGCTATAGGGTGATCAAGATTGGGAACTGAATATTCAAGGATTTTCAACATATAGGAATGACAGGCAAAAAGGAAAAGGAGGTGATGTTGTGCTGATAATAAGGGATGGGATCAGTACATTATTAAGGGAGGATCTCAGATCAGAAGAACAAAATGTGGAGGTTGGCAATCAGAGCAGGTTGTTGGATATGGATTAGCCTGAAACCTCCTCAGTGAGATGGAAGCTCTTAATAAAAATATTTATTTTTTCGGCTTTGTAGTTACAGAGCATCAACCAGGGAAGGAAGAATTGTGTAATTGTAACAATGTTGAATTAACACAGCACAGTGGAGGTATGCGCCCCATGGAGTGTCTATTTCATTTATTTGAGATTGTAATTAGTAGGTTAGACAAGGAAGAATCTGCTATTTGGATTTTCAAAAAACATTGATGCTGCACAAGATGTTAATACACAAAATTAGAGCTCATGGCATTGGTGGTAATATATTATTAAGTACTGGGGATAGATTAATTGGCAGAAAATGGAAAGTAAGAATAAATGGGTTATTTTTAGGTTGGCAGTCTGTAGCTAGCAGGGTACGAGAAGGATCAGTGCCAGGACCTCAACTGTTCACAATCTATAGCAATGAATTAGATGAGGGGATCAATCATAATCTACTGAAACTTTTTTATTGTCAGAAAACTAAGAATAAGCTGTGTGCAGGAGACAAAGTGTGGCATGGGAATATAGAGAGGTTAAGCGAGTAGGCCAGAAGACAGTTGATAAAATTTAATGTGAACAAGTGTAATGTTACCCACCATGGTAGGAAAACTAGAAAAAACAGAATAGTCATTTGGTCGTACAGAAGTTGAGTATTGCTGAAAAAAAAGACATGTCTAAGCTTTTTGTCTTGCACTCATCAGACACTCGCAAGAACACCAATATAAAAGGGAAAACAACAATTTATACTTACGTTTGTGAAGAGAGTGTTGTTTTCCCCTTGTATTGGTATTCTTTCAAATGTCCTGATGAGTGCGAGACAAAAAGCTTAAACATGTCTCTTTTTCAGAAGAAAGGAAAATATTTGCAAATGGCAAAGGACTGGGAAATGTTAGAATTCAGAGGGAACTGGGTGTCCTTGTAAATGAATCATATAAAGTTATTGTGCGGACATAGGAAACGTGTTAGAGAGAGGTCCTTAAAGGAGAGGGCAGGGTAGGGATGCGGAGAGATTTTGGGGGGTGGTGGGGGGGGGGTGAATTCCAGAGCCAAGACGCAGCTGAAGGCATAATTGCCAATGGGAAGCCTTGTACACAAAATCTTCAAATCATGAAATCCTAAACCGCCAATGGGGCAGCAATTATAATTATTGACTATGTCTGTAGGTCCTGTTTTAATAGATGGCATGTGTCGGACACCAGTCTTTCTGTAGACACTGCTCTGAAAGCCTTTATAACTAACCCTGGGATAACACATTTCCTGGACACATATCTGTACACTTCTGTGCTTAATAATTCTCTTCCTTTTTGCACTTCTCTGAAGTTTTATTTGGAATGTTGTTGATGCTGCCAGCCCAAATAAACTGACTGACTGAAAAGGAATTGCTGCTGAGCCCTCCATCAGCAACATTGATACATCTAGCCCCAATAGTTATTCTGGCAAGTATCACAGAATAAATATGACCAGTGTCAGCACAAAACACAGCCTGCCGTTTGATCTAAGCAGCTTACCCACAATTGACCGATTACTGGCACTTAACACGAAGAAGACGACTTGTACTGAGACTAAGAATACCCTCAAAAACGTGTTCAAAAGAATCAATGCCACAAAGAAGGCGACATTATGTTCTCACAAGCTGCCAACATTATACACATGGAACATCAAAATAACCTATTTCTTGGCTCTTGCAGCAATAATAATGTCAAAGCCACAGTAAGGCAAATAGGAAGAGACCAGATCAGAACATGTCTTGTCTCCCTACCCTAATCTTAAAAATTCTCATAAGAACCCTTTGAAACTTCAAGTTTGTATAGCAAAGTAAGAAAAACATAATATCTCTATTTTCATAGGTTGTTCAAATCATACGAGCACCATATTTTATTTCAGCATATCAAAATCTGTATTCGAAGCACAGGGGAATGGTGCATATTATCAGGCCAAAAACAAAGTTATTTGAAAAGTCACAACGCATAGGCAAACCTCAAAACATCAAATGTGATTGGGTATTAATTTTATGTTGTAATATATTTGAGTAACATCCACTGGCAAGGGTAATATTTATTGACCTTCATGAGGTGCCATGAGGGCATGAAGAGTTCACAACATTAAGTGGGACTGGAGTCAAATATGGAGCACAGCAGTTAGGGATAGCAGGTTCCTCTGCTTCAAGGACACTGGTAACCCACTTGAGTTTTTAAAATAACAAAACAGCAACCGCTATGGCTATTTCCCAGTGCTAAGTTTGTTGAGTTCAGTTTCGTACGATGGGATTGAAATGCACACCCTTTGAGTTGCAGGTACCATATAGGGTAAAGGACATTTAGGAAAAACAAGAAGTGAGGAAAAGGTGGATGGGTGGCCCAATTAGTCAATTATGGTATTAGCACAATAGAGGTGGATGACCTAAGTTCAGGAAACCAGGATGAGGAAACTGTTTGGGTAGAGGTGAGAAATGGTAAAGGCAAGAAGTCACTTGTGGGAGTCGTGTACAGGCCCCCTAACAGTAACCACATGGTAGAATGGAGCATAAAGGAAGAAAAAATTAGAGCTTGTCAGAAAGGCACAGCAATAATCATGGGAGATTTTAACCTACATATAGACTGGAAAAGTGAGATGGGCAAAAGTAGCCTAGATAAGGAGTTCACAGAATGTTTCTGGGATAGTTTCTTAGAACAGCATGTTCTGGAGCCAACCAGAGAACAGGCTATACCAGACCTGGTATTGTGCAATGAGATGGGATTAATTAATGATCTCAAAGTGAAAACGCCCCTAGGTAGCATGACCATAATACGCTTGAATTTTATATTCAGTTTCAGGGAGGGAGGAGTGGGTCTGAGACTATGTTTTTAAACTTAAATGAGGGCAATTATGAGGCCATGAAAACCAAGCTGGCTAAAGTGAATTAGCAAATTAGGTTAAAGGGATAGGTCAATAGAGATGCCGTGGCAAATATTTAAGGGGATATTTCAGAATACACAGAATAGATATAGTCTAACGAGTAAAATAAATTCCAAGGGGCAGTCCCACTGTCCATGGTTAGCAAGAAAGGTTAAAGATAGTATCAAACTTAAAGTAAATTACATAATTGCTCAAATATAGGTAGAAGGCCAGAAGATTGGAGAGAATATAAAGAATAGCAAAGGATGACTAAAAGATTAATAAGGATGGAAAAAATAAAGTATGAGAGAAAGTGAGCCAGAAAGTAAAAACAGCTAGTAAGTGTTTCCATAAATATTTAATAAAGAGTTAACAAAATGAACATTGATCCTTTAGAAAGTGAGCCTGCAGAACTGATAATAGAAAATGGCAGGTGAATTTTGCATCAGACTTCACTATAGAGGATGCAAGTAACATCGCAAAAGTAGCTATAAATTAGGAAGAGAAAGAGGAACTCAGGAAAATTACAATAACCAGAGAAGTGGTACTGAGTAAATTGTTGGAGCCGTGGGCTGATAAGTGCCCGGGTCCTGGTGGACTTCAGCCTGGGGTCTTGAAAGAAGTGGCTAGTGATATGATTGATGCATCGGTTTTAATTTTCCAAAACTCCCTAGACTCAGGGAAGGTTCCATTAGATTGGAAGTAGCAAATGCAACTCCATTATTCAAAAAGGAAGGGAGGCAGAAAGCAGGAAATTACAGGCCATTATAGGCCAGCCTAACATCTGTCGTAGGGAAAATGTTAGAAGTTATTATTAAAGAAGTTATAGCAGGACACTTGGATAAGTTCAAGGTAATCAGGCAGAGTCAACATGGTTTTGTGAAAGGGAAATTGTGTTTAACCAACTTATTAGAGTTCTTTGAGGAAGTAACATGCACTGTGGATAAAGGGCAACTGGTGAGCGTACTGTACCTAGATTTCCAGAAGGCATTTGATAAAGTGCCAATCAAAGGTTATAGCAGAAAATAAAAGCTCATAGTATAGGAGATAATACATTGACATGGATAGAAGATTGGCTGGCCAAGAAGCAGACAGTAGACATAAATGGGTCTTGTCAGGTTGGCAACATGTGGTGTGCCACAGGGATCACTGCTGGGACCTCAACTGCTTACAATTTATATAAATGACTTAGATGAAGAGATGAATGGGATGGTTGCCAAATTTACTAATGTCACAAAGATCGGAAGGAAAGTAATTTGTGAAGAGGACATTAGGAGGCTATAAAAAGATATAGGTTAGGTTAAGTGAGTGGGCAAAGGTCTGGCAAATGGAGTATAATGGGGGGAAATATGAAATTGTCCATTTTGGCAGCAAGAATAAAAGAGAGGCATATTATCTAAATGGTGAGAGATTACAGATCTGAGATGCAGAAGGATCTGGGTGTCCTGGTGCATGAATCACAAAAGGCTAGTATGCAGGTACAGCAAATAATTAGGAAAACTAGTAGAATGTTATAATTTATCGCAAAAGGAACTGAATACAAAAGTAGGCAGGTTATGCTTCAGTTATACAGGGCACTACTGAGAGAGCATCTGGAGTATTGTGTACAGTATTGGTCACCTTATTTAAGGAAGGATGTACATGCGTTGAAAGCAACTCAGAGAAGGTTTACCAGGCTAATAGCTGGAATGGGGGGGTTGTCTTATGAGGAAAGGTTGGGCAGGGTAGGCTTGTATCTGCTGGTGTTTAGGAGAGTAAGAGGCAACTTGATTGAAACATATAAGTTTCTGAGGGGTCTTGACAGGGTGGATGTGGAGAGGATGTTTCCTCTTATGACAGAATCTAAAACTAGGGGTCACTGTTTTAAAATAAAGGATAGTGCATTTAATACACAGATGAGGAGAATTATTTTCTTTGAGGGTTGTGAGTCTTTGAAGTTCTCTTCCTCAAAAGGTGGTAGAAGCAGAGTCTGAATATTTTTAAGGCAGAGATAGATAGATTCTTGGTAAGCAAGGGGGTGATAGATTATCAGCAGTGGGTGGGATGCAGATTTGAGGTTACTATCAGATCAGACATGATCTTATTAAATGGTGGAGCAGGCTCGAGGGGCTGAATGAGGTTCCTTGCAGGTGTACAGGCTGGTTAGATCTTAAATGCCTCTGCCTCACACACACAAACTCCTTTCCGTTTATACCTAGCTTTTCCTTTGAATGTAAGTTTCCCATTGTATTATTAGGTTTTCAATGTCACATCTTCTAACAATAACATTTTCATCCCACTCATTCTATTAGTAATATAAACAGTTTGCTTGGCATCTCCCAGCTAGGTGCAAGATTTTACTCCCACTCTTGAATGATTTATTCAACAAATGCAAATTTACATTTTACCTTTTAACTTCCTTATGTTTATCTAATTAACATCTCAAAACTACCATACATCAAAGCACGCAGACTAGCTGGCTTTAATCCAATTAAGACACACACAGACACACAGCCCACTACAATTATATTAGAAAAATAATTTCCAGCAAGATTATGGACATTAATATCGCTTCATGTCATCCCCCACCCTATCGAAAAATGAACCATCATAATTTTAAAAGAGGGCGTCATTTTTTAATAACCTGCCTCACAATATCTCCTATACTTTTTACACTATTACATTACCAGGCACATGCATTAACATATCAATATAAACAATTACTTGATATCAGCAGAAATCATTCCAGTTCAGTGTCGAGGGGCAGAATCTTTGGGTCGGCGTGGGGGGGTGGGCCCCGCTCGCCTACACGTAAAATGATGCGTGGCGACATCGGGCATCATTCTGATCCTCAGTTCGGCAAGCAGACAATGGAGTTAGCTGCGTGCGTGCTAAACTGTCAAAGGCCTATTAAGGCCATTTAAAAACTAATTAAAGTAATTAATTGAGCTGCCCATCCAACCTTAGGTTGGCAGGCAGGCGAAGAGCCCTGGCGGCCTTCGCATTTATCATGAAACCTCATCCACAGGCGGGATGAGATTTCATGAAGGGCCTATAAATTAAATACATTTTTTAATTAAAGCTTATTAACATGCCCCAGCTCATGTGACACTGTCCTGTGAGGGGACAGGTCTTAAAAAATTTTAATGAAGAAAAAAACATGTTTAAATCACACTAATCTCCCTGAGGCAGCTCCATGCCTCAGGGAGAGTCCTGCGCTCTTTTGCACATATGCGACTCTCCCTCCTCCCCCCGCCCGCCCAAATGCTTGATAACACCTCTGCAAACAGTTCTCTCTACCAGCAACATGTATAATCCAAAGATTAAATGGTTGTAATAATAGGCTCCACCTGAAAAGCCTTTAACTGTTGTCTCAAAATTTGTCCAGAAACTCTACAGAATTGTGGTCTGTATAAACAATTGTTCCTGATGAATGGTTTGTAACATAAAGTTCAAAATCCTGCAATGCTAAAAGCAAACCGAAGGTCTGTTTTTCGATCATTGAGTGTCTTCTCTGTCATGCATTCAGTTTCCGTGAAAAATACCCTATCGGTTTTTCAATTCCAGTATCATCCTCATGCAACAGTGCAGCCCCCATGCCTATATTGCTTGTGTCAATGGCCAACTTAAATTGCTTGGCATAATTGAGTACTGTCAAAACTGGTATAGTAGTTAATACAGTTTTCAAACTGTCAAATGCCTTCTGACACTCCAGTGTCCGTTGAAACTTCTTGTTCCTTTTTAATAGTTCAGTCAGTGAAGCATCCACACTGCTAAAATTTTGTACAAATTTCTGGTGAAACCCATTCATGCCCAGAAATCGCAAAACTTTTCATTTTGTTGTAGGCACTGGAAAATCCACTTGACTTTCACATCACTCGGAGCCACCTTACAATGTCCAATAGTATGGCCCAGATACATAGCTTGCAGTTTTGCAAATTCACTTTTAGCTGAGTTCATCACCAAATTAGCTTCTTGTAATCGAGTAAATAATTATTCCAGATGCTGTAAATGTTCCTCCCACATTCACTGAAAACTATCAGATCACTGTAAACAGCACAATTGCTTAGACCTGCAATTACTTTGTCAGTCTTTGAACTGTCGCAAGTACATTCTTCATGTCAAGTGGCGTGACTTTAAACTGTTATAGTCCATTTGGCATCACAAAAGCTGATATCTCCTTTTGCTGTCTCCAATAACAGTACTTGTGACTATCCTTTTAGCAACTCAATCTTTGTGATAAATTTTGATTGTCCCACTTTCTCAATGTTTTGTCCCGGGTCTTTTTAAATCTGAGTTTTACTGTTGCCTTAATGGGGGTGTAACAGAGTCAAATTAGGGGATTTTTGCCGTTATTATAGTAGTAATTTTGTAGACATATGTATGTGCTTACAAATTTTCTTGTATTAATAAATGTTTAATTTAGCTTTATAAAAAAACTTCTTGAGACTTGGTGGTCTTATTACTAATAAATGCAAAGCCTGCATCTCAAAACATAAAAATTGCAAAAATAGATTATGACAGTTGTTTCAAGTTTCCCTCTAGGATTTGAACAACTCAGCCCTTACCATCAGCTATGTCATGATAATGACAAATTGCATGTTCTCCATTGTATCCTTTATCCCCTTTAAACCAGAGGTGCACCTCGGGCTATCGTCAGGTCTTTAAGTGGATTGTTAATGATGCTAACCTAAGGTATGGGACATGTATCTCTAACAGTTAGGAGATCAGACTGTCTGATTTCTCAGCAAAGGCTTAACATTAATAGGCTAAAAACAGATTAGTATTTAATCAATTAATAAAAACCACTTACAAAAGCATTGTGGAGATAAAAGCCATGTAATATATTCTTCTGTACTTGACAAAATCTACATTTCTTTTGGTCTCAGAACACTCAAGTGCCTAGCTATGTTTGGTGCTTGCTTTCTTTTTCGAACAGAATATTGGCACATGGTTAAATATTAAAACACAAGATTAGGGGCAATATGCAGCAGCTTAAAGGAGGGAATAGGATATTAAAATGACTAAATACACAATGTGTTTGCACTTCAAGATGCGATTAATTATTAATAGCGCATTCACAAAATCTTTTGCTTTGGTCGCTTTGCCACTGTTCACAGATGCACAAACATATGTTATAAAATTAACAAGCAAGGTCCTCAGAAACCAAACAACACTGAGGGCTGAATGCAAATAAGCTATGTTACAAAAAGATGAGGGCCATTATTAAAATAATAAATTTTAATGATATATCGAAAGAACAAACAGTACACAGAGTAATAGAATCACTGCCATAGTGAAAGATGGATTTCAGTCTGCCAGCGAAAGAAATAAAAAGAAAAAAAAATAGATAATTGTTCCTGAAACACCCATTTTGTGGATTGGATGGACTCCGAATATATATTTTTTACTCACTATTCCCTCCACCCCAGCTCCCAACTACTCATTCACTAGAGCGGACAAACTCTCATGGAAGAGCTTGTAACAGTCATGTTGGAATGCAGATGGTAAAAAAGCAGTACAGTTTCAACTGGTGCAGCCAGCCATGGACATTGTTATGTAGTAGTGAGGAAGATGTTAGCAAGGTACCACACATTTCATGGTGAGCTGACCTGTCTACAATACTACTCCATCAACAACAGCAATAACTTGCATTTATATAGACCAACAAAGAATCAGAAGGCACTTCACAGGAGTGTTATCAACCAAAAATTGACACATAAGGTGATATTAGGAGTGGTGTCCCAAAGCTTGGTCAAAGAAATAGGGGTAAAAGGACATCTAAAAGTAGGAGAGAGGTGTAGTGACGTGGAGAGGTTTAGGGAGGGAATTCCAGAGTTTAGAACCTAGGCACCTGAAAATGTAGTCAATGGAGATGTGCAGGGCTTCAGAATTGGATCAGCACAAGATCTTAGAGCATTGGAGAGACAGAGCAGATTACAGAGATAGGAAGGAGTGACGCCATAGAGGTTTGAAACAATGATACGAATGTTAACATCGCGGCCTGTCTAAAATAAGAGCCAATGTCAGCAAGCACAGGGCTGATGCAAGACACTTGGCTCAAGTTGGAGATGGGCAGCAGAGTTTTGAATGTTATAGCTAGGGCTTACTGGGAGAAGGCCCAGGTAGCTCCTCCCCAGCAGATGCCATTGTTCAATTCTAAGCAAGGAAAGTCCAAATGATTGAAGGACATTCTTAATGATTGACTAGTCAGGTGGCTAAGTAATAGAACCTGGAGAGATAGAACCGTATTTTAATTCTTTCCACTTGACTCAGCTAACACTTCAAGTCAATGCCTTAATAGATAGCATTTTTCTTGCAGGATACGTAACAGAAAGCATGAGAGTACTTTGCGTACAGTTTTACCTTTTTTCCTATAAACAGTGGAGGGGATCTCTGGGCCGAATTTCTTTCCAATCAGTGACTCAGCTCTCTGGTTTAAGGTAAGGTAGGTTGTGCCTTAAAAAGTGTGTGCGATCCATATCACAGAAATAGAAACATTATCAGTTAAATGTTCTTGGCAATTTAGTTAAACATAATGAAACATTTTTGCACGTGTCAGTATCAGACTGAACATACAGAGTAGGTTAATAGGTAGCTACAAGGGTTTTGTAATTGTAATTCAATCAAGCGGGTACAACATAATTAACAGCAGCCTTATATCAAAGTACAGGTAACTGCTGACAATATAACTAGTACATTCTAGTCATTCATGGTAAGGCAGCTGTATAAATGCATATGATAGACAACGTAATGTACTATTCTGCTGCCAAGGTGAAACTGTATTGAATGACCTTTCTCTGAATTCTGCAAACATCTGAATTCTGTAAAAAATATACACTCTTAGGTTAATTAAAGGTTAATTGTTATCGATGAAGCAAATTTCCAGATTGACATTTGCTTATGACTGTCCAGCTTCAGATCTGGATTTGGAAAAGTCTCCAGACATGCAATCCAGGTAAAAGGAAACAGTCAACCCAAGATGGCAAGGTTCCAAGAAACTATGATAGTTCCAAACTGCAAATTACTACAACCAGGTCAAAGCAAGTAGCTAAACACTCCTGGTGGGCTGTAGCCAGTTCAAAAACTCCAGATCAGGTCAGTCATGCCATTGTATGTATGACAGGGAACAGATCAGACCAGAATGTTGCAGAGGATTTAGGCAGCAAAAGGGACTGGACACTGCATGGAGTAGGATGGTTGACTGTTGTTTCAGTAGAGGCACAGAAAAAGCCAGTGAGGACAGCGCTTTATCATAATTAACATGGATTATTGCTGAAAGGTTATCGGCCTGAAACGTCAAATCTGCTTCATTCTTAAATAGCAGATGCGTCCTGACATGCATTTCCAGCATTTTTGGTTCGTGTTTCAGATTTCCAGCATCAGCAATATTTTGCCGATGTGTTTGGATGGATTGCAGACAGTTGGGATGACCCAATCCATTTGCAAAGGGATGCCGTATGGTGTCAAGAAGATTTAATAATTCTCATAATGTTATTGGAATTTATTGTAAAACAGAATAATAGTGGGATGTGTCTATATATGTGTATGTGTGAGATTTAATTGAATTAGAGGCAGCTCTGATCTACAAATGGAGGTTAGGTTTGAAATATTAATTAGCTAAACATGGGAAAGTTTAGAAACACAGGTGTCATGGGAGCATTTGCATTTTGAAATAAACCAGACTAGATTGTTTTCAAAGGAGCGGTGAAATGTGTCACCTAGCCAGGTGAAGTTTAGAAACGGTATGTTTACTTTCCCCAAAGATTACTGGTAAAGTTTAGTGCTATGAGAGGGTTCTATTATCAATGAGACAAAGTCCAAAGGCACAGTGAAACAATGGGTATTTGCATTCAAAGAGAAAGATATGCATAAGAAGGAACAAGGGCTATGTGTAATGGAAGGCATTTTTAAGATCTTACAAGTGTGTGAAAAACCTTCAACATCTATGGCTCAAGCTGCTGTCTTCAAAGGTCTGAAGTTAAGAAAACTCACTTGCAAGTCAACTTGTTCAGGGTATCATGTTTCTTTGCCAAGGTCTTTAAAAATATGTGTGTCTCACTGTTGCTTTAACAAAAGTGTAACTGGGAGTTAGATTGAGTAGGGGATTTAGAAGTTATCATTGTAGTAATTTGTAGATCTATGTATGTATTTAAAGTCATTTCTTCTATTAATGAATGTTGAATCTAGTTTTGTAAAAACCCATAAAACTTGGTGGTCTTATTGTTACTGAATTTAGGGCACACATCTCAAAATTTATATAAATTGCAAAACAAGTTGTGGCAGTTGTTTCAAGTTTTCCTTTGGGATTTAAACAATTCAGCACTTACCATCGGCTGTGCCATAACAATAGTTAACTCTACAGATAATGGCAGGCATTTTCTTTCAAGTATTTTACTTTACAATAGGTGAAAATGTTAAGGTGTGAAATTCACATGAGCACCATGCTATTTCAGTGATTTGATTGGTCTCTTCCTGTTTGCCATTTGGGATTGGTAAATTTCAAAAGAAAATTGAGTTTTTTAAAAATTTAGTTGAATACTTATCCTAGCTGATACTTACCAACTTAGAAGGATGTGCCAATGGATGAAAATGGATGAGAGCAGGCTCATGTGGAGCATAAACCATGGCTTGGGCCATGAACCATAGAAAAGTTACAGCAGAGAAAAAGGGCATTCAGCCCAAAGTGGTAGCACTAGCCAAAAAAGAAAAAATGAAAATCTAGCCACGCATTCTAATCCTACCTTCCAGCACCTGGTCTGTAGCCTGCAAATAGCCTGCATTTCAGTTACAGATCCAGGTACCTTTTAAATGAGTTGAGGGTTTCTGCCTCCATCATATGCTTTCTTTACTACTTTATCCACCGGCCCTGCCACCTTCAGGGACCTGTGAACATGCATTTTAAGGTCTCTCATTTCCTCTGCCCCTTTCAATATCCTCCCATATATTGCATATTTCCTGGCTTTGTTTGCCCTCCCCAAATACATGACCTCACACTTCTCAGGATTGAATCCCATTTTCCACTTTTTGGCCCACTCAATCAAACTATTTATATCATTCTAGAGTCAACAGCTAGTCTCTTGACAATCAACCACATGGCCAATTTTTGTGTCATCTGCAAATTTCCCAATCATGCCTTCCACATTTACATCCAAACCATTAATATATACAATGATGTATTATGTATAAACATTAATATATACAAAAACAGAATTACCTGGAAAAACTCAGCAGGTCTGGCAGCATCGGCGGAGAAGAAAAGAGTTGACGTTTCGAGTCCTCATGACCCTTCGACAGAACTTGAGTTCGAGTCCAGGAAAGAGCTGAAATATAAGCTGGTTTAAGGTGTGTGTGTGGGGGGCGGAGAGATAGAGAGACAGAGAGGTGGAGGGGGTTGGTGTGGTTGTAGCGACAAACAAGCAGTGATAGAAGCAGATCATCAAAAGATGTCAACAACAATAGTACAATAGAACACATAGGTGTTAAAGTTAAAGTTGGTGATATTATCTAAACGAATGTGCTAATTAAGAATGGATGGTAGGGCACTCAAGGTATAGCTCTAGTGGGTTTTTTTTTATTTTATATAATGGAAATAGGTGGGAAAAGGAAAATCTTTATAATTTATTGGGAAAAAAAAGAAGGGGGAAACAGAAAGGGGGTGGGGATGGGGGAGGGGACTCACGACCTAAAGTTGTTGAATTCAATATTCAGTCCGGAAGGCTGTAAAGTCCCTAGTCGGAAGATGAGGTGTTGTTCCTCCAGTTTGCGTTGGGCTTCACTGGAACAATGCAGCAAGCCAAGGACAGACATGTGGGCAAGAGAGCAGGGTGGAGTGTTAAAATGGCAAGCGACAGGGAGGTTTGGGTCATTCTTGCGGACAGACCGCAGGTGTTCTGCAAAGCGGTCGCCCAGTTTACGTTTGGTCTCTCCAATGTAGAGGAGACCACATTGGGAGCAACGAATGCAGTAGACTAAGTTGGGGGAAATGCAAGTGAAATGCTGCTTCACTTGAAAGGAGTGTTTGGGTCCTTGGACGGTGAGGAGAGAGGAAGTGAAGGGGCAGGTGTTGCATCTTTTGCGTGGGCAAGGGGTTGTGCCATAGGAGGGGGTTGAGGAGTAGGGGGTGATGGAGGAGTGGACCAGGGTGTCCCGGAGGGAGCGATCCCTACGGAATGCCGATAAGGGGGGTGAAGGGAAGATGTGTTTGGTAGTGGCATCATGCTGGAGTTGGCGGAAATGGCGGAGGATGATCCTTTGAATGCGGAGGCTGGTGGGGTGATAAGTGAGGACAAGGGGGACCCTATCATGTTTCTGGGAGGGAGGAGAAGGAGTGAGGGCGGATGCGCGGGAGATGGGCCGGACACGGTTGAGGGTTCCTTAACCGAGGTTTTCCACCCATGGTCGTTGACAGGGCCCTCAACCGTGTCCGGCCCATCTCCCGCGCATCCGCCCTCACTCCTTCTCCTCCCTCCCAGAAACATGATAGGGTCCCCCTTGTCCTCACTTATCACCCCACCAGCCTCCGCATTCAAAGGATCATCCTCCGCCATTTCCGCCAACTCCAGCATGATGCCACTACCAAACACATCTTCCCTTCACCCCCCTTATCGGCATTCCGTAGGGATCGCTCCCTCCGGGACACCCTGGTCCACTCCTCCATCACCCCCTACTCCTCAACCCCCTCCTATGGCACAACCCCTTGCCCACGCAAAAGATGCAACACCTGCCCCTTCACTTCCTCTCTCCTCACCGTCCAAGGACCCAAACACTCCTTTCAAGTGAAGCAGCATTTCACTTGCATTTCCCCCAACT
Organism: Carcharodon carcharias; assembly: GCF_017639515.1. Classification (NCBI taxonomy): domain Eukaryota; kingdom Metazoa; phylum Chordata; class Chondrichthyes; order Lamniformes; family Lamnidae; genus Carcharodon; species Carcharodon carcharias. The sequence goes on from NC_054471.1 coordinate 80,234,168, forward strand.
TAGTCTACTGCATTCGTTGCTCCCAATGTGGTCTCCTCTACATTGGAGAGACCAAATGTAAACTGGGCGACCGCTTTGCAGAACACCTGCGGTCTGTCCGCAAGAATGACCCAAACCTCCCTGTCGCTTGCCATTTTAACACTCCACCCTGCTCTCTTGCCCACATGTCTGTCCTTGGCTTGCTGCATTGTTCCAGTGAAGCCCAACGCAAACTGGAGGAACAACACCTCATCTTCCGACTAGGGACTTTACAGCCTTCCGGACTGAATATTGAATTCAACAACTTTAGGTCGTGAGTCCCCTCCCCCATCCCCACCCCCTTTCTGTTTCCCCCTTCTTTTTTTTCCCAATAAATTATAAAGATTTTCCTTTTCCCACCTATTTCCATTATATAAAATAAAAAAAAAACCCACTAGAGCTATACCTTGAGTGCCCTACCATCCATTCTTAATTAGCACATTCGTTTAGATAATATCACCAACTTTAACTTTAACACCTATGTGTTCTATTGTACTATTGTTGTTGACATCTTTTGATGATCTGCTTCTATCACTGCTTGTTTGTCGCTACAACCACACCAACCCCCTCCACCTCTCTGTCTCTCTATCTCTCCGCCCCCCACACACACACCTTAAACCAGCTTATATTTCAGCTCTTTCCTGGACTCGAACTCAAGTTCTGTCGAAGGGTCATGAGGACTCGAAACGTCAACTCTTTTCTTCTCCGCCGATGCTGCCAGACCTGCTGAGTTTTTCCAGGTAATTCTGTTTTTGTTTTGGATTTCCAGCATCCGCAGTTTTTTTGTTTTTATTAATATATACAATATGAGTAAGCTGTTTCCATGCTGTTCACTCTAAAGAATTCTACATAACTTAATCTTGCACTTGATTTGTTAATCTTTCAGTAATCAGTGATTTAGCGTCCTCCATTTTAGCTGCTCACTCTTTGATTTTCCCATTTAAATAGGTAGCATTTTTCTTGCAGGATGTACATCGGAAAGCATATGAGCACTTTGTGTTGGTAATCTGCACAGTTTTACCCGTTTCCCTGCAAACAGTGGAAGAGATCTCTGGGCTGAGTTTCTTTCCAATCAGTGACTCAGCTCTCTAGTTTAAAATAAGGTAGGTTGTGTATTAAAAAGAGTGTGTAGTCCATATAACAGAAATAGAAACTTTATCAATTAAAATTCCTTAGTAATATAGTTAAATATAATGAAATATTTTTGCATGTGTCAGCCACCTGGCTAAACATAGACAGTAGGTTAATAGGTAGCTATAAGGATATTTAAACTGTAATTCAATCAAGAGGGTACCAACATAATTAACAGCAGCCTTATATCAAAGTGCAGATAATTGCGGACAATATAACTAGCTTGACGCTTTCAACTGTGGCACTTTCAGCATGGAAAGCAGTTCATTAAATTATGTACCTTTTCATCCCAAGTCCTTACAATACCTGGCCTGTCGAATTGCCTTTTCTACTCCAACAATCAGTTACATCTAGTTGATGAATTAGTTACTATTGCCTTCCAAGAGCTATTTAATGTTAATATTAATTAGCTCCAATTGCAATTTATATGTTACAACAAGCACCATCAAATTCTCTTCTTGAGCCATGCAAGGTTATCACCTATTATCATATCGACACACATGGGCATTCATTAACATGTCCTATGGTTTAACTCATTACTCCAAGATGGTGAGAGAAATCAAACAGGATCCTATGGCAGGACTGCTAGCAACATAATATCATCTGCAACATTTTTGAGAACGGCACTCAAGAGACAATCCCTTAAGATACTCAAACAAAAGAAATAGGAGCAGCAGTAGACCCCACGGCCACTCGAGCCCATTCAACTATTCAATAAGATCATAGCTGACCTTCTACCTTAACACCACTTTCACTCCTGTTCACCATATCCCTTGATATCATTGATGAGGAATGGTTAACTTTGAATGGCCTAGCCGCATTCCTCATTTGAGAGAGAGAGAGGCTCAGTGAGCCTCTTGCTTGCCCTTACTTGGATCTTGGAGCTGGATAAGATCCAACATTATGCCATGCATTGCTATAAGTTCCAACTTCTTCAGGAAGGCCACAGGAGACACTAGATCAAAAGTCTTGTGAAAATTTTTGAAAGCAGTGGGTTTTCTCAGATTAATGACATCCTACAATCTTGTATAAACCCCGCAATTTCTCACAATTTTCACAAATGCACAATCCTGTCTGTTTTATTTTCCCTCTATACTCTACTATCCCACAGAATATCTGCTGTACAAGGCATCCAAAACTCAAAACAACCACATTAAGAGCAACTGATATCATGAGATTCTTCAGCAGTTTTTAGGTAACTGTGTTCAGGAAGATGAAACGTATCCCTGCCTCAAGCAGAAATCCTGTTTCCTGAGTGCATAATGGCAAATGACAGGGCTGGCTCTCAGTATTGTTCCCCAAGATCATTATCATCCTTCAGTTGCAACTTAGAGCAGCTTTCAGGAGTCAGTCACAAACCATCTATATCCTACCATTAGTTAGGTCGTGCAGAGTAGAATGTACTTTCTCCCATCAGGTTGATTCCACAGTCTTACATGCAAACACACGAATTAGGAGCAGGAGTAGGCCACTCAGCCCCTTGTGCCTGCTCCACAATTCAATAAGATTATGGCTGATCTGAATGTAACCTCAACCCCACATTCCTGCCTACCCCCGATAACCTTTCACCCCCTTGTTAATCAAGAATCTATCTGGCTCTGCCTTAAAAATATTCAAAGAGTCTTCTTCTGTCCATCCTTTATTCTGGGCCACTGGACCAAGTTAAAGCTCTAAATAAGGCTCCCTCCAGATGGTCAGGATATTCATGTGTCTGCTGGAGAGAACTGGACCTGTCAGTCATTGCAATTGTAGAATCATAGGATAAGATAGCACCCAACATCCCTGTGCCAGCTCTTTCAGGCATGAGTTCATAGCCCACCACAGCAGCAGGGGAATTGAAATTCAGTTAATTAAATAAAACTGAATTAAAAATGTTCATATCAGGAAATGTGGCCATGAAATTTCCAAATTGGCACAAAAATCCATCTAGTTCCTGGACTATAGAGTGTGAAATCTGCCATCCTTATCTAGTTTGATGTCTATGTGACCTCATACCTACCACCATATGGTCGACTCTTAACTGGCCTCTGAGATAGCTTAATCAATTCTATAAGGCCATATAATAAATGCTAGTAACACCAATTTCCTGTGGGTCAATATATAACAAAAACACGCGAGGATCATTTGGACCACGGTTTGCCACCTTTTCAATAAACGCACTTCATCCTGCTTCACCTCTTTATTTGATCCTCCTTATCCTGACAAACTGAGAGGCCACGTGGTGCACTGGAGGACACACTTGCCCCTGAGTCAGAACCTCCAGGTTCAAGTTGCACCCCAGGGCTTAATGGCCAAGGAAGGTGTGTTCATAATGTGGGTATGCTGCAAATCCTTCCAACACATGCCAAAAGCAGACAGTGAGAGTAGGAGAGATTCCTGGTCAGCCATCTGATAGAAATAAAGTTGGAGCCTCTACCATCACTATCCTTAGCTCCAGGCTACAACATGCATAAAAAAGTATATTTTGCAACAGCAACTCAGACTCCTTGAGTGAAGAGAATGCATCTTCAATACATTAGAGGCTCCAAGTATTATTATTTAAATACATTGTGCCTGAAAGCAGGCCCTTCTTTTCACAAGCTGCTATTTAGTGAATGAAAACCCAGCAGGGTGGAGCTTTGCTTTATGATCTCAGTTAGAGAAGCAAAAAAACCACTGTACACATTACCTACTCTCTATCCTCCACCATCAACAGTCACATGGAACTGGGTTCAAGCTCAAGAATAGTTACTCTTTTGGCTGAGCAGTTTGGCTCAAATGTTCACAGCACTGAACCTATCAGTTCCTCTTACCTGGCAGTTACTCTCTTGCCTGAGATTAGTATCATACTGTGAGAGTATGCCCTGTTACATTCGAAATTGAAAGACAGGAAAAGACCAGCTGGCCCATATTAAAAGCCTGTTAGCAAAGATGGTAACTGATCAATAGTCCAAGGTTTTCCAGTAACAATGAACCATACAGTTGAAGATAGGAAGAGGTGTAGGCCATTCAGCCATGTGAGCCTGATCCACTACTGGTTTATGGCTGATCTATGTTGGTCCTTTAATGTAATAAAATGTCCCATGACACTTCACAGCAGCATTAGAAAACTATTAGAAAAATATGAGAAAATTATAACACTGAACAATGCAAGGAGATATTGACCAAAAGCTTGGTGCAAGATGCAGGTTTTAAGGAGTGTCTTAAAGGAGTAAAGTGAGGTAGAGAGGCAGAAAGGTTAAAGTAGGGAATTCGGGAACTTAGGGCCTAGGCAACTGAAGATACAGCCACCAATAGTCGAACGATTAAAATTGGGAATATATAAGAGGCCAGAGTTAGATGAGCTTGGAGGGCTGGAGGAGATTTCAGAGATAGGGAGGGGTGAGGCCATGGAGAGATTTGGAACAAGGGTGAGAATTTTGAAATCAAGACCTTGCTTGACCTGGAGCCAATGCGCACAGGAATGATAGGGAAACTGGACTTGGCACAAGTTAGGATACGAGCTGCAGAGTTTTGAAGGACCTCAAGTTTATGAGGGTCGAATGCAAGAGACCAACCAGGAGTCTGTTGGAATAGTCCAGTCCAGAGGGAACAAAGTCATAATGAGGGTTTTAGCAACAGATAAACTGAGAAGGGGGGAAAGTCGGGACGATGTTAGAGGTGGAAATTGACAGTCTTAGAGATGGAACAAATGTGAGGTCGGAAACTCATCTCAAGGTCAGGTGTGACACCAAGGTTGCAAACAGACTGGTTTAATTTCAGACTGATGCCAGGGAGAGGGAGGACTTGGTTGCTTGGGAACAGAGCTTGGCTCGGGACCGAAAAAAATGCGACAAAAGCAAAATACTGCGGATGCTGGAAATCTGAAATAAAACAGAAAATGCTGGAAGAGCTCAGCAGGTCTGACAGCATCTGTGTTAACAGCAACAGAAGAAGGGTCATATGGACTTGAAACGTTAACTATGCTTCTCTCTCCACAGATGCTGTCAGACCTGCTGAGTTTTTCAAGCATTTTCTGTTTTTATTACCAAAAACAATGCCTCCACTCTTCCCAATATTTAATTAGAGGAAATTTCTACTTATCTAGTATTGTATGTTGGATAAGCAGTCTGATAATTTAGCAGCAGTGGAGGAGTCAAGAGATGGTGTTAGTGAAGTAGAGCTGGGTGCCAACAGCATGCATGTGAAAGCTAATGCTGTTCTTTCAGTTGGCATTATGGCAGCATGTAGATGAGAAATAGAAGGAGGCCAAGGATAGGTCCTTGGAGGACACTAGAGGTAATGATACAGGTGCAGGAAGAGAAAGTCTACCAAGTGATTCTCTGGCTACAATTAAATAGAAAAGAATGGAATCAGCAGGGGGCAGTCCCACCCAGCTGGACAGTGGAAAGGCATTGAAGGAGGATGTGGTCAACCGTGTCAAAGGCTACAGACAAGCTGAGAAGGATGAGGAAGGAAAGTTTGCCCTTGTCACAGTCATATTGGAGGTCATTCATGATTTTGATAAGAGCCATTTTGGTACTGTGGCAGGAACGGAAACCTGATTAGAGGGATTCAAACATGGAGTTCTGGGAAAGATGCACATGAATTAAGAGGCGATAGCACGTTCAAAGACTTTACAGAAGAAAGGCAGATTGGAAATGGGACAGTAGTTTGCAAGAACAGTGGGTTTATGGCCTGGCTTTTTAAGGAGAGGGGTGGTGAACATGTTGGCCAGAATTTTTCCGTCGGTGAGTTGGGAGCGGGGCACACTCTCCAACACGAAAATGATGAGGGATGACATCGGCGGGAACCCCCTACGTCATTCCGCCCCATTTAAATATTCAGGAAGGCAGGCGGACAGCGTGATCAGCTGTCTACCCGCCGACCTGTCAATGGCTAACTGAGGCCATTGACAGGATAACTAAGCCAATTAAAGGCCCTGCCCGTCCAACCTTAAGGTTGGCGGGCAGGCCAGGAGCCCCAGCGGGCTTCTGAAAAAACATGAAGCCTCATCCACTGGCAGGATGGGGTTTCATGTCAGTTTTAAAAAAGTTTAATAAAGTTTTAGTCATGTTTATTAACATGTCCCATCTCATGTAATATTGTCTCATGAGGGGGACATGTTAATATTTTTTTAACTTTTTTATTCTTTAAGTTTATCAAACTGTCAGTGCGCTCCCTGAGACAGCACTTAGTCTCAGGGAGATGTGTGCTCTTTCGCGCGCATGAGAGAAAGATCACACTTTGACAGTTGGGGAATCACTCCTCCCCCCTCCCCTACCCCCGCACAGGAAGCGCATGGCGCTTCCCGTCGGGTGGCCCACTGGGCGGGCCTTAATTGTTCCGTCCACTCAAAATGGCAGTGGGGCCTGTTTCGGTGGCGGAGTTCGGCTGCCCGCCTGCCGCCGAGCCGGTGAGGCCCGCCCGCCTGCCTATCGAGGGCTAAATTTTGCCCACTGTTGCTGAGGATTGAGCATATCTCATGCTCAAAAGCTAGGCTCAGCAGCCAATGTTCACTTGATGATTGAGGTTGACTGACCACACTGCATTTGAAGAAATCATTTGAGACACATCTAGAGATTTTCTGGAATGTTTTGCCAAGACTTTGCCAACTCTTATCAACATTTTGTCCTAGAAAACCTCTTAGGACTTCATCCAAAAAATGGGGGTGCTTATCAATTTTACCAAATTGGTCACCCTGTTGGAGGCACCAGGAGAATGGAAGTGGTTAGGATTTTGCTGGACGACCACACCATCCCACCCCACCCCCCCAAACATGTTCTGGAAGAGGAATGACTGGAGATGAAGCCAGGCAGGGCAGCACCAATTACTGCAGGAGAAAGGGGACAGGAGGGCAAGGGCAATTCCCATCATCATCACTCAATCCTTTCAACCATTTCCTCATGAAGGTCACCACAAACCATTCTACCACTACCCTAATTACCACCATCATTCTTTATAAACAACAAAAACAAACAAAGGAAACATGAGAAAACCAACAACATTTACAAATATTAAACTATAAAGCCTAGTGTTCACCCTCAGTGACGATTTATAAGAGCTTTTACCTACTCTACTGCTCCTATGAAATGCAACTCCAATGGCATCAGCTGACGAGGTGGATGCTGCTGAGATTCAGAAGAGGACAGTTCAGACGTCCTCCTGCAATTTCCTCGAGAGTTTGTGGGCCACATTGGCACTGCCTTACACTGCCATCTTAACCAGACTGGGCTTCACCAGTCTGAGCTGCCTGACCAATAATGCAATGGTGGAGTGATGGGGGAGGGAGCAGAATTGTTGGCAGCCGGAGAGAAGCCAGTCGGTTCCTGCTCCACGACTCCCACACCACTGCCTTGGGGCAGTGGAGTGATCTGCTGGAGGACCAATCTCTGTACAGCTGGGATGCTCTGCAAGCCTCTTTCAACCAAATAGCCCAGAGTGACAATGGCAGCTGCTCGAGTTTCCATCACAGTGGTTTGTTGCTTCATGGAAGTGGTGTGACATTCCATGGAAGCTGTGACCTCAGTCATCAGAAGCTGCATGATATTGGACTCTACAGGTCTCTAATTGGAATTGACCAGTCTCTCCACCCTGGAGAGGATGGGTTCCAGGCTCTGCATCAAGCCACTGGCCAGTCTTCCATCCCCCTTGGACACAACACACAAGCTTTCAGGCAGCCTCTTCATTGCACCACACGTTGGTTTGCTTTGGGATTTAGCTTTTCTGCCACACCAGAGATGTTCAAGACACACTGTTCTCCCTGACCTCTGGACATCAGCAGACTGCTATCCTCATCTCATTATAACATACTGCAAAAGGAGCCTCATTCCACACTTTGCCTGCAGCAATAAGTGCTCGTACTAGCTGCATGTGCATATTGATACTCACACTTAGGAAATTCTGTCCCCAACCCCAAACACTGGTCTCTGCACTCTAAGCTCAGGGTTCAAACTATTTGGGGAGTACAGCAACATTATATAAATAAGGGAAGGACAGCAGATACCCTCTCAGATCTTGAAAAAACATGTGCTAGTACAAGTCTCTCATACTGTCATTGTACCCAAAGTGGAGTTTCATTGCTCTGGATTCTTTCCACAGCCTTTTGCCCATCTTGTAATAATTTTTTCAACTTTTTGCTCCCATTACCTACTTCTCACATCCTATTTCAGACATAAGCCCATAGCAATCAGAAGAAAAACAACTGACCCTGGTTATTATGTGGGTCTCCTCCTTTATTTTTGCTGCAAACTCCTAAGAAAAAAATAGTGTGAATGGCCATTTAACTAGTGTTCTGATGGGAAAAGTGTGGGGAGACCACTATGACTGTCCTGGAATTTCAGAGCCATTGTATCCATCTTGCTGTTCCAAGCTGAGATCTGGAGGAGTATTTATATAGTTGGGATAAAGGCTTAGGGGGAGATGTGGGGTTGACATCAAAAATACCTGATACTGATGTAACTACTGAGGTAACTGAGATGCAATGCCATGTGCTTAACTGAGAGCTGGTGGGAAGCAGGAAGTACAGCCTTGTATATAACACTGAGATGTACAAATATATCGATAAATAAACAGAAATGGTTTTTATGAATAACAGCCTACAGTAGTATTCTTAGGATAACAGCCAAACCTGCAAGAAACCCATCCAAGACCTGAACTCAAGACAGAAGAAGATCTAAGAGAATGGCTGTATAATTCTGAGGCGTAGAGGGAACTGGGTGTTCTAGCGCATGAGCATGCAGGTACAGCAAGTAATTAAGAAGGCTATTGGAATGCTATCCTTTATTATGAGCGGGACTAAACATAAAAGTAAGGATATTATGCTTCAGTTATAGAGGGCATTGGTGAGGTCACACCTCGAATCCTGTGTGCAGTTTTGATCTCCCTATTTAAGGAAGGATGTAAATGCATTGGAGGCAGTTCAAAGGAGGTTTATTAGAAAGATACTTGGAATGAGTGGGTTGTCTTATGAGGAAAGGTTGGACAGACTAGGCTTGATTCCACTGGAGTTTAGAATAGTGTGGAGTGATTTGATAGAAGTATACAAGATCCTGAACAGTCTTGACAATGTGGACGTTGAAAGGTTGTTTTCTCTTGTGGGTGAGTCCGGAACTAGGGGGTATTATTTTAAAATTAGGGGTTGCCCTTTTAGGACAGAAATGAGGAGAATTTTTTTTCTCTCAGAGTGTTGTGTGGCTTTGGAATTCTCTGCCTCAGAAAGTGGTGGAGGCGGGGTCACTGAATATTTTTAAGGCAGAGGTAGATAGATTTTTGTTAAGCAAAGGAATCAAAGTTATCAGGGTTAGATAAGAATGTGGAAATTGAAACACAAGATGATCAGCCTTGATCTTATTGAATGCTAGAGCAAGCTTGAGGGGCCAAATGGTCTACTCTTGTTCCTATTTCTTATGTTCTTATGTTCTAACTCAGGCCATCTTTCATTTCTTCTTTGCTTTCACATTAAATCTATGTTTTTTCTACTTTTCATTGTAAATCACATGTGTTTTGCCTCCTATCTAACTGTGCTAGGTGCAAATTTACGCCAGCACCTGAAGCCTTGAGCTCGTAATCCCGGCTGACACTCCAGTGCAGTACTGAGGGAGTGCTGCCTTTTGGATGAGATGTTAAACTGAGGCACCGTCAGCCTCTCAGGTGGACATAAAAGAACTCATGGCACTATTCAAAGGAGAACAAGGTAGTTGTTTCTGGGATAAAAACAAAAAAACTGCGGATGCTGGAAATCCAAAACAAAAACAGAATTACCTGGAAAATCTCAGCAGGTCTGGCAGCATCGGCAGAGAAGAAAAGAGTTGACGTTTCGAGTCCTCATGACCCTTCGACAAAACTTGAGTTCGAGTCCAAGAAAGAGTTGAAATATAAGCTGGTTTAAGGTGTGTGGGGGGGGGTGCGGAGAGAGAGAGAGATAAGTGGGGGGGGGAAGTGTGGTTGTAGGGACAAACAAGCAGTGATAGAAGCAGATCATCAAAAGATGTCAACAACAATAGAACAAAAAAACACATAGGTGTTAAAGTTGGTGATATTATCTAAACGAATGTGCTAATTAAGAATGGATGGTAGGGCACACAAGGTATAGCTCTAGTGGGGGTGAGGAGAGCATAGAAGATTTTAAAATGTTTAAAAATAATGGAAATAGGTGGGAAAAGAAAAATCTATATAATTTATTAGAAAAAAAAGGAAGGGGGAAACAGAAAGTGGGTGGGGATGAGGGAGGGAGCTCACGACCTAAAGTTGTTGAATTCAATATTCAGTCCGGAAGGCTGTAAAGTGCCTAGTCGGAAGATGAGGTGTTGTTCCTCCAGTTTGCGTTGGGTTTCACTGGAACAATGCAGCAAGCCAAGGACAGACATGTGGGCAAGAGAGCAGGGTGGAGTGTTAAAATGGCAAGCGACAGGGAGGTTTGGGTCATTCTTGCGGACAGACTGCAGGTGTTCTGCAAAGCGGTCGCCCAGTTTACGTTTGGTCTCTCCAATGTACAGGAGACCACAATGGGAGCAACGAATGCAGTAGACTAAGTTGGGGGAAATGCAAGTGAAATGCTGCTTCACTTGAAAGGAGTGTTTGGGCCCTTGGACTGTGAGGAGAGAGGAAGTGAAGGGGCAGGTGTTGCATCTTTTGTGTGGGCATGGGGTGGTGCCATAGGAGGGGGTTGAGGAGTAGGGGGTGATGGAGGAGTGGATCAGGGTGTCCCGGAGGGAGCAATCCCTACGGAATGCCAATAGGGGGGGTGAAGGGAAGATGTGTTTGGTGGTGGCATCATGCTGGAGTTGGCGGAAATGGCGAAAGATGATCCTTTGAATGCAGAGGCTGGTGGGGTGATAAGTGAGGACAAGGGGGACCCTATCATGTTTCTGGGAGGGAGGAGAAGGCGTGAGGGCGGATGCGCGGGAGATGGGCCGGACATGGTTGAGGGCCCTGTCAACGACCGTGGGTGGAAAACCTCGGTTAAGGAAGAAAGAGGACATGTCAGAGGAACTGTTTTTGAAGGTAGCATCATCGGAACAGATGCAATGGAGGCGAAGGAACTGAGAGAATGGGATGGATTCCTTACAGGAAGCGGGGTGTGAGGAGCTGTAGTCGAGATAGCTGTGGGAGTCGGTGGGTTTGTAATGGATATTGGTGGACAGTCTATCACCAAAGATTGAGACAGAGAGGTCAAGGAAGGGAAGGGAAGTGTCAGAGATGGACCACGTGAAAATGATGGAGGGGTGCAGATTGGAAGCAAAATTAATAAATTTTTCCAAGTCCCGATGAGAGCATGAAGCGGCACCGAAGTAATCATCGATGTACCGGAGAAAGAGTTGTGGAAGGGGGCGGGAGTAGGACTGGAACAAGGAATGTTCCACATACCCCATAAAGAGACAGGCATAGCTGGGGCCCATGCGGGTACCCATAGCCACACCTTTTATTTGGAGGAAGTGAGAGGAGTTGAAGGAGAAATTGTTCAGCGTGAGAACAAGTTCAGCCAGACGGAGGAGAGTAGTGGTGGATGGGGATTGTTCAGCCTCTGTTCGAGGAAGAAGCTAAGGGCCCTCAGACCATCCTGGTGGGGGATGGAGGTGTAGAGGGATTGGGCGTCCATGGTGAAGAGGAAGCGGTTGGGGCCAGGGAACTGGAAATTGTTGATGTGACTGTCTCAATCTCTGATGATAGACTGTCCACCAATATCCAATACAAACCTACAACCACACCCTCCCCCCCCCCACTTCTCTCTCTCTCTCCGCACCCCCCCCCCCCCCCCCCCCCCCACACACACCTTAAACCAGCTTATATTTCAACTCTTTCTTGGACTCGAACTCAAGTTCTGTCGAAGGGTCATGAGGACTCGAAATGTCAACTCTTTTCTTCTCCGCCGATGCTGCCAGACCTGCTGAGTTTTTCCAGGTAATTCTGTTTTTGTTTTAGTTTTCTCTGCTGTCCTGGCTAACAATTATCTTTCATCCAACATCACTAAAATCAGAATTATCTGTTCTGTCGAAGGGTCATGAGGACTCGAAACGTCAACTCTTTTCTTCTCCGCCGATGCTGCCAGACCTGCTGAGTTTTTCCAGGTAATTCTGTTTTTGTTTTTGTTTTGGATTTCTAGCATCCGCAGTTTTTTTTTGTTTTTATCACTAAAATCAGAACATTTGGTCATTTTCTCATTGCTGTTTTTGGGAGCTTGCTGTGTTAAATTGTTTCCCACATTTCCCAGCATACAACAGTTTATCTTACACTTTTAAAATACTCCATTGATACTAATGTGCTTTGGGATGTCTTAAGGTCATAAAAGGTGCTATATAAATACATTATTTTTCTTTAACACAAAGCATAAAATAAGTACTCATTAAAATACCTTTACCCCATGTTTTTCTTGACATCCAAATCACGCCTTGTGTTTTGATGCAAGATACATCACAATGCCCATTTAAGCAATTCTGTTCACTCTTTTTTTTTGTTCTTTTAGCCCAATGAGAATGTTTTCAGTGACCTTACCTGTTCTTCATTGCTTCCTAGTTTAAAGACACAATGCTAACCTTTGCTTCCACCTTCACAGGTCTCCGTTCAATGCCTTTTTTGTCCCTTCAGAAATATCAGAAATGAACAAAGGGCCAAACGCTGTGCAGAATTTTGTCCATTTGATTGTTGTACATGTGGGCTACAGAGTTAAAGTTAATTTGAAAATTTGCAAACTTTTGAGTATGACTAAGAGCATAAAGATTTTTAGTTCAGTTAGAGATTCCAACACACTTTTTTTCCAAATAACTTTTGGAAAGTAGTTTATACATATAATCAAGGGTAATGCCCCAGTTGGAAAGACATCTTTGGGCTCAGTCACCCTGGACTAAAGGTGTGACAATCAAGAAAAACTAATATTAAACTGGTTATCACAGGTTGTAGAGCTTGCATTTGCACATGCACATTGGGCCATGCATGGCACCAAGAGGGAGGGAAAAGTATGTGCTGAATATTGTAACAGAGAAAAGTTGTTGATATTTATTAATTGAACTTTAGTGTGCACACAGTATTCCCTGGATAATATACAATGCTGTAAATTACTGTGTTATCTTGTAGGCTGTGATCCACATTGATGCAAGGTCATTTCATTGTATAATTAGGTTGTCAATGTACCCTTTATTTACATGCCATTTTGAGAATACACATCAACACAACAGTCACTGAAAGAAAATGTGATATCAGTACGAGTATACAGTGATGATACATCAGCACAAGGAGTGTACATCAATACTAAGTCAGTATAAAACAAGTATAAATTTATATTTTGGAATCTTTTTTAAATGAGTTCTTGAAAATATTATTTGTTTTATACCTGAATGGTTAATTGTTAAATGCTTGCCAGTTTTCCCCCCATTTAGATTTATAATTTTTGCCTTTTGAAATAAAATATGGACTGAATTATAAATTAACCAATTATCTACATCACATAAATATAATATATATACACATATATAGACATATATATATATATATATATACACACACATACATACATACACACATATATATATATATATAGAGAGAGTGTATACCATGTGTGTATATACATACAACATATAGACTAAGCTGTTTTCTTAACATATTAATGGACTAACTTATGAAATCCTGTCATGAACATCCTGTTCTAAATCACAGTTATAACTTTTAGGATAAGTTATTACTTATCAGATGTGAATGTGGCTGAGCTGTATGGTGCTGTTTCTGGATGCTTCATATATTTGCGATAGGAGATGAGCAAGCTAATAATTTTGACCAGGAATCAAAAAGCCCCTAATATAATGCACAGAAATATTGGTTGCTACAAAACCATTTGAGTGTCAGCTTAAGTGTAGTACAACAGCCTGGCACCTGTGTTTATCAAAGAGAAAATGCTCCAGCACAGCATGAGGCCAGTGTGACCTATTTGTTTTCCTTGCGTCTGAAAGGAATATGATGTCCTACTTTCCTCTGGCACCGATTTTACTGTGGTCAAAGGAACACTTGAAAAACTGGAAACTTCTGTAGCAATCTTACAAATAAGACAAGGAGAAAAATGCAATCTGTTCCTGATAAATATAAGATCACTTTTTAATGACAAAGTATAAATTATTTAACATATTCCATGACTTGAGACTAAATTTGTTTGTTTATAGAGATAGATGTATATTCAGATATCTATATATTATACAGAGAGAGAGAGAGAGATAGATGTTGTTTTATATCTAAATACGTTGCAGGCTCCCACCTTAATTCTTAAAATATTCAGGGACTACAGCTCAGCATGTGCCAGTGATGAGCTTATTGTAATTTTCAAATTTATAAGTAATCAAAGAATATGGTTATATTTTTAATGATAGTCTAAAAAATAAGTTAAATGTAAATAGTGGCATAAATAATCGTCCACATTAACAGTTCCATAATTCTAGCAAGGGTGGAGATTTGCACCTGTCGACAGCTCACAGTAAAAGTTGAATGCTGCTCATCTCAAATCAGCAACACAGTCAAAGGATGAAGCAAATGAAGCGCAACTTAAGTAGCAAATTGGCAAAGCACAAATAGCTTTGGCATCTGCTATCTGGGTTTAAATCCAGTCAATGTTGCCTTGAAAGAGAATGTCACCAACTCACGTGAAGTGAGCTTGGACAGTGTGATTTCCAATCAGTGTTGGGATTTAAGGAGAAGTGAAAGCAAGAAAGAGCTGTTGTTGGTACAAACTTAATGCAATAATGTGGTATTTTTCTATTTGTGATATTACACTATCTTAATCTAATATTTTAACATAGATGTAACCTTTATGTTCAATTTCATTTTCCTTCAGGCTCCTGATACAAAATTGGGGCCATTTATCAACAATAAATAGGCAATGATATTTGAGAGATTATCATCACTGGATAAAAGCTAATATACTTATATTCTAGTATATCTACCCACACTCATACTTTCCAAGTATTTCTAACTTTTTCTGGGTACCTATTGGTATAAACCTGGGCGAACCATCTGAAGTTTGAAGATTTAAATTGCATTTTCGGATGGTTCCCAGCGTAGCACAATCGTCCAGAGAAAGTGTGCACTTCTGGGCAATTGCTGTGTAAACCCTTACCTGAGAACTTTCCAGAGGGATTCCCCAGCACATTTTTGAGGTACACCCCAAATCCGGTGCTGGAGTGCTCAGAGGTTACAGCCCCTTGTGAAATTTGACAGTCGAGTTTTTAGGGATTTTTACTCTGTAATGAGGCTTTGCCCCTTTGTTTTTGAAAATATGACTTTTCAACTTTCAACTGACTGGAACTTATGCAATTTGAACTGAGGCAGAGCAAACTGCTTAAAAATGTAAGGCCATATTCCAAGGTGACGGTGAGAAACCAACAAATCACCATCACGGGGGGTGTGAAGAGAGAGACATTTCCTATAATTCAGATACCCATCAGAACTTGTAACTGCCTAAAACATAGACATTAAAAATGCAAGGTATCAGATATTGAAACAATGGCTGGCACAGAGAAACATACTCAAAACGACTTGGAGGTCAAAAATATATCTAACTCAGCCTTGAATATATTCAATGACCCAAACTCCACTGCTCTCTGGGGAAGAGAATTTCAAAGACCAACCACCCACCGAGAGAAAAAATTCCTCCTCTTCTCCACCTTAAACAGGAGACCACTTATTGTTGAATTGTGCCCCCAGTTCTCGCTTCCCCGGCAAGGGGAACCATCTTCTCATCATCTACCCTGCCACACCCTCTCAGAATATATGTTTCATTAAGATCAGCTCTCTTTCTTCCAAACACCATTGAGTATAGGCCCAACCTGCTCAAACATTTCTCATAAAACAACGCCTTAATCCCAGATTCTGCTTAGTGAGCCTTCTTTGAAGTTCCAATGCAATATATGCCCCTCCTTAAGTAAGGAGACCAAAACTACGCAGTACTCTCGGTGCTGTTATGTAAATCATATCATGAGCAGCTGGAGTGACATCAGTAAATTCATTTCACTTAGAATTACCTTTAGAAAACAGAGGGGAGGATCATCCCATAGACTGGCTCAAGTAAAGCCTAAATCTCAACCATGACTGACTGTCCCATGCATAATCTGGTACACTCGGGCCTTCAAGTGCCAATAAGACTTGTTGGAATTTGTGATCTTAGAAAATCAGTTTTGCGCTTAAGAATTTGCATTCACAAATAATTCAAGCAAAAAGAATAAACTAACTCCATCTGTATGTGATATTTATTCATAATGTATGAATTAAATAGGTTTAGTGGCACTAAACTCAATTCAATGGGTGTCTTTATAAGAATAAATATGTTTTACCCATCACCAGAAATCTTCTACCTTTTCATGTCTAGAGTTGTTTACATTTCTGTTTTATATATAATTAGCAAGTTGTCCTGTTATTAAAACATAATTTTGGTGGGGCAAAGTAGTAGCACAGCATGTTGAATTCGAGACAATGGTGTAATGATAATGTCACAGGACTAGTAATCCAGAGGCCCAGGCTAATGCTCTGGGGACAAGGGTTCAAATCTGACTACAGCAGCTGGTAGAATTTAAGTTCAATTAATAAATCTTGAATTATAAAGATAGTCTCAGTTGATGACAATTGTCATGAAAACCCATCTAGTTCACTAATATCCTTTAGAGAAGGAAATCTGCCATCTTTAACCAGTCTGGTTTACATATCATTCCAGATCCACAGCAATGTGTTTGATTCTTAACTGGCCTAGCAAGCCACTCAGTTCAAGGCTAATTAGGGACAGGCAACAAATGTGGGCCTTGCCAGCTACACCCACATCCCATGAATGAATAAATAAAGAACACTTGAGCTCCCATCTCTTTTGTGTCACAGTAGGAGCCAACTAGCAGAAAAGACAACACACAAACTGAAGGGAGATGTTAACACATCACTGCACACTTTAGTCAGAGGTTCATACTTTTCATACGAGGAGAATATAAGGAAAATTTAAATGGGCTAGAAGAGGAGTGATAAACAATGAAAAAGAGCTGAAAATATAGTAGGGTTAGAATTGCTTTCAAATTGTGGTAAAATAAATCTCTTGTTTTTACATCAGCTTTTGGGAAAACAATATTTTGCTCTGTGCACTCTCTGTATGATTGAATATATTAAAAATAATGCTAAACTGAATTTGCCTGCATTAATTTCTCTGAACTGTTTGTTAAGCTGCTAACCTTGCAATTAATGAGCTCAAACCTTTGCTACTGCTATTGCGCAATGTACAGGATTGTGATACTTTTAGCTCTGACTGGCTCAGGTAACAGTGTGAGGAACTTAATTCACATAATTTGCTAACTCTCTTTTATAACCCTTGGCATTCTGCTTTCTACCTATTCAACTGAAATAATTGTGACCATCATGCGTTCATTGTGCATGATAAAGCTATCCTTGCACTTCCAAGATGTTATGTATGTAAGCTGTACATCAACCTTCCAAAAGGTTTTAGCACTCAGTTAATTGCCTCAAATAACCATTGGATTCACTAAAATATATCCAGCTAATATATGTTACAAATCACATATTAACCAATTAAATTGTTCAGTTCCTTCTTCTAAAGCTACCATCAGGATAAGCAATGAACAAATAAAATGGCTTGAACAGTATTTGCAAACCATATTAGCTTGTACTTTTCCTTCCTCATGCATCAACTTATATAGATCAATTTTTTGCCATAGGGAAAAATATACAAAACTATGGGGTACGGGCAGGAAAGTGGGATTAATTAGATAGGTCTTTGAACAAGCTGACACAGGTCTCCTTCTGTGCTGTTTCATTCTATGATTTTCTGATTTTTTCAATTAATGGCTCAAAGAATCGCACACTTGAGTCACATGTTGAGATACCAGCTATGGAGAAGAGTGCACCAGCTACACATTTCACCTGAGATCCTATTAAGTTATATGTGCAAAATTGGGAAGGCTGCATAATGGGTATTTTAACGTTGACCGCAAATATTCCTATATGACATCTTAGTGTGATCTCCTACACCAAAAGGGAAAGGTTTACTCCAATATCTGTACCAACAACAAATACACAGAAAAATTAAATTAAACTGATCTGTAAAATCACAGGCATAAACTATGCAAAAATACCTTTCTCTCCCTCTCCAAGTCCACGTAATTGAATTCTCATCCAGTCCAACGAGTTGTAAATTTCATCACCAGCTTGACAGTTGGATATTTCCAGCTTCTGTAAACAAATTCAGCCTTCAAAAAGAATTGCAACATAATGGGTGTTGTCCTCACATTGCTCCTGTGGAGTTAACAATATACATCGTATAGCAGGAGAACCAGAAAAATAAGTAAAAATAAGTGGAAAATGATCCTTCAACTGGGTCTATTTATAGATTGTGTGATAGAACTGCAGCTTGAGAGTTTTAGTTTTTAGCTTATTCCAATGGAGCTACAATCATGGTGTACACCTTTATAGTATTGACAGCACAGTGTTAAGGGTGCTAGGGTCTTGGTCCTAAGTCTGGAGTGGAGCCAATGTTGATGTTTCTCACGAAGGCCCATCTCCCTGTTTCTCACCCTCTTATGATCAGCAGGTATAATTAGGTCAGAGGTTCCTTGACAGTAGAGGAACCTGTGTCTTTAGACATTGGCCCATGAGCAGCTCAGCTGGTGAGAATCCATTAGCTAGAGTAGAGGAGTTCGACAGTAGGGGATGTGGTATCCTCGTAGGGGTGAATAGGCACACCGGCATGGCATTTGGAAGCAGCGTAACATGGTATTCATTTTCAGCTTACCAAGCCGCTGGAAGAGCTGTGGGAATTCTTGGTGGAATTCAGTCCTGTGATCTGTCGAATGAATTCATCTAATTTTTTTGCAGGATGCCCAGTTGTACGCATGCATTCCTGAAAGAGATACTTTGATTACACAATATGTAGAGGATCTTTGTGATCTGTCACCTCTTGTGGCAAAAAGTGGCTGTGATCGGACATTTCACCTGTTGATTTGTTCCCCCTGGACCTTGTTTGATGGCTGGACAAGAATTGTGTT
This sequence comes from Carcharodon carcharias, assembly GCF_017639515.1. Lineage (NCBI taxonomy): Eukaryota > Metazoa > Chordata > Chondrichthyes > Lamniformes > Lamnidae > Carcharodon > Carcharodon carcharias. The sequence goes on from NC_054471.1 coordinate 80,253,286, forward strand.
GAGCCATGCCGAATGGTCAGCCAGTATGGAAACACCAATGTCAGTATCAAGCTTAATGCAGGTTTTAAATCCTTTAACTTCCAAAGTGATGGACCTGAAGTCTTGTTAATCGTCCTGTACTTCCCCCAGGAAGTCTGAGATGGCATTTGTTTGTTTGTGGTCCATGTTCTGGGTGACCTGTAAGCTGCATTTATTCTGTTGTTTTCTTCCCTTAGTGGAGTTTTTAAAACATCCAGGACCATGGGAAGGGTCCTGCACCCCCACAACAGAAACGCCCTAACACCCTACGCCCCCCCGCTGGGGGGTCTTGCTATCCGTGCTGTTTCTTTGCACCGCAGCATAAGCATGTCAAGATGGCTGCCCCAATGCATCAGTGGATGAGAGGCCAACTTTACCTTTTTGTTTCGGCCTGGCTAGCACCTCAAAGTGGTCGACTGAGTGTGCGGTCATCTTTCAAAGCCCCATGTTCGTGACAACCAGTTAACATGAATGGGTCAGTAAGGAGCAAGTCGACGAATTCCCCTGGTTTGTGGAATCTCTAGTTGAAACACACTTGCCCAGCAATGAGCCCAGAACAAAAAAAAACAGTAAAAACTGGGAAATAAGAATACTGGTCTGACTTGGTCTTGTATACCTTAAAATGGAACACCAGTAAAAACTGGGAAATAAGAGTACTGGGCCAAAACGTTCTTTACTTCTGAGAGGTTCCATTTTGGAGTAAAATACACATCAAATGCTTTTAAAACAGATTTGAAGTCTCTTCTACCCCTTGCCTGAGAAGCATCTCGTTGACAACAGACTCTAAGGTGTATAGGAATGAATTAACCTGATACTGCTCTTCTTTGGTGAAAAGTGAAAATCATCTTAGACCCAGAGAGCCATGGGCTGCTCATTATAGAGAGAGAGAGGCAACTGGTGGTGAGTTTAACATGAGGGTCACCACACCTCAGGCAAGGGGTGAGATTGAGAAGACAGGGATGACCTCAGCCAGTACAGGGATTGAATCTGCGCTGTTGGCATCACTCTGCATCACAAACCAGCCATCCAGCCAACTGAGCTAACTGACCTGAGGCTGCTTGGTACCTCAGGAGGTTATCTCACCACATCTTCCAATGGTGGCCTCTGTGCAGGTCCTTGAAACTTTCAAACAAACGGGGTAGGGCAGTAACTGCTTGTTGAATGCTGCCATCGCTAGCGTTTCGTCTTGGCCTCCTGTTTAGGTACTCTTGTGTTCTGTCGATAGCACCACCACTGTTTCATATACCAGTGACATGGTGTCACTTATCTATTTACACTATATGCTAAATACTATTTACACTATATACATGATGAGCTACTGAGTAGGTACATCCCTCCTGAATGTTGTCTGCTCAATCTTCTATACAGTCTCTAGCACATTACTGCTGATGTCCCTGTTACCTCATGGTCTACGTAACTCATTATCACAACCATTCTATTAACCCATTACACCACAGTCTGGTGCACAGCTGTCGGGCTCAATGTGGGCAGAAGTTAAGCTTTTTGCTTTCATTCCAGAAATAATTCGGGGACCTTGATCCAGATTATACACATCAGCTTTTGTACTTGTTGAGGGTGGTGGTCTGCCGAGGTGCTACAATCCTCTCTTCTGCCAGTCAGCCCCAGGCCCTATCATGGCTCCTGTCTGCCACTGCCATGCTGCAGACAGCTCTCAATGCCTGGTAACACTCGACACTAATTTGGCATGGAGCTGGCCGCCAACCCAATTAGGTTATTTACATTTGACAATTGCATCGTATGGGTGACGCAGATGTGGCGCAAAGTCGGGATCTGGAACTCGCCCAGGTGTCAATTTCCCAGACGGAATTGAAAATCAAGCCCTAACATTTTCCTTGCTGCATGAGCAGAAGCAGGTCAAATGGCCCTCTCCTTCTGTAATTACCTTGCGATCATATTTTCCATTCTGTGGGAATAATCTTGGTTATGAGCTTACAAAACATGCTGTGGTGCGATACCAACATATTAGAATACAAATGCACCACAAAAAAAATGTTGCTGCGTTAATTCATTAACAAAGGGAAAATGAAAGCTGGGGGCATTTGCTTTGGGTTCTGATACATTGAAGTTGACAAATGCACCTTCAGGGCAGACAGTGCCAGATACCTATCCAACTTTGCTGTTTATGGAGGTGACTTTGGAACCTCAGGAGTAATTTGTGTGAGCAAGTTACAGCTAAAAGCACTAATGCGCACCAACACAAGACCACTGGAGACTTGAACATTTTGGTTTAAGTAACATTTTACATCGATGCACTAGCATTCTGTACATCAAAATCTATGATCATTCATTAGAAAGCTGCTACACACACACACGTCACAAAAAAAAATCATGATGTTTCCCAAAGAGACAATTTGAATTGGTGATCCAAGTATCCAGTTGGCAGTGCAATTTAAAACTTTCATATTGTTCTTCCACCTTCATTCATTCACAGGATGTGGGCATTGCTGGCTAGGCCAGCATTCATTGTCCATCCCTAATTGCCACATTGCTGAGTCACATGTAGGCCAGAACAGGTAAGGATGGCAGATTTCCTTCCCTAAAGGGCATTAGTAAACCAAATGGGTTTTGACAACAATCAGCAATGGTTTGAGGGTCATCATCAGACTCTTAATTAGAGATTTTTATTGAATTGAAATTTCACCATGCTGAGATTTGAACCCAGGTCCCCAGAGCATTACCCTGAGTTTCTGGAATACTAAGCCCATGACAATACCACTATGCCACCACCTTCCCCTGTTAGGCACCATTTTAATTGCTGGAGCTAGGTTTAACCCAAGCAGTGCAACAGTCATAAAAACAGGAAATGTTGGAAAAACTTAGCCCTTGCAGCATGTGGAGAAAGAAACAGTTAACCTTTCGAGGCAAATATGACCCTTCTTAAAACAGTCATCAGCCACCAACTCCGACGCTGGCACTGAATGTACCAAAGAGGTGAGTTTAGAGTCGGGATCATCACATGGTGAGGCATTTCAGGAACAAGCAGTCTGCAGCCAGAATAGAGGAAAAGGATGGCTCATTTACCAGCTCATCAGAAGGTCACAGGCAAGTTCTGCTGCAGATGACCCAGGTGAGGATCTTGATGGGGCGATATACAGCTGATGGGCAGAAGATGCTGGGTGCATTGGCTTGCATGCCCACAGCCACTTGCCACTGTCAAGGAGCATGAAGAAGTCCAGCTCCAAGTTGGCAGAGGTCATGGCACAGAGCTTTCCCTCCCTGCAGCCTCTGTTCCTTCTCTCTGCCATGCTGCAGAACCAGAACACTGCCACTGCTGTCCCCATACCTTTGTGCGGACAGATCAGCAAATTCTCTGCCCTCTTTGTGAGGATGCAGCAACAACAATATAACTTCTATTTATATAGCACCTCTAACATCATAAACTGTCCCAAGACATTTCATAGGAGCATTAGAAAACAAAAATCGATATCAAGCCACATCAGGAGATGATAGAGCTGATGACCAAAAGCTCGACCAAAGAGGTAGGAATTAAGGAGCTCTTTAAAAGAAAGGAGGAAAGAGAGGTCGAGAGACAGATAGGTTTATGGAGGACATTCCAGAGCTTAGGGTCCAGGCAGCTGAAGGCTTGGCTGCCATTGGGGGAGTGATTAAAATCAAGGATGCTCAAGAGACCAGAATTGGAGGAGTGCAGAATCACGAAGGGTTGTGAAGGCACAGGAGTTTACAAAGATTGAGAGGGGGCAAGATGGAGAAATTTGAAAACAAGAATGAGAATTCAAAAAGCGAGGCATTGTTTAACCGGTAAGTGAGCAAACACAGGGGTGATGGGTGAATAGGATTTACTGCGTGTTATATTCCTGAATTGTGGTTAGCCTTTTTCACATTTATATACTTTTTTTACATTTACATAATCAGCTCCTTCAACCCTCTTCCACACCCCTTCCAAGCTTAGGTCCAAGTGCGAGGAACATATTGCTAGCAAGACTTCGACCAATCATTCTAATTTCACTGCCACACCCCCCTGTTCCCTTCCCTTCCACGGGAAACATACCCCTCGGCTTGATTGTTCTAATGCTCATCTGCAAAGCTACCCATCTTCAACCCTCAATAAACTTCAGCTCATTCAAAATTCCCACTTCCCACATTCTAATTCACAACAAGCGTCATTCAACCATCACTCAATGCTCACTTTATCTACATTGGCTTCTGGTTTACCAACAATTCAATTTTAATGTTTTAATCCTTGTGTTCAGGTCTCTCACTGGCCTCATTTGTCACAATCTCTGTAATTCCCTTAAACCTTACCAACTTCTGATGCTCCTCATTCATCTAGCTCTCACCTCTTGTGCATCCATCTTTGCTCCAACATGGCAGATGTGCCTTCAGATGCTTAGACTGCTAGCTCTGGAATTCCATCCCTAAACCTTGCCGCCTCTCTACCTCCTTTAATTCCAGAAAGCGCTCCTTAAACCTACGACTTTGACCAAGCTTTTGGACACCTGTCCTAATATCTCCTTCTTTGGCTATGGCAATGTTTGATCGATTACACTCCTGTGAAGCACTATGGGGCATTTTATTACCTTAAAGAGGAGATGGTGGCATAGTTGTAACAACACTGAACTAGTAAACCAGAGGCCTAGTCTAATGTCCTGGGGACCCGGATTCAAATCCCACCACAGCGGCTGATGGAATTTAAATTTAATTAATCAATAAAAAGCAAATCTAGTCTCAGTAATGATGCCTTGAAACTGTCATTAATTGTTGTAAAAACCCATCTGATTCACTTATGTTCTTTAGGTAAGGAAATCTGCTGTCCTTATCTAGTCTGGCCCACATGTGACCCCAGATCCACAGCAAGATGGTTGACTCTCAACTGCCCTCTGAAATGGCCTAGCAAGCAACTCAGTTGCACCAAACTACTACAAAAAAGTCAGGAAGGAATAAAACCAGATAGGCCACTTGGATTCAACTTAGGCACTGGAAATTACAATGGCACACCCAGTCCTGTTGATCTGTAAAAGCCCTCCTTACAGACATTTGGGTTGTGCCAGAACATGGAGAGCTGTCCAACACACCAGTCGAGCACAATCATGCTTACAGGATCATACCTTAAAGCTCATGTCCCGGACATCACCATCACACTAGAGGTGATGGCGGAACACAGTTGGGAAGGAGTTGGCTACAGGAGTATTCATGAAGTCTCATGGCATCGGGTCAAACATAAGGCAAGGAAACCACATTTACCACATACAGCCCTCCATCAGATGATAAATCAGCACTCTTCCATATTGAGCATTTCTTGGAGGAAGCATTGAGGGTAGTAGCAAGGGCACAGTCTGTATTCTGGGTTGGGAACTTCAATGTCCATCGCCAAGAGTAGTACTGACTGAGCTGGCCAAGTCCTTAAGGACGTACCCACCAGACTGGGCTTGGGCAGGTGTTGAGAGAAAAACGTATTAGAGGAAAAATAATACAAGACCTTGTCCTCACCTGTCACAGATACCTTTGTCCATGACATCATTTTTGGGAATGACCACCGGACATTTCTTGTAAAGATGAAGTTCACTCTTCATACAGAGGATATCCTCCATTATGTTGCTTAGGACTACCACCATACTAAATGAGATAGATTCCAAACAGATATAATAGTTCAAAATTCTGCATCCATGAGGTGCTGTGGGCCATCATCAGCAGCAGAATTGTATACAACCACAAACTGTAACCTCATGGACCGGCTTAGCCCTTATTCTACCTTTACCATCAAACCAAAGGATCAGCCTGGTTCAATGATGAATGCAGGAGGCATGCCAGGAGCAGCACCAGGCATACCTAAAAATGAGTCAATTTGGTGAAGATACAACACAGGACTACTTGCATGCCAAACAATGGAAGTAGCAAGCGATAAGACGGAGCTAAGCAATTCCACAACCAATGGGTCAGATCTAAGCTCTGCAGTCCTGCCACATCCAGTCATGAATGATGATGGGCAATTAAACAACTAACCAGAGGAGGAGCTCAGTACAGCAGTGCAAAAGTTAAGGCAACCACCTTCAGCCAGAAGACCTCCTCCTGAGGCCTCCAGCATTACAGACGCCAGTCTTCAGCCACTTCAATTCATTCATCATGATATCAAGATAGGACTGAAGGCATAGGATACAGCAAAGGTTACGGTCCCTGACAGCATCCTGGGAATAGTACTAAAGACTTATGCTCCAGAACTTGCTGCTCCCCTAGCTAAGCTATTCCAGTACAACTACAATTCTGGCATCTAACCAACAATGTGGAGCATTGCCCTGATATGTCCTGTCCACTAAAAAGCAGAACAAATCCATTGCGACCAATTACGGCCACATCAACATACTCTCAATCATCAGCCAAGTGGCGGAAGATGTCATCAGTGCTATTCAGCAGCACTTACACAGCAATAACCTGCTCAGTGACACTCAGTTTGGGTTCCACCAGGGCCACTCGGTATTTGACCTCATTACAAACTTGGTTCAAACATGAACAAAAGAGTTGAACTCAAGAGACGCGGTGACAGTAGTTGTAATATGCCTTTAAGGGATATCAACCTGACATCAGAAGGAAAATGTGTCATGTGATCCATTCTTAGTTTCACTTTTGCTTTGAGAAGAGCACACACACACACACACAGAGCTCTGATGTTTTGAAGTTTTATATCCATGTATAATTGTTCTCATGTCTAGTCTTAATAAATGAACCCACAGCATATTTACCCAATCCTTTATGAACAACCGGTGCCTGGGACTTGTACAGTAAATAAGCCCAAGGTATTATATCATTATAATAACAAAAGGGTGACTGTCCCTGACATCAAGGTAGCATTTGCCCGAGTGAGGCATCAGGAGCCCTGGTAAAATTGAAATCAATGGTAATTGGGGGAAAACTCTCCACGAGTTGGAGCCATACCTAGCACAAAGGAAGATAGTTGTTGTTATTGGAGGCCAATCATCTCAGTCCTAGGACATCACTGCAGGAGTTCCTCAGGGTAGTGTCCTAGGCCTAACCATCTTCAGCTGCTTCATCAAATGACCTTCCCTATATCATAAGGTCAGATGTGGGGGTGTTCACTGTTTTGATCCAAGCCCCTGGACATGCCTGATCTCAGAGTGGAACCCAGCTTGCTAGATCCTAACTTTTATTTTTGTTTGTTTAGATACGTGGAGAGTAGCCACTGAACAGAGTCACAGTAGTTAGCTGATGAACTTTTAACAAAAGAATAATATATTTATTCAACAAGAAAAGATTAACTATATTACAATACTCCACCCACAACTATACCTTTCCAGATGCATACAGGTTCGTAAGGATAACACAAGTTACAAAGACTATCTTATACTTTAATGCCCACAATAAGTACACAGTCTATGTAAACCTATGGCACCCTGTGATCAGACACACCACACTCTGAAACCAAGTGACAGATGCCACCTCAAACAGATGCTATTGATTGTTCTCAACTCGCCCCAGACGCTTATCACACCGTGAGCCAACCAGTCTCACTGAATCTCGTCCTTCACAAGGGAATTCAATCTCCACTTTCCAAGAGCTCACCTTGGAATCTTCTCCCAAACTGACGTTTTTGCTCAGACACCTTTCACCAAGGGTTCACCTCCAGGGCTTCGAACTGTCCTTCTGATGTTCCTCTTCCTTGGGTCACCGCATGCACTCAAGCTGTCTTCCATGCACTCTCTCTCACCAACTCAGCGTTAACAGTACACCACTGCTTTATATGCCAATAGCAAAGAGTTACAGACCTTCAGTTGTCTCTTTGAACCTTCCTGCTTCTTGCAGGCTGTTGTTACTTTAAATATGAAGCTTGGAACCTATCTCTGTTAACTTGACTTAACAGGACCTTTCTCCAGGTTCCTGTCCTTCCTTTGACTAGAAGGTCTTCTTTGGACTTTCTCTTCTTCCACTCTCCTGGAATTTTGGGGTTTTTCTTAGTTTCGGACTTGCTCTGTCCCCTTTTCGGCTGCTTCTGCTTCACAGTTGCCTTCAAACCAGCTGAACTCAAACAGCTTCCAAAACAAACTGCTGTCTTTCTTCTTCTGTGTGTGTGTGTGTGTGTGTCTGTGGGAGGAACCTGCCTATCTGGCCCTCCTGTTGCTAGGCAACAGCACTGTTCTTCCTAATCTTGTGTGTTTACTTTCACTTTATAGGAGTCGTAAACATCTCATTAGAAATGCAAGCAGCCTTTTAAAGTGAAACTAAAACTCCATTTGACCTTTCTTAACACAGGTACGGAAATACAAATTAAACTTAAACGTTAAAGCTAACACTCATTCCTAACACCCACAAATACAATTATAACTTACTTAAGTTATCTCTTTTTCCTAACATCACTGATAATTGCACAATGTTCGCAACTCCTCAAATACTGAAGCAGTCTATGCCCATACATAAAAAGCCCTGGGCAACATTCAGGCTTGGGCTGCTAAGTGGCAAGAAATATTCAGGTCACACAAGTGCCAGGCAAATACCATATCCAACAAGAGAGAATTGAGCCATCTCCTCTTGACATTCAATGGCATTACCATCACTGAATCCCCCACTATCAACATTCTCGTGGTTACCATTGACCAGAAACTGAACTGGACCAGTCAAATAGATACTGAAGCTATAAGACCAGGTCAGGGGCTGGGAATTCTGTGGTAAGTAGCTCACCTCCTGACTCCCCAAAGCCTGTCCACCATCTACAAGGAACAAGTCAGGTGTGTGATGGAACACTTTCCGCCTGGATGAGTGCAGGTCCAACAACATGCAAGAAGCTCAACACCATCCAGGACAAAGCAGCCTGTTTGATTGGCACCCTACCACCACCTTAAACATTCACTCTCTCGACAACTGATGCACAGTGGCAGGAGTGCGTACTATATACAAGGTGCACCACAGCAACTCACCAAGGCTCTTTCAATAGCACCTTCCAAACCTGTGAACTCTACCATCTAGAAGGACAAGGGCAGCAGACACATGGGAACACCAGCACCTGGCAGTTCCCCTCCAGGCCACACACCATTGGAACTATATTGCCGTTCATTCATTGTAGCTGGGTCAAAATCCTGGAACTCCCTCCCTAACAGCCCTGTGGGTGTCCCTACACCTCATGGACTGCAGCCGATCAAGAAGGCAGCCCACCACCACCTTCTCAATGGCATTTAGGGATGGGCAATAAATGCTGGCCTAGCCAGCAACACCCACATTCTGTGAAAGAATTTTTAAAAATGCAATTGGCTGTTACCAGGACAGGTGCTAATTTCTTTTTTCCTTTTACAGATCCTGTTGAGCCCGCTGCATAATTTATCACACCACGATGTAGTTAAGAACAAAAGCCAGAATTAGTGAAAAATATTTTAAAAATGAAAGATTGGTCCCTTTTGTAAATGCTTTTATTTTAATTGCAGGACTTCCAAGCACAGTGATTGATCCAATTTATATCCCATCCAGCCCTTCTGGGAACCTTAATTCATATAAGTAATGTTGGTTCCCAGAACCTACAGCTGCAGCACACACAGAATAACAAGCTCCAGTTTGTGTCCTAGCTGGATATTTGATTATGTTAGTCAGCGATAATAAGCTGAAATAAGTCAGGGACATATAAATACTGACCTTAGAGCAGCAGCTATGGGACAGTGGGGTAATCCTGATTTATATGCACAATTAAAAAGGCACATATAAACAATGCAAGAGTTTTTTTATTATTACAAGAACACAAAGTCCATTTATTACAACAAACCTGCCCTTTTGGCTGGATCAACTTTACCTTCTCACCAAATGCCTCAATTCCTTCTCTTCCCAGGAACCAACCAGTGCCATGCTAACTATGGCCCAGTGGGCAGCACTCCTACCTCTGAGTCACAAGGTTCCAGGTTCAAGTCCCTGTCCAGGGCTGAGCGTAAAAATAAAGGCCAACACTCCAGTGCAATACTGAGGTAGTACTGCACTCCCTTGAGGCACTGTCATTTGGTCAAACCCAAGGCCACATCTCCCTGCTCAGGTGCATGTTGAAGACCCCATGGCACTATTTCAAAGAAAAGCAGGGCAGTTATTGCCTGGTACCCCAATCAACATCACCTAAAATTTGGGAAACCGTGTTTAACCAACTTATTGGAGTTCTTTGAAGAAGTAACGTGCTGTGGATAAAGCAGAATCGGTGGATGTATTGTGCTCAGATTTCCAGAGGGAATTTGATAAAGTGCCACATCAATGGTTGTTGCGGAAAATAAAAGCTCATGGTATAGGGGGTAACATTGGCATGGATAGAGACTGGCTAACAGGAAGCAGAGAATAGGTCTTTGTCAGGTTGGCAAGATGTAACGAGTGGTGCGCCACAGGGATCATTGCTGGGACCTCAACTGTTCACAATTTATATAAATGCCTTGGATGAATGGATGGATGAGATTGTTGTCAAATTTGCTGATGACACAAAGATATGTAGGAAAGTAACTTGTGAAGAGGACATATGGAGACCACAAAAAATATAGATAGGTTAAGTGAGTGGGCAAAGATCTGGCAAATGGGATATAATTTTGGGAAATGTGAAATTGTCCATTTTGGCAGGAAGAATAACAAAGAAGCATATTATCTTAAAAGGTGTGAGATCGCAGAGCTCTGAGGTGCAGGGGGATCTTGGTGCATGAATCACAAAAGGTTAGTATGCAGGTACAGCAAGTAATTAGGAAAGCTAATAGAATCTTATCATTTATTATGAAGGGAATTCAGTACAAAAGTAGGGAAGTTATGCTTCAGTTGTACAGAGCACTAGTGAGACCACATCTGGAGTACTGTGTACAGTACTGGTCTCCTTATTTACGTAAATGTGTTGGAAGCAGTTCAGAGAATGTTAACCTGACTAATGCCTGGAATGGGTGGGTTGTCTTATGAGGAAAGGTTGGACAGACTAGGCTTGTATACGCTGGAGTTTAGAACAGTAAGAGGCGACTTGATTGAAACATACAAGATCCTGAGAGGTTTTGACAGGGTGGATGTGGAAAGGATGTTTCCTCTAGTGGGAAAATCTAGAATTAGGGGTCATTGTTTAAAAATAAGGGATCACCCATTTAAACAGAGATGAGGCAAGTTCTTTTTCACTCAGAGGGTCATGAGTCTTTGGAATTCTCTTCCTGAAAATGTGGTGGAAGCAGAGTTTTTAATATTTTTAGGGCAGAGGCAGACAGATTCTTGGTAAGTAAGGGGATGATAGGTTATCTGGGGTAGTGGGATGCAGATTTCAGATTACTGTCAGAACGTCCATGATCTTATTAAATGGCGATCGAGGCTCGGGGGGGAGGGGGGGGTGGCTGAATGGCCTACTCCTACACCTTGTTTGTATGAATGTTCATAGGTACAGATGCTGCAACAAAAACAAAAAAGGTTGCAAAAACTCAGCAAGTCTGACAGCATCTGTGGAGAGAAAGACAGAATTAATGTGTGAAGTCTATATGACTCTTCTTCAGAACTAAAGAGAATTCAAAATATGGTGAAATATATACTGTTTAAAGGGGGTGGGACAAGTGAAGCTGGATAGAAGGCCAGTGATAGGCAGAGGCAAAGGAGAGATTGCAAAAGATGTCATAAACAAAAGGTCAGAGGGGTGCTGGTGGTGGTGATACTAGCTAAAGGAGTTGCTAATGGTGACATTAATAGTAGAAAGCAGAATGAGCAAGTGAGAGATGGCTCCCCTCCCCCATCCCATCCCCACTAGGGCCATCTCTCACTTGCTCATCCTGCTTTCTACTATTAGCACCTCCTTTAGCCTGTGTCACCACCATCAGCATCCCTTCAACCTTTTCTTTATGACATATTCTGGAATCTCTCTTTGCCTCCACCTATCAGTGGCCTTCTATCCAGCTTCACCTGTCCCACCCCCCCTTATACAGTATATACTTCACCATATTTTTACTTTTCTTTAGGTCTAAAGAAGAGTCATACGGACGTGAAACACTAATTCTGTTTTTCTCTCCACAGATGCTGTCAGACCTGCTGAGTTTTTCTGGCACTTCTCGTTTTTGTTTCAGATTTCCAGCATCTGCAGAATTTTGCCTTTATTACAGGTGCTGGAAATCCAAAATAAAAAAAACAGAAAGTACTGGAAACACTCAGATTATCTGACAACATTTGTGTAGAAAGAAACAGAAGAGTCATATTGGACTCGAAATGTTGACTCTTTCTTTCTCCACAGATCTGCTGAGCTTTTCCAGCACTTTTTGTTTTTATCTGGTCATTATCACATTGCTGTCAGTGGGAGCTTGATGTGTGCAAATTGGCTGCTGTGTTTCCTACATTACCAATATGATTATATGTTAAAAAGTACTTCATTGGTTGTAAAGTGCTTTGAGATATCCAGTGGTCATGAAAAGTACAAAGATAAATGCAATTTTTTTTTTAAATCCATTTAGATGGCTTGTTTTAATTCATTCTTGATGATGTATTGTTACCTTTTTGGATGAATAAAGTTCTATCTCAATTTATTTTTCTTTCCTCCAGACATGCTAACTTTTAAACTCATGTTCCTTGGTTTTTGAATCCTTCTGTAGTCTTATTGGGAACCTTCTCTCTTATATGTTAATATCAGCTAGATATGAACAAATATCATAGCTTTTGTGGCATTAACTGGCTGCCATCATCAAATAGTGGTAGTGGGAGATATCTGTCACGTTTGGATCCCCTGGGTCCCAAAACTCTTGTTTCTTGGAGGTTAAGACTAGCTATTTGAGCCTGCTTGACTGGCACCCCACCCACCACCTTCAACATTCACTCCCTCCACTGCCGACGCACAGTGGCAGCGGTGTGCACCATCTACAAGATGCACTGCAGAAACTCACCAAGGGTCCTTCAACAGCACCTTCCAAACCCACGACCACTACTGCAGTAATAAAGCAAGATCAAGTGCTGAATATTTAAGCCCCCACGGGAGTGAGCACTGAGGCGGACAGGCGGTGAATCATGCACTGCTGCCGCTGTGCCAGTTTTCTGACATTATCGCGCCCCTGGGCCATTACAATGGAGGTGGGATGGGGGGACAAGGGGAGACGAGAGGGCTACCTGCCCTCAAGTGGCAGGTATCCAATTAAGGCCCTTTAAAGGCCTATTCAGGCCTCTTGTTCAGAGACTGACTGGAATTTTCCAGTCAGCTTTCGGGCGCCTGTAGGCTTCGGGGAACAGCCAGCTGACTGGAGGCAGCACCTTGGTGGTAGACCTGTGGGCTAGCCCTTCAGGTAGGCTTTGAATACAAAGGGCATTTTTAAATTTAAAGTTAAAAAAATTGTTCGAGTGAGGCCACCTCCACCTTGGGCAGTCCCTCTTTCTTACCTGAATTAGGGGTGGGCTAATAAACACTTGCCTATCGATCGACGCCTTCATCCCGTGAACAAATAAACAGAAAAAAAAAGGCACCCTGCTGCTCCTTTGAAGTCCTCTGTAATTGGATGACAAACCTGCTCCACGACCATTCATTGGCCAATTCAAGTGAAAATCACGGTGACCATTCTTCACACACTACTGGATACTGACTCCCATTTCACCCTGATATTGGGGTCTGTCCCAAAAATCCTGTCCCAAAGCAGTTTAGAGGGATAGTAATTTTGTGAATGTAAAACAGGCACTAGCAAATCAGATTTCAATGGAAGTAGAAATAGCAAGAGATAGATATTGGGATGCTGACCCGATATTAGGACATTAGTGAACCAGATTAACCAACAATTATTTCATGGTCATCATTAGACTTTTATTTCCAAATTTTTATTGAATTCAAATTCCACCATCTTACATGGCAGGATTCAAACACGGGTCCCCAGAGCATTACTCTAGGTCTCTGGAAATTATTAGACTAGAGGCAATACCACTATGCCATCGACTCCCCGATATTGCTACACAAGGCCAATATTATCCCCACTAAGTCTCATTTTTTGAAAGAAATTTAAATTTTGCCTGGTGCAGGAGCATAAGCGATTGTTCCAAGGTCAATTAGACTCCATTGGGCAAGTTTTAAATGCCCCCCACCCTCCAATGCAATAACTCCAGCATCATTAAGATGCTGCTATTCCCTATTCAGGTGGAAAGTGATGGGACTCCATCAATGCCGCATACATTGAATATACCCACCCATATCTGGGGGGAGCATATCCAGAGGCTCCCAACACATCTGGTGCAAAATTCCAAAAGTGTGAACATCTACTTGGGAGGTTACAGAGCAGAGCACTAGCTCATCCTAGATCTGCCAAAAATCCGTCATTAATGAATCTGAAGATTGGCACTGGCACGTGTAAAACACAAGTTTTGAATCAGCGAATCATGTTTTTTTTTGCAGGATGTGGGTGTCACTGGCTGGGTCAGCATTTATTGCCCATCCCTAATTGCTCTTGAGAAGATGGTGGTGAGCTGCCTTCTTGAACCACTGCAGTCTATGTTGTGTAGGTACACCCACTGTGCTGTTAGGGAGGGGGTTCCAGGATTTTGACCCAGCGACAGTGAAGGAATGGCAATATATTTCCAAGTCAGGATGGTGGTATTCCCATGTACCTGCTGCCCTTGTCCTTATAAATAGCTCGTTCACTTGGGAAAAAATATTTACAGAAATAAACTTTTTTAGGGCAGTGGTGGCCCCGGTAAACAGTAGCCCTGGCTGGATTCTGTGACACTCAGTTAATGAACTACAACCGGGGCTCCCTCCTCCAAAAGCTGCCAGCCAATCGGAGAGCCTGCAGATCCTCAGTCTCAGCAGCGTCCATGGGGGTGGTGGTCATTGCTGGAACTGCACCCAGCCAGGATGAACAGCATGGATGCTGGCCTCAGGAAAAGGTAAATGGGGTCAGGGAGCACCAGGGCCAGTGCATCCCAGAGGAACGGAGGGGATGTTGGTGCAAGGGCAGCCAATGCCACTTGGGAGCCTCTCCAGGAGGCAGAGAGTGCCTGATTAGGAGTCCCACCCCCCTACCACTACCATGGACCCCTCAGAGAGGCCTCCAGGTTTTACCATGCAGTCTCCCCACACTGCAGAAGGCCTACCTCCAGCTGGTAAAATGCCAGTGGCAGTAGATAGGGGCCCTTACTTGGACATGTTAGTGGCACAAATGGTCTCTGGACAGGAGGGCCATTCTCCACATTCCCACTTCTGGTAGAATGCCCTCACAGTAGGAAGACTATGGACTCCTTGCCTCCCAACCCACTCCTGCAGGTCTATAAATTGCACCCATGCTGTGCACACAAGGTGCTGACTACACTGGACTGTAGTACATGCATCATCAAACCTATATAAAACAAATACGCACAGTTCATAAAGTGGAGAGTTAGCAAAAGTGAGCATTGAGCATGATGGGCTGTGGGGTGGTGAGTAACACATCACTGTGCAACCTTCTCAGGTTAAGCAGGTTCTGTGAACTTGTCAGCATTGATGGAAACTTTATCTATAGGTTGATACTCTTGTGCTGCAACAGTGAAACTTCAAACCTTCGCCTGTACTCTACACATCCAGTTTGAACAATCTAGTACATATCTGAATATAATGCCTAACTTGAACAGCTTTTGTTTCTAGTCATAAATCCTTTAACCTTTTCCAACTGTTTTCTAAAAGAAAAATGTTCAATGTTATCCTATGTTCCTTGTCCAAAGCTATTTGTAAATGTAGCCCATTTAAACCTGGTACAGAATCAAAATTTTAATATTTGTTGCAAAAGTACAGCAGAAGATGCATACAGGTGCTGGTAGCAGAGTTTTACACCATTTGATCATTTGAATTCTTTCAGGATACGAGAAAGAATTGTCCTGCTTTCACTGATCAAGTACAGGGTCAGACCTGCTGAGTTTTTCCAGGTAATTCTGTTTATCACCCCACCAGCCTCCGCATTCAAAGGATCATCCTCCGCCATTTCCGCCAACTCCAGCATGATGCCACCACCAAACACATCTTCCCTTCACCCCCCCGTCGGCATTCCGTAGGGATCGTTCCCTCCGGGACGCCCTGGTCCACTCCTCCATCACCCCCTACTCCTCAAACCCCACCTATGGCACCACCCCATGCCCACGCAAAAGATGTAACACCTGCCCCTTCACTTCCTCTCTCCTCACCATCCAAGGGCCCAAACACTCCTTTCAAGTGAAGCAGCATTTCACTTGCATTTCCCCCAACTTTGTCTACTGCATTCGTTGCTCCCAATGCGGTCTCCTCTACATTGGAGAGACCAAACGTAAACTGGGCGACCGCTTTGCAGAACACCTGCGGTCTGTCTGCAAGAATGACCCAAACCTCCCTGTCGCTTGCCACTTTAACACTCCACCCTGCTCTCTTGCCCACATGTCTGTCCTTGGCTTGCTGCATTGTTCCAGTGAAGCCCAACGCAAACTGGAGGAACAGCACCTCATCTTCCGACTAGGCACTTTACAGCCTTCCGGACTGAATATTGAATTCAACAACTTTAGGTCTTGACCTCCCTCCTCCATCCCCACCCCCTGTTTCTTCCCTCTTCCTTTTGTTTTTTCCAATAAATTATATAGATTTTTCTTTTCCCACCTAATTCCATTATTTTTAAATATTTTTAAATCTTTTATGCTCCCCCCAACCCCACTAGAGCTATACCTTGAGTGCCCTACCATCCATTCTTAATTAGAACATTCGTTTAGATAATATCACCAACTTCAACACCTATGTGTTCTTTTGTCTGTGACATCTTTTGATGATCTGCTCCTATCACTGCTTGTTTGTCCCTACAACCAACCACACCACTCCCTCCACTTCTCTTCCCCCACCCAACCACCACCCCACCCCCTCCCCCCACACCTTAAACCAGCTTATATTTCACCTCTTTCCTCGGATTCACCTCGTTCTGTTGAAGGGTCATGAGGACTCGAAACGTCAACTCTTTTCTTCTCCGCCGATGCTGCCAGACCTGCTGAGTTTTTCCAGGTAATTCTGTTTTTGTACAGGGTCAGTCACCATCAATTTTACATTTCCATCCTATACTGGTTAATCTTCTGTGGCATTGCTTAAGGGTGGCCTGGGATTTGGAGTGCAGTGTGTGTAATATTTGCCATGGGTTAGGTACAAGTTAAATGATGCAGTGGTTCCCACTTAGCATTGCAACACAGATAATTTACTGTAGCAATATCTCGCATGACTAACTCGAGGTATTACAAATTTTGGTGACTGGAGGGTTCAAGCTTCAAAGAGCTAGTAATAATTATTCCAGTTTGACAGATTGAGGAGGACCAGAGGGCACAAATTTAAACTCTGTTTGGGTATGAATAGGACTAGAGGCCAGGCAGTTCTTCTTCCCATAGAGCAATGACCATCTGAAATGCGCTGACTCTCTGCACACCTTCAAGAACACATTAGACCAGTTCTTGACTGAGGAAGAGGTTGCCATCACATGGAAGCCAGGTTCTTTATTGATAACACTTGATGCATGTGATTTTCTGAGCTGGATTTAATAGCCTGAGTGGAGAGGAACATGCCAGAATGTCTTCTCCTTATCAGCCCTGTGGTTATGCCTCTCCAAGAGGGTGGGAGAAAGGCAGTGTCTAGTTATGAGGATCAACTTGTCATGACGTGGGAAAGGCTTCATGGACCAGTTGGGCTATTTTTGCCTATCAATTTTGTATCCCTTAAGGATGTAATACTGCTTACATACTACTGTACAAAATTTATTTCAGATGCAACTGGTAGCTCTTCCCTTCTGAAAATTCCTTACTCACAACCATGTGCCACCTAACATTGTGACACCTAAGTTTGCTTGTTGGACAGTTCACTCCAGGCCTCATTCACACCTCAAAGGTCAGAACAGGGTTGGTGTGATTGATAGTGTATGGAGCAAGGGGAATCTAGATGAGATGGAGAAAGAGGAACCACAGAAACTGATCTTATCCAACAGATACAATGTGTATGATACCTGTGAGGATGATAATGAAGACTGTTGCAAGGGTGTCCAGAATGCAGACTGAAAATCTGAATTTAAATGTGGAGAATGCCCAAATTGCACTGTTTAACATTGCTATTTTACAAAACAGATCTCAGATCTTCAAACCCACGAATATTTGTTCACTGCAATTTAAGGATTGGTAATACTGTGATAAATTTAAAATGTTTCATTTACACCTTGTATAATGTACCAATATCATCTCAAATGGAGTTGACAGACTCTTGCATAAGTATTCTTTGTTCTTGTCAGACCTTTAGGTAAACTGGCCTAGTACTGATGAGTCATGGTAAGATTTTCTTCAGTGAATTTCCAAAACCAGAACAGCAATTAAAAAATAAACACAAATGCTTAATTTTCTGACTATTATTTTCTCATTACTACCACCAGCTTTTATTGATTCTTTCAAAGTCACTCAGATACCTGCTTGGTTACAGGGCTTAGCATGTTTTGTTTTTGCCCTTGTGTTGGTTTGACCTCTTCGAATAGTAGAAGGTTACAGAAAATCAACAGGCACAAAACATTTAATTAGAAATAAAAGCCAGAAACCTGCATGACAAGAATTTGTGCTTCGACCACTTATATTTATTGTCAAATGTGAAGAATTTGTAAATAAGAGAGGGCACAGATTTTTTTTCTCTACATACCTTCCTACAACTCGGTATTGATTAAGTTCAGGGAACGGTTTCCATAGCAAGAAAATCAATACCATGGTTTAGTATCCTTAACGTCTAGTAGGAAGAAAACTGACAGGAAACTTTAGAACCAGGAGAGAAAAACCAAACCGAAAGACCAAACATTAAGCCAATAGAATGATTATGCAAGATTACCACGTAGCAAACCCGAAGACATCCGGAATCAGGGTTGAGAAACTTCTCGACTGGTTGGAGTCAAACCTAGCACAAAGAAAGGTGGTTGTGGTTGTTGGAGTCAAACATCTCAGTTGCAGGATATTGCTGCAGGAGTTCCTCAGGGTAGTGTCCGAGGCCCAGCCACCTTCAGCTGCTTCATCAGTGACCTTCCCTCCATCATAAGGCCAGAAGTTCACTGATGATTGCACAATATTCATTAATATTCACAATCCCTCAGAAGCTGAAGCAGTCCATGCCCATGTGCAGCAAGACCTGGACAATATCCAGGCTTTGGCTGATACATAGCAAGTAACATTTGCGCCACACAAGTGGCGGGCCATGACCATCCCCAACAAGACAGAATCTAACTATCTCCCCTTGACATTCAATAGTATTACCACTATCAAAATACCCCGCTATCAACATCCTGAGGGTTACCATTGACCAGAAACTGAACTGGACCAGCCATACAAATACTGTGGCTACAAGGGCAGGTCAAGGCTGAGGATTCTGTGGAGGTTAACTCACCTCCTGATTCCCTAAAGCCTGTCTACCACCTACAAGGCACAAGTCAAGAGTGTGTTGGAATACTTTCCACTTGCCTTGGATGAGTGCAGCTCCAACATTACTCAAGAAGCTCCATGCCAAACAGGACAAAGCAGCCTACTTGATTAACACCCCATCCACAAACATTCACACCCTGCACCACCAACTCACAGTGGCAGCAGTGTGCACCATGTACAAGATGCACTGCAGTAGATCATCAAAACTCCTTCAACAGTATCTTCCAAACCCACGTCTCTACCGCCTAGGAAAAGGGCAGCGGACACATGAGGAGCTCACCAACTGCAAGTTCCTCTCCAAGCCACACACCACCCTCAATTAGAATTATCTCGCTGTTTGTTCAATGTTACTGGGTCAAAATCCTGAAACTTCCTTCCTAACAGTACTGTGTATATAACTACACCACATGGATTGTAGAGGTTCAAGAAAGTGGCTTACCAGCACCTTCTCAAGGACAATTTGAGATGGACAATAAATGCTGGCCTAGCCAGTGACACCCACATCCCATGTAAGGATTAAAAAGTAATGCAGAATATGAAGAAAGGCAGGGTTAGCTATGGCTGGTGACATCACATGGTTTCAATGTGAATGTTTCTAACGGCACCAGGTTATTCTAATGCATGAGCATGTATGCATGACCAACCAGACCAGCATATATAATTATTCATTTAATCAAGGAATTTCTGGGTCATATTTGCTTCTTGCTATGAGTTTAAAAAAGAGGAATTATCTGTTTAATTGAGCTTGTTACATATCTGTTGTAACAAATAACATTCTTTGGTTTTCCATTATGTCAATTTAAGTTGGAACATTCCATGTCATTAATCTTTTTGTACTGCTGTTGTTTAAGTTATGGATGTAAAACGTCCAACAATGAACAATTCAAAGAAAAACTTAAAGCAGGTGCATGAGGAACTCATTCTCCCCTGGGGCAAGATGCAAAATGTACTGCATTCTTTGAGTTAGCCGATGGAAGCATGTTTCATGAATATGTTTTAGTTACAAGTAGAAAGCAAGGGACATATTGCACGTGGAAATACATTCGTTGTTTCGAATGTCAAGATATTTTCCATTTTCTCTTAAAACTTGGCATTAAGTGACTTAAATCAAAGAACAAGCAATCTGTATAAAGGACAACTGAAAGGAGACGCCCTATAAATAAGAGGCATTACCACTAAAACAGATTAACGGTCATTGTCACATTGCTGTTTGTGGAATTTTGCTATTGTAATGGGGCTAAGACCTCACTCTATATTTTTGTGAAATATATATATACACATCTGGACTGTTTAAATTAAACCCCTTCCTGACAATAATAGAAATTGGGAGCTCAAGTGCAGGATAACCCATTTGAATTTGACTAGAATCCAAGTTAACAGATAAGCCAAATCTGATAAAAGCAAATTGGAAGCTAAGAGGAAAACTCAGTGGCTGGAACAAAATTTAAAATATAAGTAACTTACCACGGCAAATTCCTTTTCCCTAACACTAAAATTTTCATCAAACAAGGAAATATGAATGGTGAAATTTTGGCAGCCTTTAGCGCAAAGCAACTGGAAGCTGTAGTTAGGGGGTACAGTTAAAATTGCTCAATAAAGTGAAGAGAAGTGAACTGATCCAGTTGTTGGTGGAACATCAGGATCTCACATGACTGGTAGAGCATTTATATGCAGAACTCAATTATGACTCCAATTCCCCTTCCCAAGCCCAATTCAAGCTGGAAAAGCTCATAATGTAGCTAGAACTTAAGGAGAGGCAGCAAGAAAGAGAAAGAGAAAGAGAGAGAGAAAGGGAAGCTCAGGAAGGAGAGGGAGAAAGAGAAGCTCTGGGAAGAGAAAGAGAGAGAGAGAGAAAGGAAGGGAACAATAAAGAGAAAGAATTCCGGCTCTGAAAATTGGAAATGGAGCTAGCAGCTCAAAGAGAGAGAGAGACCGACCAGCCAGCTGGAGGCTGCAAGGGAAAATCTCTCTCTACCTGGTAGCATCCCTTATCTTTATAACCCCGAACCACTCTCTGAGGCCCTCAAGTACACCACATTTAGTCTCAAATTTGAAGAGAGTGATGTGATGCCATTTTTTTGCCACTTTTGAGAAAATAGCAGGACAGATAAAATGGCCATCGGAGATCTGGACATTTTTAATTCAAGGGGCAGCTGTCAGGGAGAGCCAAAAGGTCTACTCCATGCTAACTCCTGATATGTCCATGAATTAGGAGCAGACCAAGATGGCCATTCTAAGTGTCTACATGTTAGTCCAGGAGGTATCTTGCCAGAAATTCCGGACTGCTCGTAAGAAACCCACACAAATCTTTATTGAGTTTGACTGGCTGAAGCAAATCGCGCTTGACCGATGGTTAAGGTCCCTAAGAATCCCACGCACCAGACAGCCCGAAAGGAGGACCTCCGGAGACCGGTGTGTTCTCATTGCAATAAAATAGGCCATTCCAGACCTGACAGCTGGGGATTGTGAGGGAAGCCAGTTGGCCTAGTAGGGCTCCATATGAGTAGCCCCCTGTAGGATGCCCCAATGGGTAGTGCAGGAGAGCAGGCAGAGACTCTCATTACAGAAACTTAACCTTTTGAGGGCATGGCAGTGTGTGTGTCAGAGCCGGACAAACTCCCAGAAAACTTCCAGAGTTTTGTCCTTTCAGGAATAGTGACCCCCTGCCCGCCCCAAAATGTGAGCAAGTCTCATGTACTGCCCCAGGACACAGGGGCCACTCAGTCCCTAATATTGGGGGGAAACTGAAACCTACACCCCCACCACTGAGCCCTCCCTGAAAGTGGGAGGAAGATCTGTTTTGCACCCCTTCATAAGGCCCACTTAGAGTGTGACCTTGTTTCAGGCCCTGTTTACAGTAGGAATTGTCCCTAAACTACCAGTAGCAGGTATCAATTTCATTAGTGGGAACAATTTGGTTGGCAGACAGGTCTTAGCCAGCCAAAGAAAAGAGGCCAAGGCCAACTAGCAGAAATCTGCAGGACAGCAGAAAGCTGGGAAAGGTCCAGAGGCTCAGAAAGGTGAAACAGCACCCAAACAGAAGAGCAGATAGGGAGCGAGATGTCTCCCGCAGTTGAAAAGTCAAGAGGGAGTGCAGGTGGAGTTGCACTTCCAATTGAGAGCAGAAGTGTTCTAGGGTACATGGAACAAGTCAGGAGAGCACCCCCTCCAAAGCCAAAGGCCTTAGCGAGGAAGCCAATGATTGGTTTAGCTGACAGCTTTATGGCAAGTTTAAATGGGGACCAGAAAAGTTCCCAAATTGGCCCAGAAAATGAAAAAGTGATGCCTCATTTAATGGAAAAGCCAATTAACAAGAGCTGAACATCCACCAGAGGGCAGTAGCATCCTAAAAGACACAGAGCCTGCATTTTTATTTTTATTCATTTATTCATTGTTTTATCCCTTTATCATCTCCCCTATTTTTATCCTTTTTATATCCTTTATTCCCCAACCACTCTCCCTTCCCCTCACCTCACCCCAAATAGGGCCATCCGCTTCTTGTTCCATGTTGTTCTTTCACAGAGTGCTGACCCTTGTTCTGCGAGTCATGCATTCTGCTATCTTACCTTAATGCAATTATCAGCACTTTCTTTAGCTCAGTAACACCCTCTTTGTCCATGACATCTTTGCGGCCTTCTATCCAGCTTCACCTGCTCCAACCCCTCCCCGCCCACAAACTGTATAAATTTCATTCCATTTCTACAGTATCACAGAGACTTGCATCTCATTATCTCTGAAGAGATGCTAATGATCCCTGTGGACTGCAGTCACCAAATTCAGAGGGCATTATACAAAGGCTATCTACATTTCATAAGCCAAGCCTGGCCAACCAGTGCCAAGTCATCTGCTCAGACAAAGGACCTTGTAGCTTTCCTTTCAAATTCTTAATGGTTGGAACATTAACAATCTCAGGAACCCAGACAAAGGAATATACACCTTTTGTCAAAGCCAAAGTGGAAAGACTTGTGACATGATTCCCTAGCTGGGAGAACCAGTTACACTGTCTTGCTGTACTGCAAATCAGTCTGCCATTTTTCATCTACCAAGCTGCAGCACAGAAAAGGGGCTTGGTCCAGGTTTGAATGCCTGGCCCCCATCTACATTGTTTCTACTGGACTTCTGAACTTCTATACCACTGCCTACAAGACTAATTTATCCTGTGTGCCTAGCTGATCGTGGAAGTCATTCCTATGGGAAAAGTGAATTATCCAGCATCAGTTTTCAACTTTCAACCTCTGTGAAGAAGTATACCACTGGACTTTGATACTGCCTCAGGACCCACATGAAACAATAACATTTTTATTGCGGTCTTTGCCCCGTAAATCTTTATTCTCTCCCTCTTGTTATTATATGAATGCACATGGGGCTACGTGGAAATACCCCCTCCTGCATTTTGAGTGTGCACAAATAAACTAACCCTCTGAGTTCATCCTATCTCAAATTTGCTGTGGAGTTATGAATATAAATTGGATCACACCAAAGCTGCTGGGGTTGGGAAATAAACCACCGCTTATAAAGGGGGAAATCAAAATCAAAACACCTTTCCATTTACTGTGGTGAGAGGAGAAATCAGGACTGCTTAAGTTAAACTCCCTCCAGTCCGCACCACTGTATATAAATTGTCTGCTGCATTTTCTACATCACAGCAGTGGCCACACTTCAAAATTACTTCATTGGTTGGAAAATGCTTTGGGCCCTCCTGAGTTGCACAAGGTGTTATGTAAATGCAAGTTTCATTTCTAAATCATGCTCATTAAACTTCCTCAGTGTTATTACTGGAAGGTCTCCGTGCCAGTAACATGCATTTGAAAAATTGGCCCTATGGCTGAATTCTGGGGGACCTGAGCTCAGCTAGAGTTTAAGCCAATTTCCCAGCAATTGCTTTAGTGGCTGATGATAAAAGACAGGTCGGAGAATTGCTCTGTTAGCATTCTGTAGCCCACTGTCACTTTATAGGATATTCAGCAGATGCTAGCATGATGCCGTTTGACTCATTTTGCTTAAGGCCTGAACAACATGGGAGGCAAGAATACGACAGCAGTTTTGGCATGAAACATTGGACCAGCAGACAGAAGAGTATTAAAACTTGAATCCCTCCTATTTTATATTTTATCAGCCCTATGCAGAGATGCCACCAGTTTCTATGTGTGTAACAGGTTTTACTCACAGTGCTTTAAAATGTCTACTCTATGCCTCTAGCTCAGGTTTCCAGTTCTTTCTACAGCTCTATTTACTTTTTGCCTGAATCCACTCCCAGGCTTAACCAATCAAGCACAATGAGCATCAATATTGAAAAGGCTCACATAATCAAACACAGGACAATTGAACACTAAACCTCCCAGGTAAGTACACTCAGTCATAGGGTGAATAAAGGTAAAAGCAAAATACTGCAGATGCTGGAAATCTGAAACAAAAACAAAAATGGCTGGAAAAACTCAGCAGGTCTGACAGCATTTGTGGAGAGGAACACAGTTAACGTTTCGTGTCCGAATGACTCTTCATCAGAATAGAAATTAAAATTGTGGTGTTGCTTAACCAGAAGGTGAATAAAGGTGCTCGCTTTGCCTGGGAAATACTGAAAACATTTCTTCAGTTGCCCTAGCACACCCAGCCAGCCACACTCTGCCATGGCAACATATCTGGGACCTGTACCAGGAACTTTCCTTCATCCCTCAAGGTAGTCTTCACTGGGATTTTAATGCCAATTGCACTGAGAAACTACCCAGAGTCAAGGGCAGGCTCTCAGCCATACCTACACTAGTGCAGAAGGGAAATGCCCAAAGCCCTTGAAAGTGTTGTTGGCTCCTAAATCCATGCCCTTTTTACTAGGACTCCTGCAATCAGGTTTCTGCCCTGCTACAATACCAAAACGGCTTTTACTAAAGTCACAGTGTCCTGTGACTGGTAAAATATCCCTCTTCATCATTCTTAAACTGTTTGGAGCCTTTGACCCAGATTACCACACCATCCTCCTCCAATGTTTCTCCACTGTCATCCAGATTGATGTAATTGTACTCATCTGGTTTCATTCTTACCTATCCACTTGTAGTCAGGGTATTACCTGCAATAGCTTCTCTTCCTGCTCCGTTTCATATACTCCAAGGATCTATTCTTGACCCCATTCTATTTCTGATCTGCATGCAGGCCCTCGGGAGCCATCGTCTGAAAATGCAGCATCAGGTTACACATGTACGCTGACGACGCTCCCTCATCGCCATCTCCCTGGACCAATCCACCATGTCTAATTTGTCTGTTCTGTCCGATGGTCAGAATCCTAGATGAGCAGAAATTTCCTCCAATTAAATATTGGGAAGATCAATGCCATTGCCTTCAGTTTCCATAACAAACTCTGTTGGCTAGCCACCTTCTCTATCGCTCTGCATGACAACAATCTGAGGCTGGGCCAAACTGATCGCAATCTTCATATCATTTTTGACCCTGAAGTGAGCTTCCAATCACATATCCGAGCCATCTTTGAGATGGTGTATTTCCACCTCCAAAATTAGCACCTACCTCAGCTCATCGTCTGCTGAAACTCTCATTCGCGACTTTCTTTCCTGTATTCTTGACTATTCTAATGCACTCCTAAGCTGCTTCCCTCCTTCCACCTTCTATGGCACTGAAGTCATACAAAACTCTGCTGTCCATGTCCTAACTCACACCAAGTCCTGGTCACCCATCACGGCCGTGCTCACTGATCTACGTTGCCTTCTGGTAAGCAACACCGCAATTTTAATTTCTTATTCTGGTTTTCAAATTTCTCCATGACCTCGCCCCTCCCTATAAGTGTAACCTCCTCCAACCCTGCAACCCTCCAGTTTGGGCCTCTTATGCATTCCCGATTTTAATCCTTCTATCAATAGCAGCAGTACACCTGGTTGCTTAGATGCTAACCTCTGGAATTCCCTCCCTAAAACTCTCTGCTTCTCCCTGCTACTTTGTGATGCCCCTTAGGACCGGTCTCATTAACCAACCTTCTGTTCATTTGCCTTCATCTCCCATTATGTGGCACAATGTAAAATTTTATTTGATGATGCTCCTATGAAGTGCCTTGGGCCCTTTTACCACACTAGAGGCACTATAGAAATGCAAGTTATTGTTGCTGTTGTTGTTGAGATGTCCTTGCATTGCTAGTTTTTTTGCAACAATTGCTACAAGGAAATGACATTTCTGTGATGCATAATTGTCAGATATATCATTTGTTAATTTAGCAACATTCTCATTAAAAAAACTAGCAAGAAACAGACTTTCCTTTCCTTCAAAGTGGTAAACTTTGCACAGATGATAAACATGCCTGCTTTCTAACTTTAACACCCTCAAAAATAAATTACTTCTCTTCTTTGTGTTTTTTTGAAGAAATATTTCTCATAAGATAACCTCAACTATACAATGTTCATACATTCCCATGTTCCCAGTCCTTCTGAAGGTCATAATGGATCAAATTCATTCTCATGATTGACAGCCAATCATCTTTGATGAAGAACCACTCAATTCTCAATGATCAAGACCAGACAGCAGGAAAGGGCAGGGGAGATGAGAATTGGCACTTCACATGAATTTGGGGCTTGGTTAAGCAGTTTTCAGTTTAATTAAATTATCATGGCATGTTGAAGTAGTGTTCGTTAGGGAATAAAGTACTTCTGAATGCATTTTGTCTGAAAGGTGGACAATGGGGGCCACATACTAGATTTAATCGATTGTCTTAACGGAGTAACCAGTGAACAGCTCATAGATTTGTCTGTCATAGAGTCAACATCTTGAGCATCCTGAACATAAAGAAAGGCAGGCAGGAAAATTTACATGAACACAAGAGCCTTTCACGACCCCAGGATATCCCAAAGGGAATCACAACTAATGAAGCACTTTTGAAGTGTTGTAATATAGAAAACACTGCAGTCAATTTTCATGCAACAGCTGATACTGACCATCTGATAACCTGTCTTTTAAAAATGATATCACTTCAGGGACAAATACAGGCCATGAGACAGGGAAAACTCTGCTCTTCTTTGAAATTGTGCCATTGCATCCCCTACATTCACCGGACGGCGGATACGGGACCTCGGTTTAATGTCTCATCTGAAGGACGGTGAAATGGCAAATCCTCCCACTATATACAGAGCACAGATTTGGAACCATTCAAAAATCTTTTCAACAAGGACCACAACATGGTTGCAACATCACTGGCAAATTGGCTGGAAGCCAGAGATTCCTGATGACACTGCTGCTTTGAGCTGTGAACCGATTCATATTCAGCAGGTGCAGAGATATAAACTATCACCTTTCTTTCTTGCTCTGGCTGTTGAAGAAACCAAGAAGGGAGGGAAAGAATGAAGGATTATCATGAAGAAGGCAAAGGGATTATACTTAGTTACAAAAACAAACCAGAAAGATGAGAACAACAAGAAAAGTGTTGCAACCTTAATAGCAGTGTTCAACATCATGAAGGGTTTGACTGAGCGGATAGTGGCAAACAGTTTCCGCTGGCAAGAAATTGATTTAAGATAATTGGCAAAAGAGCCAGGAGTAAGATGGAGATATTATTTTTTTTTAAATGCAGGGAAGCATTATGATCCAGAAAGCAATACTTGAAAGGGCGATGGGTGCAAATTGAACAGTAACTCTCAAAAGGGAAATGGACAAATATTTTCAGGGTTACATGGAAAGGGTAGAGGACTTTCAAAGAGCTAGCACAGCATGGTGGGCCAAATGGCCACCTTCTTTGATGTAAGATTCTATAATTCTTTAAGAGTAAGCACATTTCACATTTTTAAAGTCATCCAATTAACCAAAATGAACTGTCCTTGAAGGCCTTTTCTTTTCTGCCGTCAATCACAAAATTGTTCTGATTCAAGCTATACTTTTATCTAAGCAGCAGATAACTTCACAGTGTGATTGTATGTCAATCAAAATCTCCAAGAGCTGTGAAACTGAGGTGATTTAAAAAATTGCTAGGGTGTTATTGCATTATATTTGTCTGAGGATTGGTAAATTGAAAGTCAAATGGGGTTAATTGTTTGAGATCATGCCTTTGAGAGAAAACCTCACCTGCTAGAACTGCAAATCAAAACACAATTCACACACTGGGTCTAAATTTTCAGCTCGGCAGGCCAGCATGATTGGTGGGTCCGGGATCGGCTGGGAAATTGACGGCCGACTGTGATTGGCCCCCCCAACTGCGATTTCGCCCTGGTTGGCCAATTGACGGCCAGCCAGTGCGAAACGCGCACTGAAAAGCTCAGTGCTGCCAGGGTAGGGGTGGGAAGAGCACGGGCCAAAGCTGACAGGAAGCTCCCTGAAGGCAGAGAACTACCTCAAGGATCAGAAGACATGAAAAGGCAAAAATAAAGGTTTCAAAAGCTGAAAAAAAGTGTCCATGCATCGTAGTCAATCATCTGAAAAGTTAGCTAATGAAAATGCTGTTCACAGAAATTTATTTTTATTTTACTTCATCACGGAAATCTCATCCCGCTCGTGGACACGAGGTTTGATGAAAAATGCAAAGGCCGCCTGGCTGATTCGCCCGTCCGTCAACCATAAAATTGGACGAGCAACAAAAAATCAGAGTCAATTGTGCCGTTAATGGGCTTAATTGCTCTCTTAAATGTCGGCAGGGATGCTTGTGACTTTTGCACATGCCTGCCGACCGAAATATCGCGCAAGCGCGGGATGACACTGGGACGTTTGCCCAACATCGTTCTGCGCTATTTTACGCTCAATCAGGTCGGGTATGTGCCCACCTGCAAGGTGTAAAATTCAGCCTACTATGATCACACACCTGGAACAGGTAGCAAATAAAATTCCTTGACGGGCAGTAGCATTGTTATTTACCCCGATATTGTTACTAATACTGAAACTAGTTTACTGACTTAGCATAAATACATCATCACCAGTGTCACTGGAACATTTTCACTGATGGAACTTTGTATTATGCAGCACCTTTCACATACAAAAACATACACGTGCATCATGGAATAATGTCAAAACCATGGATGCTGAGCCAAAGGCAGACTTACTGAGAGGAATCCCTCAAAGTCCAAAATGATATGGGCAGCAGTGTTTCAGACAGGCTAAAATTTCTGGCAGATTGAGGAAATGACATTCAAATGGAGTCCATTGGAACAGCCAAGACTGGAGGTGATTAGGCATGACTGACTGATCATTTGAAATGACCTAATGAGACAGCTACAGAAGGAGTCAGCACTTTAATCAACTTCTGACTCCACCAAAAACTGATCATGTAATTTGGTTTAAGCCCCATCTACAACCTCCCTCTCCTTTCTAAAGTCCTTGAACATGTTGTCAGCCCCTAGTCGAGCTCATATTTCCGAGAACTCTGTGTTTGAATCCCTCCAATGTGGTCTCCACCTCTGCTACAGCACCAAAATGGCTCTTAGTGCAGTCTCATATGACATCCTATGTGACTATGATTACTATAAATTAACCCTTCTCATCCTTCTCAACCCTGTCTGCAGCCTTTAACACAGTTGACCACACCATCCTCCTCCAATACCTCCCCACCAGCTGGGTGGACCTGCTTATACCTGGTTCCATTCTTATCTGTCCAAGCGTAGCTGAAAACGCTTCTCATCCTGCTCCTGCACTATTTCCTTTGGTGCCCCCAAGGATCTAGCCTTGGCCCTCCTCCTATTTTTCATCTACATGCTGTCCTTCTTTCAGCAACATCATCCAAAAACCCAACAGTCTCCATATGTATGCTGATGACATCCAGCTCTGCCTCACGACCATTCTTTCCTCCCTCCACTGCCTAAAATGTCAAGCTGCTTGTCCATCCATGACTGGATAAGCAGAAATCTCCTCTAACTAAGTACTGGGAAAATCAAAGCCAGCATCTTCAGTCTTTGTAACAAGTTCCATTCCCTAGCCACTTACTCTATCCAACTCTTTGAGCGTGAACCTGACTGTTAAAAACTTTGCTGTCATATTTGACCCCAAGGTGAGTTTCTGACCAAATATCTAAGACATCACTAAGACGCCCTTGTTCCACCTTCATAACATCACCTGATTTTGCCCCAGTCTCAGCCCATCTGCTGCTGAAACCCTCATCTATGCCTTTGTTGCATCTAAACTTAGCTATTCCAACACACTCCCGGCTAGTCTCCCATATTTTACCCTCCATAAAGTTGAGGGGGGGAGAAGAGGAGGAGGAGGGGTGTCTCCTTCAAAGGTAGTCAGTGCCTGGTCAAGTGACCCAGCATTGGGAAGGGGGGTGCGGTTGTGGGGCGCTGAAAGCCATCCTCCTCCCTTGCTACTGAAGCCCCTCCATCCCCTACCAAACACTCCTCTGTGACCCCCGCGCTGCGTCCCCCTTCCACCATCAATCACCGGTGCCCAGGTCCTTCCTCGATCCAAGGCCTCAGGTTGATGTAATACCGGCAGCAGGGACCGCCTCCCCGGAGCAGCAGCCATGTACTGTCGGCCTCTGATTGGTCACAGCTCTCAGCAGGCGGGACTTCCGGGCCTGGGGTCCTTGGTCCTCGGGGAAGACAGGTGGCCGAGACACTGTCGCCTCCTCAAGGTTCCACCCAAAGTCCCATTCAATGCTGTGGCCACTGATTGGCTTCCCATTAAGCAATGCCTCATCTTTAAAATTCTCATCCTTGGTTTCAAATTCCTTCATGACCTTGTCACTGCCTATCTATGTAATATCCTCCGGCTCCACAACCCTCTGACACATCTGTGCTCCTCTAATTCTAGCCTCTTGAGCATTCCTGATTTAAATTGTTTTGCCAATTGATGGCCATGTCTTCAGCTGCTTAGGCCCTATGCTCTGGAATTCCCATGCTTTAAAACCTACCTCTTTGATCAGGCTATTGGTCATTTACCCTAACATCTCCTTATGTGGTTCAGTGTCACACTTTGCTTTATAATGCTCCTTGGGACATTTTATTACACCACATACAAACTGTTGTTCATTTGTTACATGCAGGGTTAATACTCAGTTCCCATAGAAAATATAAGCATGGGAACTCACTCCTTTAAGTCCAGAGTATACTGACCATTCCGAGAGATGCAGATATTTGGTCAGTGGTTCATTGGAAAATTCCATAAACCTATGAAGCACTAAGTTCAAACCCAACATGGGATCCTAAAGCCACAACTAAACATATGATTTGCCCTCTAATTCAAGACATCAGATAATCCACTTTTAAGTGAACCACATCTACAGATGATGAAAGTCTATACCTAGTGCAATGGTGTATGAGTTTCATTCCCTCATTTAGTGTCTCCTAAAGATAGCACAAAACCTGCATTATTTCAGAAAACAAATTGTCCAACACTTGGTGTAAACACTACATGTTCTTCTACTTTGAAGTTCCAACGTTTTCCAGCAGTGTTAGATAGAGATGAAGACAGAGAGACATGGATAAAAAGACTTCTTTTCATAATAGTGCCTTTCACAGCCTGAAGACTACCAAAGCATTTTAGAGCCAATGATGCACTTTTTGAAGTGCAGACATTGTTGTAATGATTGAATGTTGTAATGTTTCCATCAGAGCTTCAAACGATAACTCCAAGGCATACTTAAATAGAAAAGGCTTTCATTACAACAGTGTAGTGTGCTGATTAAGAAGTTCCAGTCTGTCTGTAGCCCCCATAAAAATTTGCAAACCCATGGTCTCAGCAGGAGAGAAGTCCCTTGCTCTAGTCCTGCCTTCATGTTGTCACTCCTCCTTTGGTGTCACCTTAGTCTACTCCTCACCTCTGCTGTGTGCTTTACTAGGTGTTCCGTCCATTCTGAGTCACCTGAGGTGGATGTACCTGACTGGTGTCTGTGTGCTCTGGAGTGCTCGATGGCTTCTTTCTCACCACTGAGTATAACTGAAACAAGGAGCAAAGCATGGGGCATACAGCAAATTGTTTGACATGTAGTATCAGGGGTAATTCAATGGCCACCAGGAGATCATTGGGCAAACTGTGTGAGTGTGACATGTAAAACAAGAAGATGTTGAAGAAAACTCTTGACATTTGGACTGAAAGTAAGGTATCACTCTCTCCCTGCCCCAAGCCTCATAATTTCCAGTGCTGCATTCATATTGAATTTCAGAGGGGCAACAGTGCAGCTTCTCCCTCTGTGCTTGCGGGCATCCTCCTCTCTTGAAAACACACAAACCATATACTTCTAGAATTTGTACATAACACAAGGTGTACTCCAGACTACATTCCACCTTGTATTAATAGATGAGTACATAGCACATGAGAAGTTGTAGGAGGCAGTTTGACTTGATGGCAAAATGTCTCATGGCAACCACAAATTTTAAGGTGAAAGATCACACAATTAGAAGCTCTTTTGCACAAGATGTGATGATTTATACTAATGATTTTCCTATTCCTTTGCTGGTATTGCACCATGTTGGGGATTCAATTCTTGTGGCATGTACAATATAGACACAGATATAATTTGGGCTGGCAACTCTAGCTTGGAATTCCACCACATGCCAGGGAATGTTACTCTGATCTGGTCTCACCATCTCCAGACTTAGGGGAACAGCACCGACTGAATCAGCCACCTCCTCCTTCACATTTGGTTGCACAATGGAGCTCTGTTCTGCCCCAGACATGGACCATCTCCTCCAACAGAACACCCAAAGCCCCTTCAACAAATCAGTGGCTAAGAGATACAACTGCAGAGCCCTTTGAGAGCTGCTGCACTCTTTGTTCTCTTTCCTCTTGCAACAATAGCATGTTCTACACATTAGGAGTGTTGGCAAATTATTTCAGTAAGGTGATCTTGTTGAATCCAGTGGGGTCAGCATCACAGTCATTGTGTCCTATTATTTCTGAAGGTGCAGTCATCCTAGGGTTATGTTCCCCAGGATCAAAAGCACAAATATAATTTCATGTCAACTGCCTTCACAAACATATTACCTAAACTATAACCAAAATTATTTGAAGCTTTTATTTATTTATTTAGTCTTTCATGTGTCACTGGCAAGGCCAGCACTTGTTGCACATCCTTAATTGCCTTTGAATTGAGTTATTTTGAACTTAGGTCATTTCAGAGGGCATTTAAAAGGCCACATTCCTGTTGGTCTGAAGCCAAAGCAGGTAAGGATGGCAGATTTCCTTCCCTAAACCAGATGGGTTTTTACAGTAACTGATAATAGTTGTCATGGTCACCATTACTGAGACTAGCTTTATATTCCAGATTTATTAATTGAATTCAAATTTCACCAGCTGCTGTGATGGGATTTGAACCCAGGTCCTCAGAACATTGACCTGGGCCTACTGGATTACTAGTTCAGCTTCTCACCCTAATTTAAGGGGAGGAAAAACAATAATTCTTGAATAATCTCAACCTTATAAACTTGAAATACAATTGAATTAAGAGCTGCACAGCCCAATCAATTAACAACTCTGATTTTGTTTCCCATCAAATTAAGGTTCACAAATAACATTTTGGTTACAGGCCAAAAGTCTGCTGTTAAGCCACCAATACAATTAAAATATCTAGAAAGTCAAACAGCTGATGGCTCCAGCTGTCAGGTTGACACTTAGCGCCACTGTGAGACTTAAAGCCAGCATATGGTGGAACAAGAACCATGTCAAATGCTTGCCGATCCTTGCCCCAACTAATTTTTTCCTGTTGGTTGATCTCATTACAGCGATCACTTTTTGAATGCTAATGGTTGAAAGCTTTATGGGGTCATACCTACTTAGACATTGCTGCATGGTTAATAAACAGGGAAAAGTGCAATGGCTACAAAACGGACAGGTCACATTTTTCAAACTTCATCCATGTGAAGCTCCATATTCTAAGGAGAGATTGATGCACTACAGTATAGAGGAGGAGTTTTTAAATCGATGAATAAATGTTACCAAATCAAGACATCCCCACCTCCTCTCCACTCCCCATTGTTTCACAAAGTGTGAGATAAGGGTGCAGTGAAAAAAGATTCAGAACAGTCTGAAGTGTGAGCTAACAGCATTTGGAAAACATACCCTCACAACTAACTTCATTCTTGCAGGGTGAAAGGACTCATTTTGTGTTCTCAGCCTGAAGCCTCACTCACTGGGAACACAATTCAGGTGTGCACTGTGCACCATTTTCCGATCACTCTATTTGATTTTCCAAAATTTCCAGTTTGTGTTTGCAGTGGATGAAGTTTTCTCCTGAGAATGCCAAGTCACAGAATTACCCATATTAGTCCATGAGTATGGTGTACTCATGGACTAATGGGTAATTCTGTGACTTGGCATTCTCAGGAGAAAACTTCATCCACTGCAAACACAAACTGGAAATTTTGGAAAATCAAATAGAGTGATCGGAAAATGGTGCACAGTGCACACCTGAATTGTGTTCCCAGTGTGTGAGGCTTCAGGCTGAGAACACAAAATGAGTCCTTTCACCCTGCATTAAAGAAGTTTATATTCCTTCTGATTCACAGCACTCTCCCATTTAACATTCAATAGTCAGAAAAAAAATACCAATAATTAAATTGTAAACAATGATTTGCATGTTGTGCAAAAGGTTCTATGCCAGTTACAGTGCTAGTATTATATGAATTTATCATAAAATTGAATGAGCAAGGAAGAAAGGAGATTGACTCAGCCATTTTGTTAATAAAGTCTTTTAAACTCTGGAACATTTTGAATCACAAACTTATTGGCCCAGAGTTCTCCAATAGGCTGCATTTCTAATGCTGAAAATTCCTCTAATTCCTTTTAACAATAAAGTAACCTCACCTGTTGTAACAATCTTATACTCTGATTGCTACTATAATCAATGTCAGCATTGATTAAAATGGAATCAATGATACACTGAATTATCTGTGAACCCTAAAATGCACATCTGCTATGTAACTTTGTCCATGAATGGTATGCCTCTCAAACTGCTATATGCATGAAATGATTGTATACCTTAACTTTATCTGTTTACGGAGGGTGAAAGGACTCTTTTTGCGTTCTTAGCCTAAAGCCTCACTCACTGGGAACACAATTCAGGTGTGTACTGGGCACCAATTTCCAATCGTTCTACTTAATTTTCCAAAATTTCTGGTTTGTGTTTGCAATGGGCAAGGCTCCCTCCTGGGAATGCCGAGTCACAGAATTACCCATAAAGGTTAAGGTGTATGATATTGAGGTTAGTTAGTTGTGTAGGCAAGATTTCTAAATGCCTTCAAAAATGTGATTTGGCAAACTGACCCAGGAAATCAAGTCACTTCTACGCCTAAATTATCAGTAAAATCCCTTGTTTGGCGGTCTTCCGTTTTGTGAGATGTTGGCTTGCACCATGGTGGTCAACTCTGTGTTAAGCAGCACTTTGGAATGGCAGTCTCTGCCACATTTCCAGCAGAGGAAGAAAGTGGGCTGAGAAGTTTCAGGATTTGCTGTTTTCTTTGGGCCCTCTTCTCAGCCAGCTGAACTTTCTATTTTGCCTCACTGCCAGAGGTCATTGCCATGAGTGACTGTCTCCAAGTTGTCAGTGTCAATGTCCACCATCTTCATATTTCGCTTGCAAGTGTGGACGTTCAGCAGGTCATGACCAAGTGGCCAATTCGCCCTACAGAAGGTGTTTGGGTATACGGCCATGATCCATCCAATGAAAGTGACCGAGCCAGTGCAGTTGTCGTTGGCTTAGTAATGAGTGAATGCTGATGGAATTAGCACACTCCAGGACCTCTCAGTTGGTGACCTTATTCTACCAAAAGATACCGGGGATACATCTGAGACAGCGAAGGTGGAAACTGTTCAGCCTTTTTTCCTGCCAAGTGCATGTTGTCCAGGTCTCACCACTGTAGAGAAGCGTGCTGAGGACACAGGCTTGGTAAACTCGCAGTTTAGTGTTCTCAGTCAGGTTGCTGTTGTTCCACACTCTCTAACTCAGCTTGGACATAACAGCTACAGTTCTTGTGATGCGTGAGCTGATTTCAGCATCAAGTGACAGATTACTGGTGGTTGCGGAGCCTAGATATCTGAAGCTATCAGCCATCTCACGTGTTGCATTGTCAATGCTGATGCATGATAGCATAGCAACATCCTGGACCATGACATTTGACTTCCTGATGCTGATGGTCAAACCAAACTCTTTACAAAGGTGAAAGGCCTGGCCCAGTTTTCACTAAAGGTGTTCTTAGGTATAGAATGCTAGTGCAGCATCATCGGCATAGAGGAACTCTTTGATGAGGGCTTAGCACACTTATGGTCTTGGATCTCAGGTAAGCAAGGGTGAACAGCTTTCTGTCAGTTCTGGTACGTAAGTAGACACCCTCTGTATGTGGCCTGAAGACAAATGACAACAAAGAGAAGAATATTCCAAAGAGTTTCGGTGTCAGAGTACAACCCTGTTTGACACCACTGCGGATCTGAAAGGTTATGCTGTTGCCATGTCATAGCTGACGTTACCCCATCATGTTGTCATGGAAAGAGGAGATCACATTGAACTAATTTTCTCCAACAGCTTAAGCAGACCGCCTCTGTTCACATGGTTGAATGCCTTGGTGAGATCGATGATGCAATTTATAATGGTCTACTTTGCTCATGGAATTTCTCATACAGCTGCTGTTCTGAGAAGATCATGTCAATTCTAGATCATCAAGTTCTGAAACCACACTAGGATCCTGGGTAGGCATAATACTACAAATTCTGGAAATCTGAAAGCAAAATAAAAGCAGAAAATATAAACCTGACAAGGTCAATGTGGGAAAATACTTTTCCCATGATGCTTAGCAGGAAGATGCCTTAATAATTCTTCCAATCACTGTGGTCACCCTTGTTCTTGCACAGGGTTACATTCATTGCATCGCTCATTTCCAGGGGCACTGCCCCATCCAACCAACAGAAACAGAGAGGTTTGTGCAAATGCTGCAGGAGTGCCGGTTTCCTGTGTTTGATGAGTTCAGGTGAAATGGCAGCAGCACCTGAAGCTTTGCTCATGGTAAGTGGGTCAATAGATTTGCACAGCTCCTCCACTGTGGGTTCGATACCCACCTCTCCCATGACAGGCAGGCTTTCTATGATGTCTAAGGCTTCCTCGGTGACAGCGTTCTTCCTAAGAGTACAACTCAAAGCAGTGTTCCACCCATCTCTCCAACTGTTCATTGCAGTCAGTGATGAACTCCCCTGCCTTTATTTTCAATTGAGCCATTTCCTTTGCTGATGACCTGTTTTGATCCTTTAATACATGCCACTAGCATTCCCAGTATCAGAAAATATCTGGATAAGGAGTGATGCAAGGGTATGAAGGAGTTCATTGACATACATAGACTAAAGTCTAGCATTTGTCCAAACCCTTGCACAGGTTTCAAACTTGAGTGATGTGAGACTCTCTCCTTGAGAAGATTTCACCCTATTGGGCTCTGAAGTGTTATCAGAAGCTGACAACAGAGTTAAACTACAATGTTAGCATTGTGATAAGGCAAACTGCTCCAAAGGGACTTGAAATGTGTCATATAAATGTCTTCTATGTCATGCTGACTGCTTTCTTTCTATTTTATAAAACAATATGAAAACCTTGAATGTTAACCCTTGACTCACCATCAATTTCCCCAAAACATACCAAATTTCCCAGAGAATGAAGAAGATTAACGGGCAATCTGATAGAAATGTTTAAAAGTATGAAGGGTTTTGATAAGGTCATGTGGGAGGAAGCGTGTGCAGTGCATAATCGTCATAGCTTTGTTGGACGGAATGGTCTGTTATGTGCTGAAAAATTCTGTGCAATTTTATAATAAGGAAAAATAAATAATTCCACTGGCTGGCTGTTGCTGATCATAGATTTGTACCCTTTAGTTATCAAACAACACAGGGACAGGGTAAGGGAATTGATTTTTTCGCCTCTCAGGGCATTGCTATCTTGGAAGAGTGGTGGAATGCAGAAGCCAGAAGAGACTTTGAAAAGGAAGCAGATTGTAATTTGAAAAGTAAAAGTCAGAAAGAGAATGACAAAGGGTCCTTTGCTGTTTCAGGGAGCCAGAAGCAGAGCAATAGGTTAAATTACTTCTTTCAGTAATGGTATGCAGTCTATAAATCTCCCAACTTGCTACTGATTCCTTCTTCCTTTTTTTTTGCTAAAAACAGATCAGGTTATCCTTCAAGTCCTTTTCTTTGTCACTTCTCTCTTTTTAATTCGATTCCTTTTTTACATTACATCAGTGAATACACTTAATTAGCTGTAAAGCCCTTTGGGACGTTCTGAAGTCAGGAAAGGTGCTGTGTGAATGCAAGTTTTGCTTATTTCACTTGTCATGCTATGTTTGTTTCCTAAGGTTTTACACTGTTTTTATCGTTTCCATATGGTTTATTTTTTGTGTTGCTTACTCTTCCCATACCTACACACTCTCCTAGCAATTTCTGGTTCAAGTATTTTCCTATTGGCTCCAGAAGTTCATAATCGGCCTGCTTGTGGCTCGCCTACTTAAGTGTTCCTGAACAGGTTTCTTTTCCCAATTTCTTACAAAGCTAATACCCTTGTGTTAAATCAAAGGTAATCAAGTCACTTTGTCATTTATTTGTCTCTTGATTGATTCACTTGAGCCTCACAGAGTATTTGACAATTTCTGCACTGACTTGTCATTGTAACCTCCAAGTCGCATTGATACTCTCCACCAATGGATGACAACTTCTCTGGCAAGGCAGAAAAGGCCCATGTTCAGTTGTGTGTCGAATTCAGGCACTCCATTTTAGCAGTTGTGCCTGCAGCAGCTTTGTTGTTAGTTTCTAAAATACACCAAAGTGGTTTCCACTAAAATTATCAAACAAGAATTTTCCACTAAAGGGATTATCCAAATGCATGTTCAGAGGAAAACCAAATATCTTAAGGCATGCATAGCAGAACACAATGGGCAGATTAGATTCCTGTGTCTGCTCGTATGAACGTATGAATGTTGATTTTTAAAAACTTTTTTAATTCTGTATGAATGGCCTACTCCTGCTCCTGAACCTTCTGTTCCTATGGTAATTTAGGATAATAGCAGGAATGATTGAATCAATATGATCCAATGATGAGGCAGCAGTCTTATTCCATATTAAATTGTTTGCACAGTTTGGAAGAGTGTGCCCAAATGCCCAAATTTATTTGATACCATTTCTTATCCCTGAATTTAAATCAATATCAAAGATATTTTTTCTCCAACATTGTCCCAGTCAATCATTGTAAACTGTCTGGCTGTAAGCAATATACAAAACTCCCATCCTGCTCTCTTCCCTCTCCAATTCCACAGCTATCTGCTATTTTCTATTTAGGTCTTTATAGGTTTTTTTGTTTTTTTTTAAACAAAGTCCATTATCTCTGAACTTCCTTACCAAACTGTTTCCATCTACATCCAAGGAGGATTCTTCAGTTTTCACACTAAAAACATTGTAGACCTTCAGCAAGACAAGCTGTCTCTAATTTCTTGTCTTTCAGAATGCATCGGCTCAGTGCTAACCCATTGGTAACAAAGAGCCAAAATGCTGCTGATGGTCAAACTGCCAGCATTATGGAAATATCATTATTCCCTAAATGTCATCTCACATTTTTTAAATCATACTCTCTAAAACGGACTGCATTTGGGAAAAAACATTCCCATCTTTCGATATTTGAATACTCACGGTGATTATTGAGTCCTGTTTTGCCAAGATTAACAATTTAGCCAGCAAGCAGGACAATTAACCATCATTTGAAATTTAATAAAGTCTTTCATTGAGAAAGGCTTGCCAGACCATCTGGGTGTACAGCATTGCTGGCCTTGTACTTAAGCCAGTCGATACTGAGGTAATTTCTAATTCAGCGTACATGCACCGTACTATATCTACAATTGATCTGATCAAGAAAAGGTAAGTTTCAGTGCTGAAACAATGTGCTAGATTGCTCATTTGAGGTCTTGTCAGTATGAGTTAATCAATCAGCTTTCAAAAGTGCAGCAAGTGGCACATGTCCCATTTACTGGGTGGCAGAAGATCGAGAACATAAAATTCTTCTCCTGCACTGTAAGGGGATAGTATGGACTAATATACTTTTAATCTAATTATATCAATATGTATCAAATAGCAATTTTTTTGAAAAGCTAACTGGGGGATTTTGTTTTTCTGGCTGAAGGTATTTCACATTAAAAATCTTTTTTATTACATTACATTGATTGATCCCTCCCCTATGAAAATTAATCCCTCAAAGTACACCTTTGTCATTCCAATTTATTGAGTCTGATTCAATCCTGTGCTCTACCAATTCTACCATTGCTATAATGGAATGCTTTGCAAATCAAAAATCACACAGTTTTTATAAAGTAAGCTTGGTCCTTTAGTCGACTATTGTTTTATTTTACTGTTATAAATCTTAATTTGACAAACATGGCTAAGCATACAGTTGTCAAGGCTGCCCACGTGCACCTGGTAAAATAAAGTTGTTTCATTCCATTATTTGCCAGGCTGCAGAAATTTCAGACTCCGCATAAAAGCAGAACCAGAGGCAAGATAATTCCATTAATCTTGGTGTGTCTTGTGTTGAAGATGTGAACGCAGCAGGTTGCTGTCTTACAAATGAGTTCTCTCCAAGGTTATTAATCACCATAGATGCACAATTCTTAAACTGAAGACCTGCCTATGTGCCAGTGCCAGTCCATCAAATTGTACCAATGGAGCTTAGCAAGGACTAGTGAAAAATCTCATTCAAAAAATTCTGACATCTCGCCTCATTTACATAGGGTATCAAAATCAATTCTGATCACTCAAGGTAAAAATTAAACAAGCCCGTGTCAATAAGAGTGGAATACGAAGCTTGCCTGTGACTGTTACCTGCACCAACAAGTGTTCATTCAGTGATAAGCACCAGACTGTGGAATTCAGTTCACAACAATGAGATGGGTTTTGTACATTTGGTAGGGACCAAATTGAATGCAATTCTGAATTTTTTCCAAGGAGGATTCTTCTGTTTCCACACTAAAAACATTGTAAACCTTCAGCAAGACAAGCTGTCTCTAATTTCTTGTCTTTCAGAATGCATCGGCTTAACAAACAACCTGTCTCTGTGACGCAACAGAGACCAAAGTCTTAAGTAAGTCTAAAGAAGGCCTTTTGTTTGTTTCAAATGACTATAGAAACCTGGGGAAGGATTTTTTCCCTTTGGATCAGGGTCAAGTCGGGGTCACAACCTCACACTGGCCAGAATTTTCCAGCCCCCCACCCCCCACCCAACAACCCCCCCCTATCCCCACCACCACCACGCGCATGGCGGGTTCCCTCGTGGTGGACTCAGTGAGCCACTGGACTTTCCATTCACATCGGCAAGACCGGAAGATCCCACCAGCGTAAGGGGCTGGAAAATTCTGACCACTGTGTGGGAAACAGTAACCCAACAATGATTTTCCCTGGACTGACTGATTAGTGGTCATGGAGGGTCTGCTCATTGCCCTTAAGCAAACTCTTGAAGCTGAAGGGAAAACAGGTCGTCTCTTAGCATGGAAGGAGATGAAGCATGTGGCTCAGGTGAGAGAGAGAAAAACGATTTGTAAATTTGGAGGTGTCCTCTTTTCAACTTTTTAAATTAAAAAATGGAATCAGCAGCTGGGCCACCATTGTAGATCAAAAGAGGGAGTGCCTCCACTGGCTGCAGCTGTGGCCAAGTAGATGGGAAGGGCCACAAAGCCTGCTGGGGTGCTGGGCCTTGGGGAAAATAGACCTTAAGTGGCCATTAATGGCCTTAATTGGCTGCCCACTGTTGGAGCATACCTTTAAGGATGTGAGCATGGCTCTGTATTCATCACTGGAAGGGGAATGATGTACGTAGCGTGCTCCAATTTAAGTTTCACTTTTACTTTAAGCAGCAGAGCAGGCAACACAAGCAATATAACTATATAAGACTGTTCTCATGTGTCAAATCTTAATAATTCAACACACGTTTACCTAATCCCTTATGAGTGATTGATTTTTTTTCAATCTTATACAGTAAATAGGCTCAAGGACTTATATCACCCACCACTCAGGGGCAGGATGGTGCCAGCATTATGACTTGCTGGTCAGCGGCGCTAATTTCTGTGCCCGCCCACCTCAATGCTTGCTCCCATATGGGGCTTAAAATCCTGCCCCTAAAGTGATATTCTTTAACTGTGAGTCATGACTGAATTGGTAGCACTCACTTATGAGTCATCAGGTTGCAAGTTCAAACTGAATTCCAGAACCTCATTGGCACTCCAGTGCAGTACTGAGGCAGTGTTGTGCTGTCAGAGTTCCCACATTTTGGATGACATATTATACTGAGGCCCCATCAACCTTTCTTAGGTGAATGTAAAAGACCCAACATCACTATTCTGAAGAAGAGCAGAGAATTTCTCCCCGGTGTCCT